>NC_081853.1:40582892-40943849 GCF_963259705.1 Myotis daubentonii | reverse complement strand
GAAATTTTTAAAAAGGCTGGCAGTATGAGTTTTTACAAATGGGTTTTGATGGTTTGAAAAAAATTTTCCAGTAACATAATCACATACAGATTCAAAATTGTTAAATCCTAAACAATTGAGTGGGAAATGAAGATGGTCTGGTATCTAAACTTAAACATATACACAAAATATCAATTAAACATTCTTGCTGTTTTCATTCATTGAGCACATACATGACAGGTGCTTCATCAATGCCCGACAGTCCATCAAAATCAGAACCCAAAGCTCTCTGAGTTTAATATTCCTACCATAGGCATCATCTCCCACTCCAAAATCAGGTATCAGCACAGCTGCTCTTGAACACTGAACTTAAAACCATTATGTGGGGCTATGTTGATCCGACAACACTTATTAATTAATTACTACTGCACAGAAAAGACATAATTTAATAGATGTCCAATGAACCTACATTCCTAAGACAAGATTATTCAGTTCTGATTTATAGCTGCAGAAATGTCTCATACATAACAACGATTAATTACAAAACACAACAGCTGAGGTTCTTAATGGATTCCATGTAAAGGGTATAATAAATGACCTACCACATGACACTTGCTGTTAAATTAAAGATAGTGACATAAATATAAACATAAGGAAAATGCCCTCCTTATTTTGTTTATGTTTTTATAGTTCTCACACTACTCAAGGCAATTCAATAAGATGCAGCATATTTACAGATTTGCCAAATGTAAAATGGAAAGAGTAAAGAGACTTCTTTTAATGCTTGGGAAAGAAGTAATAAATTTTATGTTTGAAAACATACACTGTGACAGTTAAATTTATCTTGACATTAATAATTTAATATACATACAACACAATACAAAGTATTCATTATGACTAGCTAGAAATGGCAATTTGCTTTCTCATATAGTCCACAACAGTGTAAACTATATTTTAACACAGTCTAAAATGAAACAATGTCTAATTCTCCTAATGATACAGTAAATTAACAGCAATTATAGAGTTGGCTGAATGCCCACTCTCTCAGTGAGTGCTATATAAAACACAGAAGAGACATTCTTTGAAAGTGGCGGAGTGTTTATAAATATCATAACTTTCCACACTTTGCATGCATACTAGGGAGGGTAATGATACTGGTTCCTTGTATTTTATACCATGAAATTAAAAAATCAGGCATGTATACCCCAGAAACTTGTAACCAAATAAAGAAATAAATTAAAAATGGGTAACAAATATGCAATGTTTATGTGCCAGGCACTGTTCTATGTGATTTGCATTTATTACATAATTTAATCTTCACAATTGCCCTGTGAGGTAGGTGCTATTATTATACTCATTTTATGGATAAAGCATCTGAGACAAGTTCAGAGGAATTCAAATACTTTAGTTGAGGCAATTCCAGTAGTAAGTGAAGAAGCTATAGGAGGAAGGAAATAGAAAATAAATGAAAACAAACACACAAGAAAATCCACATCACAGAGAGTTTTTTGAAAATGACAGGGGAAAAAAAACAAAGCAGGAAAAGAATAATGAAAATTATATGAATTCTAGATCACAACAGTTTGACCCTAGAAGAAAGCTAATGATACTGGGAATCAACAGATTTTCAGACCAAGTTCTGTTAAAATGAGAATTCATGTAGAGTGTTTAATAAAGACAAGAAGTGTTTAGTAATATTCACTATTATTATTAATGGTATTCTTATTATACCAAATGACCTGTCATCTCTGTGAGATTATTCAAGGCAAGAAATCTAAGTCAGTAAAAAACAAAACAAAAACCACAATGTTTTAACATGACCTTAAATTTGTCACTTAAGATTTATCCGAACTTTGAATAGTTTAAATTTCAGCATTTAGAATATCCTAGTGAATAATCTTTAAATATCTGTGGAGAACAGATGTAATGAACTGGCTGGATACTCATACTCCTGTACACTAGAACTGAGAGCTAACCAAGTAGCTTACTTGAAGAGTAAACTGAAATTGAAGTCTAACGGGAAGAATGAGAGTGGGTTAAATGATAAAATAAGGCAGCGGTCGCCAACTGGTGGTCCGCGAGGTCCAAAAGGTTGGTGACTGCTGCCTTGAATCTTACTTTTAACTAGTGATAATTACATGGGTTTGTTTTCTTTTTACTTTTTCATGAATATATATATATATATATATATTCCTCACCTGAGGATATTTGCATTGATTCCAGAGAGACAGAGGGAGAGAGAGAGAAACATCAATGTGCGACATCAATCGGTTGCCTCCTGTAAGCAACCGGACTGGGGATCGAACCAGCAACTTCGGTCTGTGTCCTGACCAGGAATCGAACCTGAAACCTTTTGATGCATGATGCTGAACCAACTGAGCCACCCAGCCAGGCTGCATGACTATTTTTTTTATACCAGGCAATCTCTTTCCTTCTCTTCTGTTCCTCTTCTATTCTTTATTTATTCACAACTCAATCTCTGTTATCATTCTGTGATTTCTAACGTTTTTCTCTAGTCTCTGTTTCAATCTTCTAGTTACCTTGCTTCA
Source organism: Myotis daubentonii (assembly GCF_963259705.1). Classification (NCBI taxonomy): domain Eukaryota; kingdom Metazoa; phylum Chordata; class Mammalia; order Chiroptera; family Vespertilionidae; genus Myotis; species Myotis daubentonii. Next base: position 40,941,321 of record NC_081853.1, on the reverse strand, counting down.
TTCACACCTCAGGGCTTCTGAGGCCTGCTGTTTTAAGGTTATCTTTTCCCTCCAGTATTCTCTGTAAGACCACTTTCCTAAAAAAAACCCAATAGGCTAATTTTCCCTAAGGCTGTGTGGAAATGTATGTTTCTAAAAAAGGAGCCTAATAGCAATGAATCACAATTGTGTGGAAAAAATATACTCCCATTTTCTAATGTTCTATTCGTGCTGCCTGAATACCAGTCCCTAAAAAAAAATACCCCCCAAAACTGAAGTAGTATCTTAAAAACTCCAGGCTGCGTTTTTCTTTCCCTATAATTTGCAGCATTCAGCTCTGTATTGTAGAAAATTGGTTGCTGTGGCATAACAACAAATGTTATCTTTTAAAAGCAAACAACTGCACCACATGTGGCTTTTAAAATAAATAGTGCCAACTTCATTTTACAAAACTAATAGCTGTATGTACAGCTAAATGAAAATGTAAAAAATGAATTTCTGTAGACAGGCTATAATGAATGTTATCTATAAAGGGAACACATTTATATAAGGCCCTCAAGAGCAGGGATTTTATGATACTGATATTTACCCACTGTAGGGGAGAGGAGGGTATCAACATGTATTTGTTCAATAAACAAATGAAAAAATATAGAATATTTACATTTGAAAAGAGACCAGACATACCAAGACTAAAAATGATAACTGATTGAGAGCTTCTGATGTTATTATACCAGTTAGGTTTGCACTAGCTATCATTAAAGGGGAGGGTAATATATTAACAGATGTATAACATGTATAAAGGGAAATGTATTGTTATTCAAATTTTGACTAGAGCACTTTTCAAAGTTTTGTGATTAATATTTTGGTCAGTAGAGATTATAACCATCTCAAACACTGATTGTAGACTTAAGTTTAAGAATATTTCATAACTCCTTCAAATCAGAAAATAAAACTGACAAGACATTGTAGAAGTATAAAATATATCACTACATTTTATCTACTTCAAATAAACAGTATAAAATTTAAAAATTTTGAGATGTCTAGATAAAAATGACTAACAAGATGCCCTTTCCCCTCTGCCCCCCATCTCATAAGAAGATTCATGTACTTATGTTCTGATATTAGAAGAATGTACTTTTCTTCAAAAGCCAGTATGAGCCAGTTTTCCATTATTTTCCAACTAGAGGCCCGGTGCATGAAAATCTTGCACTCGGGAAGGGGTCCCTCAGCACAGCCTGTGCCCTCTTGCAGTCCGGGAGCCCTCAGGGGACATCTTTAGTGCTGCCGCGGAGGCTGAAGAGGCTCCGCCACCACTGCTGCACTTGTCAGCCATGAGCCGTGCTTCGGTTGAGTGGCACTCCCTCTATGTGGGAGTGCACTGACTACCAGGGGGCAGCTCCTGCGTTGAGCGTCTACCCCCTGGTGCTCAGTGTGTGTCATAGTGACTGGTCATTCTGCCATTTGGTCAATTTGCATATTAGTCTTTTATTATATAGGATTTTTTCAGTCAGAATTTAGTGATATATAGATTAAAGAGCAAAGAAATCAACCCCCTGTTTGTAGTGAAAATTAATATTTTATAGTAAGGTAATTATGTTCACTATCATACTGACAAGTTCTAGGGTTTTCAAAGACATTCAGGAGTGGGCAAAAGTAGGTTTACATATGTGAGTGACATTCTTTTGAGATAATAAAGCTACTGTAATAATCATAACCTGCATGTCTTTTTTCATACAAACAACTGTAAACCTACTTTTGCCCACCCCAGTATGTATTCGGAGGTCACACAACTCAAATGGATGGGTGGTTATACCTTCTTAGATATGGTAAAACTCTAAATTTTTAAGATTCATTAATTGTGCAGCTGGTGTGGCACAGTGGTTCAGTGTGGCTCAGTGGTTGAGTGTTGACTCAGGAACCAAGAGTTCACTGGTTCGATTCCCAGTATGGGCACATTTCCAAGTTACAGGCTTAATTCCCAGTAGGGGGCATGCATGAGGCAGCCAATCGGTGATGTTCCTCTCTCACTCTCTCTATTCTTTTCCCTTCCTCACTCTCTAAAAATTAAAACATATTATAAAAAATTACTCACTTATCAACCATGTACTTAAAATCTGTATCATTACTTCTGTAACTATTCCATCATACTTACATGATGGAATATTTATGGCTTGGCTAGGAGTAATTGTATTCTTCACTGATCATAAAAATCAATTAACGAAAGAGGTTAAGAATAGAGGGTAAAAGAATAAAACGAACATTTTATCAAAATTTCTAGTTATTGTTATGCTTTCACTCTCAAACATTTTTAATGCAAATCTTCAGTTTGATATTATAGTGTAGGAATAGTACTTTTTCAAACACTGTTGACTATTATAATACACATCTTCTCATATCTAGTTTAGTGGAGGAATAAGATACTTTTGGTTATAGATTTTGCTGGCACAAGATACTGTTGCTACAGAATTATTAAGCTTTTACTCCTCTCTAATAGTAACTGATGAAGGTGAAAATGTGTCTTCCCATCACCAATTTGTCTTAAAGATTTAGTCCATGGTGATAATGTAATTTTACAAAGTAATTGCATGAACTGAAGTTTTATGTGCTGCTTTAATAAATGCTTTTGCATATTTTTGTGAGTAAACAATGGTATTGCTCTGATTTAAAATACATATATCCTTTCTATTATTTTTGCCTGTATTTGTTACTTCACACAATCTTTTTTGTATTTTACGAACAGATTTTTTAAAGATGTAATTGATATGCAATAAACTAGACATGCTGAATGTATAAAGTTAGCAAAGTTTTGACATCTTTACATTTCCACACAACCTCTTAAGAAAAAAAATAAAGTTGCACCCAGCTGGTGTGGCTCAGTGGTTGAGCATTGACCTATGAATCAGGGGGTCATGTTTCAATTCCTGGTCGGGGCACATGCCCAGTTTGTGGGCTCTATCCCCAGTAGAGGGCATGCAGGAGGCAGCTGATCAATGATTTTCTCTCATCATTGACGTTTGTCTCTCTCCCCCCCTCTCCCTTCCTATCTGAAATCAATAAAAATATATTTAAAAATAAATAAAGTTACTCTTAAACCTTGGGTGTAGGAATGTGGTCAGGGAGCAATGTAATTGGCATTCACGATAATATAGGTGTCTCTATCCACCTGCAATTCAGCTTTTACTGCATGCACATCAACTTCAGTATCTTTTTTTTTTTTTTTACTAGAATGATATAAAGAGATATATTTTTTAGAAAAAGCAATTTAGTTACTTCTTTTAGTGTATATTTTTAATTAATAAGAATGTATCATTTCAAATGTCTTTCATATATATATATATATATATATATATATATATATATATATATATACACACACATATATATACACACACATACTTAAAGTGAGTATATGGTATTGGCAATACATTTGCACTAAGCTAATTTGCTGCAAGAGACAGTGTCCATTTCTGGTGAAGAGGGAAAGCCTGTACTTTCCATACTTCAAAACACTGTCATTCTGCATCTCAGTAACCTATATTCTCTTTCTGTAATCTGTCATGGACCAGCTAATACATAATATTTCCATCAGAAAGTCTTCTCCTGCTGTTCCCAGTTTGTCCAATAACAGTATTCCAAAATGTTGGGTATATAGATGTGTATGAGGAAATACCTCCTAGCTCATTTTGTTTTAGACTTCCTATAACTTTTTATCACTCTGTGGAGTAGATAACAGTGAAATATTAACAGATAGCAGAGAGAAGGCAGTTTTTTAACTGTATTCAATTACACTAAATTTTACTTCTTTTGTTAACAAGGAGAATACAATTTTTAACAAATGGCCAGAAAGGATTATTAGCAGGTGATTTGTTAGTACTTAGAATGCAATGTGGTGATCAAGGGGGATTAAGAATGGACATACCAAATACAAATTGTGCTATGCATGGGTCATGCCATTTTTCTTTTCAATATGTTTACTAAAATTACAGATTAGGAGAATAAAATGGATAAAGTACATCTGAACACCATTTTGGTTTAATATGAGGTCTTTAAAAGTCTCTCAAAAAATGTATGAAAGCAAGTGACAGAATGAGGGTCATATTCAGATTCTTCTTGAATGTTGGTATTGTGCCAACCAGTCATCACATCATTCTTGGTTTACACCCATTAACAACTTCTTCCTATTTTGGTTAGGTATATACACAAGTTTTTGATGCCTTCTTCCCTTATTACAGTCAATGGCATTGGCCTAGTGTCAAAATCAATACAGCAGTCTGGCAGCCACAAATCTGACTTTTATGCATGTATTATTTATGACCAATGTGACTGTAAATAGTAAGGTCCCAAAATAAACTGGGTTGTTGCAAACTGCACTTTGAGTGTATCCTTGTGAGCAAGAAAGAGAATTGCAGCCTAGATGATAACCCAGTTTGGTCCACGTGGAATAGGCTCAGTAAGTACATTTTAGCAGATCTGCTAACTGACCAAATAAATTGTTGGCATAAAAAAGCTCTCTAGTGGATAATCTGTGATTAGCCCTGCTTTTTCACCATTTTCCCAATGACTATAATGAAGACATAAAAAACATGCTTATCAAAGTTATGGATAACATAAAGCTGGATAGAAAGTTAACACACCAGTCAGAAGTGAAGAATTAAAAGATCTAAACATGTCAAACTATAGGTTAAAACAAACAATAAAAATTTAACAGGAAAAAATACATTTAGGTTCAAAGCAGTATTTTTATAAGATGGAGGAGAGTTGGATTAAATGTAAAGATATGGATTTTTTGAAATGTAAATTATTATTAAAAATGTAACACAAACAAAGAAAAGTACTTAGGCCATCAGTGCACAGCTTGATGCATTTTTACAAAGTGGACACACTCAAGTAAGTAACCACAACCTAGAACAAAATATAGAATATTGCTAGCACCCCAGAAATCTTCCCTTTGTTTTTTCCCATCCCAAATGTAATGACTATTCTGACTCCCACCTCTCTATACGTTAGTTTTTCATGTTTTTGAACTTATATAAATGTAATCATACAGTAGATATTCTTTTATTTCTTTTATATCTTCTTTCTTTTAATACCATGTGTATGAGGTTCATATGTATTGCTAACTGTTCTGTTTTTTAATTTCACTACTATATAATATTCCACTGTATGAATATACCATAAATTTATACTTTCTACTGCACATGAATTTTCGCCCCAGGAATTTTCTGTTTAAATAAAGCTTAAGTGACAGTTGTGCACTGTGACAAGGTGGCAGCAAAGACAAAGTTTACATATTTTCTTTGCTTATGTCTGGCTTTGAAAACAAGTGCATGCATTGATTTGGCTTTCATGTGACTTCTAAAGCTGTAAAAATGGCACAGAAAAGTGATATAGTCAACTATATTACTGAAGGGAGACAGCTACAGTAAAAGGTACTTGGTTCTTAGTTTATCGTATTTTCTTCCTCTGCAAAATTTGGCCCATACACTGAATATTATTAGAAGCCTACATTTAAAGATACAAATTATATGATTGTAATTTGCGTCAACAGATGGGCTGCATAAATATAACTTAGATACTTATAAAATGAAGAGTATTTCAAACAAGATGAAAATAAAAAAACTCAAGTTTCTTCTTTAACATGGATTAATTTCTTGCCATAAGTTTCATGCCAATATCTGTATCACTTTATTTTAGGCATTTTCAGCAAAACTATTACTTTTCAGTGCTTTAAAACAAAATGCATTGCTTTCTACTAGGTCTACTGATGCCCTTATGACAAACATCTTTTTTTCTTCTTTTTTAATCCTCACCCAAGGATATGTTTAAAGAGTGGGAGGAAGAAGGAGGGAGGGAGGGAGGGAGGGAGGGAGGGAGGGAGGGAGAAAGAAAGAAAAGGAGAGAGAGAGAGAGAGAGAAGTGAGAGAGAAACGTCTATCAGTTGCTTCTGTACATGCCCGACCAGGGACTGAACAGGTATGTGCCCTGACCAGGAATTGAACCAGAAACCTTTTGTTTTACAGACAAGACTCCACTCAACTTAGCCACCGGCACAGGGCATACAAACATCTTCATGGAAAAGGAAGACCCTGCTGTCCAGTATATCTGATTCTGTGGGAAGAATGAGAATGTGTGCATATGCACAAGCACACATATGCTCTTACTGAACAACATTTCAATACTACACACCAACACAGCAAATAGACTTCTGAAGTGTTAAAGATGTGACAAGCAAAATGACTATTTGCTTATCAAAAGTACTATTTGCTTGGTATTACAAGACTTAAAAAAGTCTTCGTTCTCAGCTTAGTCTAATGCCAGTAGGCAGAAAAGAAACCAATTGACAAATAGGTACAGTATAAATGTCAGACTGTGAAAAGTTTCATGAAAGAAGTTGCCAGGTTGATGTAATAGAAAATAACCAGTGTGGAACTATTTGTATAAGGTGGTCAGGAAATGTACCTCTCATTAGATGAGGCCTGAAAAATGACAAGGTGATGCTCATGTGAGGGATAGATCAAACGTGTCCCAAGAAAGGGATCAGTAAACTCCAAGGTCCTGATGAGCAAAAAGGAGGCTGAGGAGGGCTGCAGTGGTGAGGCAGGTGGAGAGGTCATGAAGGCCTTGTGAGCCAATGTAAGAAGTTTCAATTTTATTCTAAATGCAACGGAAAACCAATAAAAAGTTTTAAGCAGGGCAGCGACAAACCACTGACAGAGATTAAAATTCTCATAGAGATTGTTAAACTTTCTCTTTTGCAGAGGAAAATATCAAGTTCCAGAGTTTAGTGTCATCAAAAGTTACCTGGTTTGAAAGTGTCAAGAGCATAGGTTACTGTAAGTTTTCCTTTCGAAAAAAAGGCCAACCTTCAGACACATAGAAAGGTCTTCTTACTTATAGGAGAAATGCACTTATAATTAAACATTCTTTCTTATCAATTAGATTGCTTAAGGTCAAATATTTGGTGGTTCCACAAAGCATTGGTGAGAATTTAGGGAAAAGGCAGGTGCATCTAAAATTGGAGTATAATTTGGTATAGCTTCTGGAGAGCAATCTGGCAATATTGAACATTTCACATATGTTGTAACAATTCCAATTAAAGGAGTTTATCTTACAAATATATTTTCACAAACACACAAAGACCCTATGTACAAAGATACTCAGTGAAGCATTATTTGTGATGGCAAAATATTGGAAATAACCTATGTATCTATTGTAGGGAACCTGCTGAATAGATTGTTACATTCATTCAGTGAACTACAGGGTGGGGGCAAAAGTAGTTTACAGTTTTGAGTATGCGAAACAGAGCTTATTCTTGTATTATTATTTATTCATTATTGTATTATTTTCCACACCAACAACTGCAAACCTACCTTTGCCCAACCCTGTATAATGGAACGAATCTACTTACATGAATATGGGACAATCCTGAAGATGATAAATGAAAAACACAAATGTAGGAAAAGGGTCCTTGGGAGGGGAATGAAAACGCTGGGGAACAGGGAGAAAGACTTAATTTTACTGTATACCTTTGTGCTGTTTGAACATTATACTGTGTAATCTGGTTTTAAAAGCAAACCACCAAAGAACAGGTGATGTTTTAAAGTGTGAAGATGAGGAAGGTAAGAAAAAAAGTGAGGAAGTGAAGAAAATAACTGGAAGTAACCTGAATTAAACATATATATTATCTTTTATGAGTGTTATTTCTTTATTGTATAAACTATTGCTTTATATAATCTATAGGGATAGACATTAAAATAAGTTAGTGGACAAATATAGGGCAAACAACTATGCAATATATTTTACATCCTTTAAAAAGGATGATTTGCAAATAACTGCACAAAAGAATTCAAAGTATGGCTGGTGGCAATAAATTGAATTACTGTGTGTTTAGCAAGATCACTTCACAGCTCAGCTACTGCAGGTGTGAAGAGTGGGGGTTGCTGGACTGGAAATCAGGAGGCCAGGAGTTCTAATCCTGACCCTGGCATTTACTAGCAACATGATCCCAATCACACTATTTAATCTAAGCTTTCATTTCTTAGGATAAGTCTCTCCAAGTGAGAGAATCAAGTGAGATAATGAGTATAAAAGTATGGTATAATCCTGTATAATAAAGGGCTAATATGCAAATCAACTGAATGGTGGAACGACTGGTTGCTATGACGTGCACTGACCACCAGGGGGTAGATGCTCAACACAGGAGCTGCCCCCAGCCTGCAGGCCCCAGGCCAGCCACGGTGGGTGCCAGCGGGGGCCCTCCCAATCTCCCCGCCAGTCATCCCACAGATTGGCCCTGGTCGCCGTACATGCCAAGGGACCCTACCCAAGCACGAATTTCATGCATTGGGCCTCTAGTGTTAGTATAAAACATCAGGCATTTAAAAGTACAGTATAGTATCTACTAGCACACAATCCTCCATAACCACCATGTCAGTAGAACTGGAAACTGAAATGAAGCTTAAAGTCTAGTCCATTCCCCTGCAGAAGTACACTGCAACCACAGGCAATTGTTTTGATTTATTTCGGTCCTTATTTAGATACTTGTGGGAAGATTAATTTGTCTGACTTATTTAATTGTTCATGCTTTTATGATTTATTAACAAATGAGACTTTTAATGAGATCGTGGTATTTTGTGAGGCATTATTCTGTATTCTATGTAGAAAATAACTTCCCAATCCCTGAACATAATGAATGAAAAAGGAAAAATGTGAGTTTTGTTAATCTTTTCAATGATTAGTCTTTCCTTTAAGAAATCCATCTTGGAAATTTATAGCTGCAAAACCCAGTTTGGGTTGAAAATTTTCCCATTTCTATAGGTGAGGTAATTTATTCTAGAATTTTAACCCTCAAATCTGCATCTCTAGCTCCTATCACTCACTTGAACTCCAGATATATAAAGCTGCCTAACTAACATTTTCCACCCAGATGTCCTATAGGTTTCTTGTAGGTAACATGTTTCCACCTGGTCATTCAGATGAGAAGCCAGAGAGTCCTCACAGATGTCTCAAATCAGTTTCACTGGATACGAATGATACTTCTAAAATAGTCCTCCAGGGGACATTTAGCAATATCTGGAGACATTTTTGTTACAAATTGGAGCGGGGGCAGAGAGACTGCTGTTGGCATCAGTGGCTGGAGGCCAGGGATACATCCTACAATGGAAAAATAGCCCTCCATGACAAAAGCCTATCTTGTCCAAAGTGTCAATCATGCTGAAGTTGAGAAATCCTGTTCTATCATATCTGGAATGTAAACTCTATACAAAAGACACTTCTGCACACCCAGTATTTCGACTTGTGTATCTGTCACATGTTTACTGAATAAAGAAATAAAAAAAAAGAATTAATATATTGTTACCCTTGTCTTCATCCGCGATACGCAAACTTCATACTTTTCTAGCCTGGACGATTGTGTTAGCTCCTATTATTCTCCTTTTCTCCATGCTCCCTAGGGTTGTAGCTTATTCATCTTTACACAGAGAGGAACTCCAAAGTATCAAGGGCTCAATAAATCTCCGCTTTATAAATCATCCTTGAAAGGCATTTCAAAAAGCAACCAACTTACAAGAATTTTTGGTAGGTTCTGCTAACATACTGGTATCATACAAAAAATGTACCCGATTGCTTAGAATAGCTACACCTATATAAATCAATGCAGCTATCTGATTCTAGATCTATTTTATTTACAATCTTTAACTTCTGTCTGACTTTGTTTCTCTTTACTTTCCACAGGGCAAGCTCTGCATAATACTTGCAAAGACCAGTCTATCATATCTTCCCCGAATTCAGTGGCAAGCCATGATTACAAACTGAATCTGATCTTGGCCAGCTGGGAACTGAGAGCATTCCTTCTCTAGTTTTCCTTGGGTCTGTGTGAGCAAATCTCTAAGAGGCTGCTATCTTATCAAGAGATCCAGCTTCAACTCTAAGGAAAAAAAATCAAGGAAACTTGATCATTTCCATAAAGGGATTGATATTTGGCTGGTAGTCTTAAAAATTAACTCAGACCTTCCTACTATATCCAAGCTTGAAAAAAATAACATTACATATAGCTACCCAAACAAGTAATGCATTTAAACAGAGAATACCACAATGTTTTCTTACATGTAGAATACCATTTCCCCATCCCATTTCTTGTGGATGACAAAATTTGTTTTCAAATTTACAGACACTTAATGAACACAGATGTCTGTTCTATGCCTTGATGTGATACCATCAGGGGCTCTTTCCTACAAGGTTAGGAAAATGCCAAATTTGAAGCTTTTTCCAGCTCAGCTGTGCAAAAAGTTTTATTCTTTACAAAACTATTCCTTCAACATTACCTTACTGTCTCTGAACTTTCTGTGAGTTGTGGTGTTTCAGAGTTTCCAGTGTTCACTGTTTTCTGGTACTAGTGGGTCCCTACCCTTTGATGTTTGGGATCCTGAAGACTTCATCTTCAAGTTACTCCACCTTGCTCTCTTCAGAAAAACTCTGAGGGGAGTGTCACTTGTCTAGATCTGAGAATCTTTCTTTGGAAAAATCACCTGATAAGTGAGTTGCCATCTCTCCCTGGCCCTGACAGCTAGAGAGCTCCTCATTTTCCAAACATCTCAACATCTCCAGTTTCTTCTGTTCATTTAACCTTCCTGTTAAAAAGACCCTTTGTGAAGAAATTTAGACCTCTCCATTCCTCCCAGTTACGCTGACAGTAATATCAACAAACACCAACTCCCATTTGGAGTAAGATCACATTCCACAGAGAAAGGAACTCCAGAGCATAGAGGGACATGACAAAATACATGTCTGAAACCCCCACCTGTAAGGCAAGATTCTGATGGGGGAGTGTATGTATCCGATCATGACACACTTACTCCATCAGAACTTGGGTAAAGGTGTAGGTGGCTGAGTTACTTCAACCTGAAAGGTTAAGTTGGCTTGGGCAATAAGCATTTCAGAGGAGACAATCCTATATATTAAAAGGCTAATATGCAAATTGCCCGAATGGCGGAATGACCAGTCACTATGATGTACACTGACCACCGGGGGCAGACGCTTGATACAGGAGCTGCCCCCTAGTGGTCAGTGCTCTCCCACAGGGGGAGTGTCGCTCAGCCAGAAGCCAGGCTCATGGCTGGTGAGCACAGTGGAGGTGGCAGGACCCTCTCCCGCCTCCGTGGCAGTGCTAAGGCTGTCGGACTGACAGCTGTCGGACTGCCGGCTTAGGTCCGCTGTCTGCAGGGAGTGGGTCTAAGCCATCAGTCAGACATCCCCCGAGGGCTCCTGGACTGTGAGAGGGCACAGGCTGGGCTGAGGAACCCCCTTCCCGCCCCCCGAGTGCACGTATTTCGTGCACCGGGCCTCTAGTGATAAATAAAGGCCTTTCTTCCAAATCTGGAACTGCATCAGACTATAGAAAGCAAGGAAGAGTGGGATCCTCCCAAAATATGACTAAATAGAACTTCCTTTCATCCTAATGGCCGATTTTCTATTACCTTACAACCGTATTTAATTTGGTTTAGAACAAATAAAGTTGGTACTCCTTGCCCTGAAAATGAAAAAAAAACAAAATCCATCCTACTTCTTAGTAATTCTTAAATTGGTGGTGGCTGGGAGAGATAGCTGGACACACAAATCGATATAATATGTTGTTTTAAAAGTGGGAAAACAATGACCCCTGTTTTGATCTACTTTTATTCATCACATTCATTTTAAAATTTCACACAACATTAAGGTGTAGTACGGCATTTTTAAAAGGTTTATCAAAAAGGAGAATGCACTAAAAAGAAAAACAATTGACTTATGCTATGTAAGCAATACTATAGCCCAGTCATGATACTGGAGACACAAGGCTGGCTTTGACCCCGTTAACTGTAAAGTGTGAAACGACTTATCCTCTAGCTTAGGACGAGCAAAATCCAGAAATCTGTATTTACTGTGTGACACAGAATTAATACTTAGTGAATTAGGGACACATCTGAGAAGCCCCAGATGCCTCTGGAAAGAGAGCCCTTGGCAAAACTGAAAGATAAGCACTCAAAATCTCTTCCTAACTTTCTGCGCTCCTTGCATGGCCACTTTTGTCTCCTGCCCAACACACCTGCTCTAGAGAAAGAGCTGCTAAATAATTAACTAATACCAGAGTGTAAAAATCTAAGAACCAGTGTTCCTTCTTCCAGAGATAATAGCAATTTAAGTCTTCTTTGTAATTGGGAAATGAAAGATTTCGTTGAGAACTGAGTTTGAATTCCAGTTCTGCTACCTCCTTCCCATGTGACCTTGTGCCACTTAAACTCCATTGGACCTCAGTCTTCTGATATATGAAGTGGAGCGGGAGGTAATGAATACTGTCATATGGCAAAGTTGTATGGATTAAATTAATTCAACACGTTTTTATTGAATGCCTACTGAATCCCCAGGCAGGTCCATACGTCTGGGGGTGTTAGGTCATGGTGGCAGGGCCAGGCATCATGTCAGGGCCGTGGGCTTAGTCGTCCAGGGGCACAGGGTTGGGTGTGCTGGGGCTGGGAATACAGGAGTGACATCAAAATAGACAAAGTTCCTATGATCTTGGAGCTTACATGATAACTGGAGAAAGAGAAACAATAAATTCATAAATGAAGAAATGTATAACGCAGGAGGGTGAGGTGCCATGGAGAAAAGTCAAGTGTGGTTAGGGGGCGGAGCAGGGGGAAGCTCATAGGGAGCATAGGTGGCTGGGAGTTGTCACGCAAGTGCCTCTCTGAAAAGGTGACATTTGAGCTGACACATGACAGGAGAAATGGAGTAAGCCAGGTGAATTTGTGGGGGAAGACAATAAAGGCAGACCGAAGAGCAAATGCAAAGGTTCTGTGGGAGGAGCACGCTTTGAGTATTTGAGTCAAGAGTGAATTGCCGATTTTGAAAAGTATATTGTGAACAGGGTGATTCTTTTTTTTTTTTTTAATTTTTTTTAATTAAATCTTTATTGTTCAGATTATTACATTTGTTCCTCTTTCCCCCCCCCCCCCATAACTCCCCTCCTCCCAGTTCCCGCCCCACCCTCCGCCCTCACTCCCCACCCACTGTCCTCATCCATAGGTGCACGATTTTTGTCCAGTCTCTACCCACATCTCCCACACCCCTTTCCCTCCCAAGAATAGTCAGTCCATTCCCTTTCTATGTCCCTGATTTCACTTGTTGATAGATGCATATTTGTTGTTCATAATTTGTATCTTTACCTTTTTCTTCCTCTTCCTCTTCTTAAAGGATACCTTTCAGCATTTCATATAATCCTGGTTTGGTGGTGATGAACTCCTTTAGCTTTTCCTTATCTGTGAAGCTCTTTATCTGACCTTCAATTCTGAATGATAGCTTTGCTGGATAAAGTAATCTTGGTTGTAGGTTCTTGGTATTCATCACTTTGAATATTTCTTGCCACTCCCTTCTGGCCTGCAAAGTTTCTGTTGAGAAATCAGCTGACAGTCGTATGGGTCTTCCCTTGTAGGTAACTGAGTTTCTTTCTCTTGCTGTTTTTAAGATTCTCTCTTTATCTTTTGCTCTTGGTATTTTAATTATGATGTGTCTTGGTGTGGTCCTCTTTGGATTCCTTTTGTTTGGGGTTCTCCGCGCTTCTTGGACCTGTAAGTCCATTTCTTTCACCAGGTGGGGGAAGTTTTCTGTCATTATTTCTTCAAATAGGTTTTCAATATCTTGCTCTCTCTCATCTTCTGGCACCCCTATAATTCTGATGTTGGTACGCTTGAAGCTGTCCCAGAGGCTCCTTACACTATCCTCGCATTTTTGGATTCTTTTTTCATTTTGCTTTTCCGGTTGGATGTTTTTTGCTTCCTCGCATTTCAAATCATTGACTTGATTCTTGCGCTCCTCTGATCTGCTGTCGGGCGTCTGTATAATATTCATTATTTCAGTCCGTGTATGCTTAATTTCTAGTTGGTTCCCCAATATAAGATCGAGGGTCTTATTAGTTTTCGTGTAGATCTCATTAAGTTTATCGGCAGCTTCTAAACAGTTCTTGAGAGACCTTAAAAGTGTGGTTCTGAACTCTATATCTTCCATTGACAATTTTGTCCTGTTTCTTTGTCTCCGCATTTTGTTATGCTTCCTTGGTGCACCCCCTAGTGGTCTTTGTTCGCAGTCTTATAGTTAAATCTTGATTGTTGTAGCTAATTCCAGGGAGGGTTTGACCTCCAGGCCAAGTGGCTATGAGAATCAGCTGTGTCAGCAGTGAGAGAACTTCTGTCCTCTAGGGAGGTGCTAATCTAGCCTTTGCCTGAGGCTATCCGGCAAATGCCTCTGTGCAGGGCTTGGGCAGGGCAGGTCGCACAGGATCAACAGGGTGGGCCGGAGAGAGCAGTTATGGCGGCTCTCAGTCCTGTCCCCAGGGGCTCTGCCTCTCTGAGTCCCAGCACCCGCTGCAAAGCTCGGAGAGAAAGCTGCACTCGCTCTGACCGAAGCCAGACAGTCCCGCTTCTCCCGTTTGAGTCTGAGTCCCTAAAGACTCGCCCGGATCTGGAGCTCAGAGTCTGCGACTCCCTCCCGATTGAAAACGCCAACCGCGCACTCCGCACCTCAGAATTTGACTTCAGCACTGCGCCTCCTCTGAGTGTCCGTGTGCGTTTCTCTTTCCTCCTAGTTGTAGAACTTCCACTCAGCCAGCGTTCCTGTGGTTCTGGGTGATGTCCCTTCCGTTTTTTGGTTTCACTTTTGAAGTAATTGTTCAAAGCAGCAAACTCCGGCGTTAACCTATGCCGCCATCTTGGTTCTCCTCGAATATCCCTTTGAACAGGGTGATTCTTTGTGGTTTTGTGTGCTTTTATTCAGTGATTTGGGAATCACTGAAGGGTTTTAGGCAAAGAATTGATGTAATCTGACTTAATTATAAAAGGATCATATGGGTAGGGGTAGACACTGCAGGGGGAATAAGGCAGAAGCAGGGAGACCAGATAGGGGATTTCTAATACAATCGGGGAGAGGGAGCAGTTGATGGTGGCTCAGGCCCAGAGTCTTACTAGAGAAATTATGAGAAATGGTTGGATTCTGGATTTATTTTGAATATTTACTTTGAACCAGTAAAACTGGGTCTAGCTAGGCTGTGTGAGAGGAGTCAAGGATGACGGCAAGGTTTTTAACTTTAGCAACTAGAAAACTAGTTTCCACTAATTGAGATGGGGAAGATTAGAGGAACTGCTTTGGCAGGAGTGAGGTAAGGTTGTGTAATCAATAGTTTACTTTGGAACAGTTAAATTTGAGGTGACTGTTGGATGTTCAACTAGAGATATAAAATAGGCAATTCAATGTGTATGAAAGCACTTGACTCATGGCCAAGGCTTTATATGAATATATGAACTCAGGTTAAAAACAAGTTAATTCATGTTACTCCATGCTGAGTGTGTTCTCTCCTCAAGACCAGAGCAAATGAGTAGGCAGTTGGGTTTACACATGCAGACTATGGCTCTTTCCAAAAATCCTGGGGAACACTGTCAACTTTTTCGAACAGTAGCAGAAGCAACAAAAACAAGCCAATGATAATAACCTAGTTAGAATAAAATTGCGGAATTCCTTGAACTTTAGTTATAGATCTATCTCTGGCTTTTAAATGCTGGCTATCATAGCTTCTTACTATAACTAACTAGCTATTTTATTCACTATTAGCCTTACTTGTCAATTTAAGGTTAAAATCTAATGAGGATAACAAAATGAAAATCTGACGGACCTAAATTATCTATTTCATCATCTGAAAGCTGGTGAGACCTTTCCTATTAACTGAAATTTAATCAGTAAGTGATTCATAGATTTTATTACCCCCATATAACATATAATACTCTCTGAAATGACCTTCAAGTTAAGATTTATTTTCAAATGTGTTTGATGAAATTTGTAATGAAAGAACAAACTATATTAAAAAGCTTTTAGATATTAACATTAAAGACCTTTATTTCTGACGTGAATATTTCTATGTATACATGTAGTTGTTGTTTTTAAAGATTTTAGGTACAAATTTTATCATTCCTTTTTGGAAAATATCGACTGGCAGATACTGTCTTCCATTACCAAAGAATACAATTCTTTCCAGTAATAGATCTGAACATTGAAACAGCATGTCTAACTTGTGCATAGCTTGTCTGAGATACTACAAATAAATAACAAGCATGCTTGATCCTCCTTCCTACCTACTCTTAAATCTTTATAGAATGCCCACTTATTATTATTATTTTTCAAATAAAATATCCAGATCCATAGGAGACAGAAAATAGGCTCCTCTGTGTATTTCTACTGTAAAAACAAAGATCTGACATGTTATCTGACATATCATTAGGACTCTGAGATATGAAACATTAGACATGATGTCACAATATTTTCAGTCAAATAAAAGAATACAGGAATAAAACATATTTCATGATTTTGCTTCTAAATTTTTCTCAAGTACACTTGTTAATTTTATTTGATGTGGGACGTCAAAAAAATCCTTGCATATTATTCACAAAAAGAGAAATAATTGGGCAAAAGAAAATAATTCCACATTTCACTGGTAGTCAAAAAAATGAAAATTAAAGTAACCATGAGATACCAGTTTTCATCCACTGGGATGGCAGAGATTAAAAAAGACTAGGGATTCTCAGAGCTGATGAGAGTGTAGGGAATTCTATACTATCATGTGTGGATGACCATGAAGTAAATGAATACAATGCTTTTCTGGAGGGCAATTTGCCAACCTTTATCAACATTCTAAAAATGTGTATAATCCCATTTGCCCAGAAGTTCCATGTCAACAAATATGCCTTAGGAAATAATAATGCAAGTATATAAAATATGTAAGTATAAAGATGTTCATCACATAATCACATCACTGATTATGAGAGAAATTTTGAGAAGAACTTAAATGTCCAATCACAGGATATTAGTTAAATTTGATAGCCTATCTAATAATAGACAAACACGGTAATTAACCGTAACTCCGACACGCTTCCCACTGGCTAATCAGGGTGATATGCAAATTAACTGCTAACCAAGATGGTGGCTGGCAGCCAGGCAGCTGAAGCTAACAGGAGGCTTGCTTGCTCCAGTGAAGGAGGAAGCCAAGGTTCCCCGCCTGCCGCTGCGGGCCTCTGAGCTGCACTCTAAGAAACAATGTTGCAATTATAGAAGCTAAACAAACCCCATGCTTTCAGCCAGCCGGCTGAGCTGGAGTTGCAACAGTGTTTCAATTACAGAAGCCAAACAAATCCAGATACCTGCTTTCAGCAGCCGAGGTCTCAGAGCTGGAGCCAAGCCTCAGAGCTAAAACTGGCTCTCAGTTCCAGTGACAGCCATAGAAGGTAAATAAATCCCAGAATAAAAAAGAAAAAAAAAGAAAAAAAGGAGCGGTTGGGAGCTTCAGTCACCCGGCAGCCTGAAAACGGCCCTCAGCCCCTCATCCAGACTGGCCAGGCACCCAAGCAGGACCCCACCCTGATCCAGGACACCTTTCAGGGCAAACCAGCCGGCCCCCACCCGTGCACCAGGCCTCTATCCTATATTGTAAAAGGGTAATATGCCTCCCAGCACTGGAATCAGCGGAGCTGCGAGGCCTCCTGGCACCGGGATCAGCGGAGCAGAGAAGCCTCACTGCCCTGGTGTCAAGAGGAGCCGCGAGGCCTCCCAGCACTGGGATCAGCGGAGCAGAGAGGCCTCACTGCCCTGGTGTCAAGAGGAGCCGCGAGGCCTCCCAGCACTGGGATCAGCGGAGCAGAGAGGCCTCACTGCCCTGGTGTCAAGCAGAGCCATGAGGCCTCCCAGCACCGGGATCAGCGGAGCAGCAAGGCCTCACTGCCCCTGTGCCAAGCGGAGCTGCGAGGCCTTCTAGCACCGGGATCAGCTGAGCAGCGAGGCCTCACTGCCCCGCTGTCAGGAGGAGCCGCGAGGCCTCCCAGCACTGGGTTCAGCGGAGCCACGAGGCCTCCTGGCCCCTGGAGCAGCATGACAGGGGGCAGAACCCAAACCCCCTGATCGCCCTGTGGCTCTGTGTGTGACAGGGGGCGGGGCCACAACCTCGCTATCCGCCCTGCTCTATTCATGACAGGGGAAGGCGCCCAAACCCCCTGATTGGCCCTGCTCTGTGTGTGACAGGGTACAGAGCCCCACCCCCCCTGATGGGCCCTGCTCTGTGCATGACAGGGGGTGGCGACGTAACCTCCCCATCGACCCTGCCTTGAGTGTGACAGGGGGCGGTGCCCCAACCCCCCAATTGGCCCTACCCTGAGCGTGACTGGGGGTGGCATCGCAACCTCCTGATCTGCCCTGCTCTGTGCATGACAGGGGGTGACGCCCCAACTCCCCAATTGGTCCTGCTCTGAGCCCGACCAGGGGCTGCACCTAGGGATTGGGCCTGCCCTCTACCACCCGGGAGTGGGTCTAAGCCAGCAGGTCGTTATCTCCTGAGGGGTCCCAGACTGTGAGAGGGCACAAGTGGGGCTGAGGGACACCCCCCGCCCCGCGCCACCAGTGTATAAATTTTTGTGCACCGGGCCTATAGTATTTATATAATTGAATATTTCATAGCCTCTATAATTGTAATGTAGTTATATGCTTATTGGAAATATATATAGTGGTGGGTGAATATATAATGTTAGGTAAAAAATTAATTCTGAAATAATAGGAAGAAATATAGCCCAATTTTTATGTGTATATATATTTGTGTGTGTACATAAAAACATATTTATATATAGGTATGCAGAGAACAAAAATCTCAAAAGAAATGGTATGAGTACTTTCTGGATTAGGATTATAGGTAATTTAATTTTTTTCCTTTTGTTTATCTGTAATTACTTTTTATTCCATTACAAGTATGTAGATCTTGCAAAGTTAAAATATTACAATATGCATTAGACTTTTAAAATAAAAAAGTGCAGATTTTGAGCACAGGAGTAAAATCTCTAAAATGAATAAGAAAATGTAATCCCCAATAAGATATAAAGCAATGTCTACTTTAAAAATAAGTAGATATCTGAATTATAACATTAAAATGTATGCCTACACTGAAAAAAATACAGTATTAAAAAAATTTGGGACTTACCAGCATAATAATATGCTTTTATTTTCAGCCACATGTCATTTCTAAATTTTCATTAAACAAATATTTTCCCAAAGAAATAATATTACTAGTGGTTAACAATTCAACTAAAGACTTGGCATCAGATATTTTAGATACAACAAACAATGTTAAACAAAACAAAATTGCTATAGATTTAGTAAAAAGTGCATAAACATACTGATTCCATGCATAAGAAAATCAATGTACTAAAAACTTTACTGAGATATAGCATTTGAAAGTACAACTAGTACTTGACCCATTTAAAACTAGTATAATAAGTATAATGAGCAGTATCTATTTATAAAAATTTTTTTTCTTGCCTTATTAGGATTTAGGTGCTGAAGTGTAGGGCTGTCCGAATTGATGAATCCCTACTCCCACAAAGTTCCTGTGGCAAGACGAGTCATCCAAATTGCTCTACTGACCATTAAGCGATATATTTGAGCACTATAATATGTAAAGATTCCAAGTGTGAGAGTTTAGGAAAAGTTCATTTCATGAATCCAATCATGCCACAGACTAATTTTATGAATGGATATTTGATAACCATTAGACAGCCAATCAGATTTATTTCTGAGCCTCTGCTCTCACCAACAATTCTACCTGACACCTACCCTACTTTGGGTTCATTCTTCAGAGAACTGGGAAATGTTGAATGAATCCAAGTGTGTGGTAAGGTTGTTGGAAAAGAGCATAGGATGAGGGCAACAGAGAAAACAACAAAGCTTAAGCCCAAATATGGATTACTTAATGTAACAGAGGACTAGGAAGGCATGAAAATGGTACTTCAAAACTATTAATAAGTCTTTGTTTTAGTTAACAGTTTTCAAGATACCTACAAACTTTTCCCCTTTAGTAGAGTAACATCTGTCTATAAAATTTGATTTCTAATAATTAGGCGGTAATAATATGCTTTGAAAAACTTCCTACCAATTTCTAATAAATGAGCATTTAAATTGTGATTAGCATTACCAAAGTTTGATTTTTCTTAGTCCTAAGAAATTTTCAAATCAAATTCATTCAGTAGAGGGATTTAATTTTTTTCTGGTAATATTCTTTTTGTAAAAAACACTCCCAGTAAAGAGAAGCTAGTAGACAATTAAGAAAAAAAAAAGGGGGGGGGGAGCCTAGTATTTCAGAAGCATAGCTATTCAAAACCAGACTGTCCAACTATGGGTCAGATTTTTCACATATAGAATTGAAATCTACTTTCCGGTAACTGACACCCTCCTGCTTCTATTTTTGTCCTATGCAGCCATCCAGGATAAAGTCTAACCCCAACTCACACCGCAGAGTTCCTGAAACATCTGAGGCCAGCCAGATATCACATTCCTTCTACGTCCTATTTTTACTAGTAAACATCTCAGGCTAACTGTGTATAATTCAGTGCAAAGTGCACGGTCCCTGGAGTCAGAGGTTCAAGTAGATTTGTGGTTGTACATTACTGAAAAACCTCTCTAGGCTTCCCCATCTGTGAAAGGAAACATCCTAGTCTTCCTTGGGTAGACTGGAGGAGAAATAAGTAGGTACAGCTTATGCTCAGTAAAGTGCAGATCAAGTGAAGAAACTCAAGACTGCCAATAACTCTCTTTTTCCCAAGCTTATTCATTCGTCCTTAAAATGAGGAGCTTAAAAGTGAATGAGTCACTTGAGATATAGTGCAACCAGTTCAAAGTCCTGAAAATTATACTCCTAAGAATGTCTCCTTAAGCTTTCAAGAACCCCAAGTGCCCATAGAATTTTAGGCAGCCAAGAGCCCACAAATTTTCTTTATAGGAAAATAAAGCAGGTCTCTCTTTTCTATCTGTATCATGATTTCGTTCTCATTCTCAATGAAATACTACATATGGAGCCAGGTTAAATTCCATCTTGTTAGTTTTGGCCTATCCTTCCAGTTCATCAAGGTCTTTTGGAAACTGAACTAGTTTATCTATCTTATTAGCTTTCCCTTCTAGATTTGTTTAATCTACACATTTCTGTCATGTGGAACTTGGATAAGTCCATACATTTTCTGAGATGTATACAGACTACACCAGACATATGAGTAGCACAACTGCCCAATTTGAGCTTTCCCTTCTCTCCCCTGCTCTGAACTTCCTTTTTTGAGGAGGCTGTCAGAGAAAGGTCCTCCATCACTGGTACAGTAACTATTCCAGGTGATTTATGGGCTGGTCCAAGGTAGATGGAAAGACATAAGGTTCCAATTCAGTAAAAGGATAAAATAATTATTAGATATATTATGGCTTTGTCACTGAAAACCTACCAAATGCATCTCTGGGTGATCACTAGTGCTACCAAGTCTCTCAACTTGGATACAATGTATTGTGTAATATAGTAAGAAACATGGGTTTAAATCAGCGGTTCTCAACCTGTGTGTCATGACCCCTTTGGGGGTCGAACAACCCTTTCACAGGGGTCGCCTAAGACCATCGGAAAACACATATATAATTACATATTGTTTTTGTGATTAATCACTATGCTTTAATTATGTTCAATTTGTAACAATGAAATTGGGGGTCACCACAACATGAGGAACTGTATTAAAGGGTCACGGCATTAGGAAGGTTGAGCATCACTGGTTTAAGCCCTGACACCATTATTTGCTTGCTGAATAATGCTGAGCAAGTTATTTAGTTTCTCTATGCCTTAGTTTCTTCTTTGGAAAAATTAATAGTTATTACTTTTTGCTTTGAAGTAAAAACAACATGCAATCATCAATGGAATGGAAGGAAGAAAGGAAGAAAGAGAGAGAAAGAGAAGAAAGGTAGGAGAAAGGGAGGGGAATTATAGAAAGTCATGGTAAAGGTATAGACTTATTCTTGCTTTTTAAAATTTACTCCAACCTACAACTGAAATAAGTTTTATTTCCCTCGACTTTGAGAGGTAAATCTTATCAAATGAGAATTCTTTCATGATAGTCAATACACACAGCGTTTGCAGGGTCTTTTCCTTTCCAAAGCAGAGAACAAATTTAAACTCATCAAATGACTGGCTTATAGGCAGTAGAAAGGAATGTGAAGAATTCTTAAAGTACACAATCTTGATTTAAATAAGTGAAAGTTCTTCCACGTTCTCATGACACTGTACTCCTGCACTTGCTCTAGTCATTTATATATGAGTTTCATTAATTATTCATTTGTACTAATATGAAAACACTTCTTTACTGAATTTCTTGGCGTGATTTTTAAGCCTTGTGGGTCACACTTACCATTCTAGTGCATGTGTACACTTCATGCGAGTAGCTGAACCATGGAGGCTCCAGAACTCAGAGTGCCATAGCTGGCGCCATAAGCCCTGCCTTGGTGGGGCTCCCTCCACTTCCAGTCTGGCTTCCAGTGTGGGTGTGGCTCTGGCTCCAGCTTCAGGCTCAAGGGCTGGTACGAGCCCAATTTTACTCCCCTATTTTCAGCCATAACATGCTTTCTAATGTTATATTTAAACATATACCACAAAAAAAGGAGACACCAAGAAAGGATGGCAAGAAACAATGTAATATGAAATACAGGGCTGAGGTGGAGGAATAACCTATACTTTTGTGTATTCTGTTTCCATTTACATACAATCAGCCCTTGGACATTGTCTATGTTAACAAGATAGATGTGCATTCTTAGATATGTATATTTAAGAATATGTATATGTGTACACAGATACAACAATATATATCGCTAAAGATGAATCAATACGTCATACTGACCTTAGGGGGTTTAAACGGATAGTCTGGTGAAAAGGTAATGTCAAGAAAGAACACCCCTCCTTCATAGACAGATCCTGGGGGTCCCAATATCGTTGACCTCCATTCATAAATGTTGTCTCCTTTGGGTCCAGCACTGAAATAAGACATACAAATGAAATGTGCTTAGAGATTATATAAACGCTTGGAATTTAAAATATCTATTTATGGTAACAATAAATTGAGCATTTTCATAAAAACACAACAAAGTTAATAGGTTCATTTTATATGATTCATTTGTCAATATCATCAGTATTCTATGTATGAAGTATATTGGTATCCTATATAATAAAGAGCTAATATGCTAATTAGACCAGACGGCAGAATGACCTTCCAGAACAACCACTGGGTGGGGGGCGGGGCCACAAGGCAGCTGGGGCCGCCACCCTTTGCAGGGCGATCAGTGTGGGGGGGGGGGCACGGGGGGGCTCTGCGATCGATCACCCTGAAGAGGGTGGCGGCATTTGGGGCTGTGAGGGCCGAGCCCCTTGCATGAATTTTGTGCTTCGGGCCTCTAGTTACTTAATAAAACAGAACAAAGATTCTCTTTTGTTATTCACAACCCTAAATCTATGGAAGAAAAGATTCAAGGACCAAAGACACAGATGGGAACACAAACAATTAATAAAGCATGTAATTATTTATGAGGTTCTGAAAAGAATAATATGGTCATGGGGCCAAAGAGATGAAATTTCAAAGCTAAAAGGGCGGCTAGAGAGAGAGAGAAAAAAAACGGCTATCATTTGTTAACAACTTAGTAAACAAATGAGGTTCTTGGAGATCAGTAAATGTTCATCATCCATAAAACTTAGCTCAAGTATCATATCTCATCTGATTCTCCATTTCTCTCTCTGCACCCAAAGACTCTCTATCCATATCCATCCATCCCCACACATCACCACTAGAGTGGTCTATAGAAGGTAAGATGTATCATTTCATTTTATAACTGTGTTTTGTAACTTTACCTTTTCTGTTTCTCACTAGAATAGCTGTTCCTTGAGAAACAGATTTTGCCTTGTCCTCAGTGCCTACTAAGTAAATGTCGGTTGGATGATGATGGACTAACAGCAAAGCAAGTGAAGCCACATGGCTGCAAGCAACAAATATATGTCCCTGGGTCTCAGAGAAACTCACTGAGGGAGATAAGGCCCACATGAGTCAATTGAACTGTATTAATATTCTCAGGTGAACAGAAGGGCAAAAATAACGTAGCTTTCCAGTGTTCTTTTTGCCATATCAAGCCAATACCAACATCTAACAGCCAGAAATTATCCTCACATCCTGTAGCAAAGTGGGCAACCCTGTTAAGGTGTTTGGGAAAGACTTTATTGTAAACAGAGATTTAGCTTCTATTTTGAAATTAGTTTATATCCACAAAAATTGTATTGTTGAGCAATATATCAAAAAAGCATGCATCTTAACCAAGTCCGAGTTATTCTGGGAATGCAAGGCTAGTTTAATAACAGAAAATTATTAATGTAATTTATCTTATTAACAGATTAAGTAGAAAAAAACCTCATAATTTCAACAGATGCAGAAAAAGTACACAACAGGCTTTAATAATAGCCCTTCATGATAAAAACTCATAGCAAAATTGGAATAGAAAGAAACTTCTTTAACCTAACCCGATAAAGGGCATCTATAAAAACCTTACAGCAACTAATATATTCGATGGTAAAATATTAAAAGCACACCTTTTAAAACTGAGGAACAAGACAAGGATGTCCACTACATCCAATTCGAATCATTACTGTATTAGAGATCATACTCATCAAGGCAAGGGAAAAAAGGTATATGGATTGAGGTGGAAGAAATAAAACTTAACACTTGCAGTATTTATGAACACAGAAAAAACTTCCCAAATCTCTAGATAATTTATCAAACTTAATAAAAGAATATAGCAAAAAAGCTAAATATAAGATCAATATGCAAAAATCAACTGCCTTTTAATACTCCAAAATTAGAAAATGTATTTAAAATATCTTTTATGGTAGTATTAAAAATATAGGGAACCTAGAAATAATTTTCATAAAAATATAAGATTATTATGAAGATTATAATACTTACTGAAATACATTCAAGAGAATTAAATACAGAGAGCTACAAACGTTATGGGTAGGGAGACCCAATCCTATCTAATAAAAGAGAAACATGGTAATTGGCATATGACCACTACCCTCCCCATTGGCTAATCAGGGCGATATGCAAATTAACTGCCAGCCAAGATGGTGGCCGGCAGACAGGCAGCTTAAACTGAACATGAGGCTTGCTTGCTTCAGTGACGGAGGACTGCAATGTTCCCCGCCTGCCTTGCTGGCCTCTGAGCTTGCAGTTTAAGAAACATTGTAACAAATATAGAAGCTAAACAAAACCCCAGAAACCAGCTTTCAGCGAGCCGGGATCTCAGAGCTGGAGTTGATACAGAGTTTCGATTATATAACCGAAACAAACCAGATACCTACTTTCAGCAGCTGAGGCCTCAGAGCTGGAGCCAACCCTCAGAGCTAAAGCTGGCTCAGAATAAAAAAAGAAAAAAGAAAAAAAGGAGCAGTTGGGAGCTTCAGTCCCAGCCTGAAAACAGCCCTCAGCCCCTCACCCAGACTGGCCAGGCACCCCAGTGGGGAACCCCACCCTGATCCAGGACACCCTTCAGGGCAAACCAGCCAGCCCCCACCCATGCACCAGGCCTCTATCCTATATAGTAAAAGGGTAATATGCCTCCCAGCACCGGGATCAGCAGAGCTGAGAGGCCTCCCGGCACCGGGATCAGCGTGACAGGGGGCAGCGCCCAAACCCCCTGATCGCCCTGCGGCTCTGTGTGAGACAGGGGGCGGGGACACAACCTCCCTATCGGCCCTGCTCTGTTCGTGACAGGGGAAGGTGCCCAAACCTCCTGATCGGCCCTGCTCTGTTCCTGATAGGGGGGAGCTCCCCAACCCCCTGATCACCCTGTGGCGCCCCAACCTCCCCACCCTATGAGCCCTGCTCTGTGTGTGACGGGGTAGAGCCATAACCTCCCCATCAGCCCTGCCCTGAGTGTGACAGTGGCAGCGCCCCAACCCCCTGATCGGCCCTGCTCTGTGTGTGATGGGGGCGGTGCGCCAACTCCCCTATCGGCCCTACTCTGTGAGTGACAGGGGGGAGCTCCTCAACCCCCTGATGGGCCCTGCTCTGTGCATGACAGTGGGGAGCTCCCCAACCCCCTGATTGACCCTGCTCTGTGCGTGAAGGGGGGAGCTCCCCAACCCCTTGATCGGCCCTGCTCTGTGCATGACAGGGGGCAGCGCCCCAATCCCGATTGGCCCTGCTCTGTGCGTGATAGGGGGTGGCGCCGCAACCTCCCCATCAACCCTGCCTTGAGTGTGACGGGGGTGGTACCCCAACCCCCCCAATCAGCCCTACCCTGAGCGTGACTGAGGGTGGCATCGCAACCTCCCATTCCGCCCTGCTCTGTGCATGACAGGGGGCAGCGCCCCAACTCCCCAATCAGCCCTGCTCTGAGCCCGACCAGGGGCTGCACCTAGGGATTGGGCCTGCCCTCTGCCACCCGGGAACAGGCCTAAGCAAGCAGGTCGTTATCTCCCGAGGGGTCCCAGACTGCGAGAGGGCACAGGCCCGGCTGAGGGACCCCTCCCTCCCCCACCAAGTGCACAAATTTTTGTGCACCGGGCCTCTAGTATATTATAAATGTTAATTTCCGCCGAAGCCCGGTTTGGCTCAGTGGATAGAGCGTCGGCCTGTGGACTGAAAGGTCCCGGGTTCGATTCCGGTCAAGGGCATGTACCTGGGTTGCGGGCGCATCCCCAGCGGGGGATATGCAGGAGGCAGCTGATGGATGTTTCTCTCTCATCGATGTTTCTAACTCTCTATCCCTCTCCCTTCCTCTCTGTAAAAAATCAATAAAATATATTTTTTTAAAAAAATGTTAATTTCCTCCAAATTGACCCAATACAATTCTAATAAAAAAGTCCAACAATTTAAAAACAAAATTAAACTTGACAAGCTGATCCTAAAACCTGTTTGGAAGCTCAAATAAAAGCTCCTCAAACTTGTCCATGCACACATGGAAATCGGGTATGTGTCAGAACTAATGGAGCTAGGAAAACAGTTTTGTTTTATTTTGAAAACAGAGAAATTGGTTTTCTACCTCAAAAAATATACAAACTTCAGTTGCAGACAGATTAAGTACTTAAATGCAAAAGTGAAAAGTTTTAGAGTTTGACTAAAGAGACTAATGAGACAAGCCCACACACTAGACAAGAGATTTGGATTATATAAAATTGACCAAATTCTAGTGTTCAGAAAACATAAAATCCTATGAATCAATAAGTCTAATAATCCATTAGAAAAGATATAAATAGGCATTTTCAAAATGAAGAAATATGAATGACTAATCCTATATAATAAAAATGTAATATGCTAAGTGTCCACTCGACCAGTTGCTATGACATGCACTGACCACCGAGGGGGGTAGATGCTCTTACTGGTAGGTTAGCTTGCTGCTGGAGTCCGTCTGGTCAGGACTAGGCGAGAGGGCTGGACATGCCCTGGAGCCCTCCCACGGTCCCTCCCCGGCCGGCCAGTCAACCTCCATCTGCCCCGATCGGGACTGGGCAAGACAGCCCCGACTGCCAGCTGGGTGGAGGGACCCCACCCATGCATGAATTCATATACCAGGCCTCTAGTACTCATTTAAAAATGCTCAATCTCATTAAAATCAGAAAAATGAAACAAAAATACAATTTGATATTATTTTAAACACATATAGGCAAAAATTAATGCCTAACAAAACCAAGTGTTGATGAGGATGTTGAAAAACAAGAACTCCTATACACTGCTGATGAGTGTGTTCAATCACTTTGGATAAAAATGTGGACCTACCTACTTAAGTTGAATATACAGGGTGTCCCAAAAAATGTACATACATTTTTCTGATAGCTCCATTGATGTTTCTTTCTTTTCAGATTTAACCCATTAGAATTAATAATTATTCAAAGTATGTATACATTTTGGGGGACACCCTGGATATACTCATATGTTACAACATAGTAATTGCATTCCTAAGTACATAGCCCAGAGAAATTTTTATATATGTGTAACAGAAGACATGTACAAGAATATTCATGGCAGTGCTATTTGTAAATATAAACACTGGAAACAACACAAATGTCCGTTGATAGAAAAATGTTTAAATTCACCGAAAGGAATACTACACAAGCAGTGACAATACATAAACTAAATGGATAAATCTTAAAAATATATTGAATAAAAAAATCACATCTAAAAGGAATAATTATACTATTTCTATAAATTTTAAAAACAAGCAAACAAGAAAATATACTGTTGAGGGACACATACATATATATTAAGGCAAGAAAATAAATGAGCACAAAGTTCAAAAGAATAGTTTCCTGGGTGGAATCAGACGTTGGAGGAATAGTACACAGGAGCTTCAGCGGTTCTAGTAATATTCTACTTCTCAGTATAACTGGCAAATTCAGTAGTTATGTTTTATGACTAGGTTTCATAACTTACACATTAGATACGTTCTTATATATGTATCAAAGTTTCATACTGGGAAAAAGTATGCCAAAAAAATCTACTAAAATACTGTGTGAGAACAGCAGCTAAGCTGCAGCATATTTATACGGTGTGATCCTATTGTTTAAACTAGATACTTAAAACAATTCTTTTATATAGTATAGAGATACATATCTATGCCAAATCTTTTAAGAAATGAACTGGAAAGGTAAGTCCATGATAGTGGCTGTGCAAGGAACAAGAGAGAGTGGAGTGGTGTAATAGAAGAAATAGACCTGGAGATGGGGAATGAAAGAGAGTTCAATTTTATCTCTCGTGTTTGATTTCTCTTATTTAAAAAAGATGAAAAAAATCACAGCCAAATTTGTCGCAGAGTGTTGAAATATGTTGAGAAGCAGTGGTGCAATGGACCAAAATACAACATTCTCACCCCATCTTCCCCTTTACCTACCTCTTCTGAAGCTGGCAATGAGGTACAGACATAATATATTCAGATCAGATGACAATTAAGCTTTGGCAACCACGGCGCCCTGTTGCCAGACAAGCTCACTCACTCAGATGAATAATAAACATGGTTACACTCTGAGCTATAATTAGACCCAACATGAATAGGTAGGTTTATCAGAAGGAAGAGCTTAAAAGTAGAGTAAATTATAGGTTTGTACATACATTACTCCAAGGTAGATGAAGAAAGTTAGTTTGAAGAGTATACACATGATAGTACACAGCTATGAAATAATGTGCAAAGACACATTTCCCTAAAACAAATATAATTTATATTAGTTAGTTATATAATTTAGGCTAAATAAGGAGTCACCAAATAGTGCCACCAAGGAAGAGACTCAGAAGAAGGCTGGAGATACCTCACAAAAAGTGAGTAGTGTTTGTAGATAACTTACATTCAGTTTTTGCCTAATCTAAGTTTTATTTGGCTCTCAATTAGAACTCCAAATTTTATTGGCTCTTTGAAGTCAGTCAGCTGTCTATGCAGTTAACAGTGGGTTAAATAACACAATATTATTACTCTAAGTTGATTTATGTGGCCAAAATATATCTCTTTAAGAAAATACTTTCTGGCCTCCTCTATCATCTTAGAAATGGCATATCCATCCACTTGGAATCCCAAAGCTTATTGCAGTGCTTCTTGAACTAATCTCTCTGCGTCTTAGTTCACTCATTTGCAAAATGGGGCAATTATGGGAGCAACTGTGAAGTTTTAGTAGAACTGTACTCACAGAGCTTGAAGAATGGGCTCTATAAGGGCCCAATTAGTAAGCCTCCAAATGTTCACTGCTTTTGTGTTTGTTGTCATGCCTTGTGGATAATATATAAGTTCACTAACTTATATATTCAAAAAATTAATTACCTGGTGATTTTATAAGAAGGGTTTCAAGATCCTAGGGCTTAAAAAAAGCTACCAAGACTGTATATAAATCATCATTACCTTCACTATCACCATCACCATCATAACCCTAAAAGCTAATGTTATTTAGATCCAGCAGAACTTTGGAACCTATCAGAATTCATGCTCCTCCCAAGAAGTCCAATTTTTCAGACTACAATGTTTATTTAATATCAAGATTTTTCAGGTATGAGGTTACTTAGCAATGTTTTACCATTTACAGTATTCTTAATAATTGATACTCTTTTTTTTTCAGATTTTATTTTTTAAAGAAAAACACACACAACAGTTAAATTTCAAAATAAAATGCAATTAGATGAATTTGTTAAAATGCAAATATCAGTTAGCAAATTACAAATTGTTTAAATGCCCAAAGTTGGTGCTTAGAGAAATTCTGTTAGAGAATCAACTTTATAAATTGTGTCTAGCTTTCCATGCTGCCGCCTACAGTGGATGAGCCTTATACATAAAATATTTATAAATTTATAATAAAACTAGAGGCCCGGTGCACGAAATTCATGCACAGGTAGGGTCCCTAGGCCTGGCCAGGGATCAGGGCCAATCTGTGGGGCGACCAGCAGGGCAATCGGGGCCCCTGCTCACACCTGCCTTGGCCTGGTGCCACCCCTTCACCTGCTCCACCATCCTGCCGCGGTCCCACTCTTGTCGGCGCCCATCAGGGCCGGCAGCACCTCCACTGCCACCTGCTACCAGTGCCGCATCACCAGCACCCGCCATGTTCCGCGCTGCCCCCTGGTGGTCAGCGCACGTCTAACTCCCAGCTGGTCGAACTCCTGCCTGTGGGGACAATTTGCATATTAGCCTTTTATTATATAGGATTGCGGAAAAGGACTAAGCTCTCACTGTCTTTATTTAAGATTACTTAAAATGCTTTAAATATATCTGTATATCTTAACAGTGCTGTGTCTGCTGCCTTTTCATTTAACACTGACTGAGACAGGTAAAGGGGAGGATGCAGGGGCAGTGTTGGGGTCTTGGCTTCACAGGACAAGGAACTTGCCTCTGTAGAGCATCTCCAATGTGCCAACACTAACCTGAAATCAACAGGGACAGGATGGGTTTGAGGAGACTTCTGGGGATTTCTCAGAAGCTCTAGCAATAATTCCTGCTTATGTGTCAGACTTCATGTAGCAGAATTCATCACTTCTAGTGGGAAGGCACTTTGTTCCCACAAATGATATGCTGCACCTTTGTCCAAAGTCCCTCTGGAAGTAAACAGCTGCAGGAATACTGAGCTTCTGGATTACAACACAATGATGTATGTGTTTCTCTAGTGTCGGACTGGAAGGAAAGGGTAGTTCACATCCCTTACAAGAAAATATGCAGGCAAGGTCCAGATCAGTTACAGATAAGGATAGTAGGAAAGGCAGTTAAAGAGGGGAAATGCCACAAAACTGAATGAAATGAGAAAAAAAAACATGTGGGGGTGGGGAGATTCAAGGTGAAAAACGTTTTCAGTGTTCTCAACAGCACGAGCTAACTCTCTTTGTTGCTAAATCCAACTGTGCTTTTTGCCTGCCTTTTACTACCATTCTCTGTAGCTCCCATCCCCATCCCTGAAAAAACTCTCTTCCCCAGGTATCTCTTCAAGAGTCTTCCTCTAATTGGTCTACTACTACAATTCTTTTGTCCTCATCAATGACTGCCTCCTAGGGGTTCTATCCTCAAACACCTTGTCTCCTCACCTTCATTCTAGGTATAACAATCCACTTTCTATAATCAATGTACCAACACCAGTGGAATGAATCTCTAACCTGGTTAGAAACTGGAGCGTCACCTTTGACTATGCTTCCCCCTTCTCTTCTCTAAATCCCCCAAAGCCTGTAGAATCTTACTCCATAATATCTCTGTAATGTTTCTACTGGAGGCATCAGCTCTCACTTAGATGATGGTACCAGTATCCTCTGTGGTGTCCCTACTTCCAATCTTTCTTTCCTCCAATCCATCCACCAAACTGTAGATAGTCCAGTTCCGAAGTATCTGGTCCTTATTCTTGAAGTATTCCAAGAAAAATAATTATTTTATACTTTTTGTCAATGAGTGCTTAATAAATGGGAGGACCTATATTCTCAATCGTTCTTTCTAGATTTGAGATGTGAAGATAAAAAAATGATTTCAGTTGACTATAGTTATCTTTTACCAAATCTTAAAATCAGTATCTTTTGTTAACAGTGTTAATAACATAGCAGAGAAAGAGAAAAGAGAGAGAGAGGGAGAGAGAGAGAGAGAGAGAGAGAGAGAGAGAGAGAGAGAGAGAGAGAGAGAGAGAGGAGATAAAAAGAAAAATTTAAACAAAACATAATTATTGCTAAATAATCTCGGTCCTTCCTCTTTCCCAGGGAAGGTAGTAGCTAGCAAGATAGTATGCTTAGTGATTAAACTAGCCTTCTATAAGTTATTGAGGACAGAAGACTCTTAGTAAAAGTTCATAACACCTTAGACTTCCTTGTTTCTTTCTATATTTTGTGTAAGGATGTCTCTCTCTGTGTATTTAATTTTCCCAACATGTGATATATTGCATTGAGCACGTAACTTTACAACAAAATTTTAAGAGATACAACTGTTCGAAACAGTGAGCAAGGAGAAGTAGAGAAACTGGGAAGCAGAAAGGAGGACTGCATGGGAAAATGATATTCTTCCTATTCCTTCTAATCCACATTTTTATAAGACACATTCACTTGTTAGCACAAAAATAAGTCAAGGATTCAAAGAGAAACCAATATTTTTATATATGTGGATTGTTAGAAGTAAGGTTACAATTATGAAGACTTTGGAAATCATCTAGTTCAACTTTTTCCTAACACAGATGCAAGGTTAGAACTGGACTAGAATTCCATTGAGTTGGACAACAGGCATAAAGTCAATCAGGCCCTAGCTGGTTTGGCTCAGCGGACAGAGCATGGGCCTGTGGACTGAAGGGTCCCAGGTTCGATTCCAGTCAAGGGCACATGTCCGTGTTGCAGGCTCAATCCCCAGTAGGGGGCATGCAGGAGGCATCCAATCAATGATTCTCTCTCATTATTGATGTTTCTAATTTCTCCCTCTCCCTTCCTCTCTGAAATCAATAAAAATATATTTAAAAAAATAAAGTCAATCAGAATTACTTAAAATGCTGAATAATAGAATTTTTAATCCTTTAGTTAGCTGAAGGACTCTAGAAATAAGTTAACTGAGTTATTCTCAGCCTGTCCCCTCCCTTTTCAACATACCCTCTCCTTGCAGGAAAAATGAGCCACTTTCACAGTATGGAGGGTGGGGTAGGAAAAATAAAGAAATAACTTGAAAAAATGAAAAAGCTCCCATTGAGAATTGCTTCTGTCCAAAGCCTTCATTTCAAAAGCGATAAAATTAAGGTCCGTAGAGTGAAATGCTTTGCCTAAGACCACACCTACAGAAGAAAACCTAAGCCCTCTGATCCTATGGAAAAGCCCTTATTATGTCACAATTGCTGCCAATTTAGAAGACTCAACAGGAAAAACTGTGTGGTTACCATTATGATAACTGCCCTGCTGAAGATAGGAGACCAAAGACCAAGACCAAGATGTGGATTTTCTTTTACCTTTTCATCCTGGGCATGTTTCAAGGACTAGATTCAGAGGTGGCAAACAGCCATTTTTATTTCCGCTATCAAATTCTTTTTGTTTGTTTTGTTTTTCATACTAGAAATAGTGATCTTTGACTATTCTCTTAATTTCTTTAGCAAACCTACCACTTCTTGCAACACTGCTTTTGTTGTCCACTTCCCACCCCAGCTGTTACGTGTTTTCCTCTGTTTTGGGTGAGAAATAAAACGTCTCAAGGCACACAAGGCTTCTAGAATTAGCCTCTCTCTGCTGTACTCAAAGGGCAATTTGGACATGTTGGAGCAGGTGGTGTTTCCTTATTATTTAAAAATTCCCCCACGCATGTGTTAGGTAGAGCTTTAATGTGCCTACTGATGTTATCTGCAGGTTAAACAAGCTTTTGACAAGAGTGCCAGCCACTGCTGCCCCTCCACAGTTTTCAGGACGCTGAACCTTTCTCAAAACGTTTCAGTTCTCGAAAACGTTACCACTCATTGAGGACAGAATGCAAAGTGCTTTGGTAGCATTCCAAATGCAGCTTTCTTTCTAACATTTATACTATACAAAGTAAACATTCCATTTCAAAGTTAGGATGGATCAGGTCTTAGGGACATTTAAGTATTCTTAGACAGGAGAGTTAAGATTTATTTATTTATATGCAGAGTTAAGGCAGTTGCTTCCCAAGTGAGCTAAATACCTCAATACACTCTTCATTGGCTGAGAACACCTTTTGTTTCTTGGATAGGAATATGGTAAACAACAATTTCTTCATACAGCTGCCTAATTTATTCCAAAAAGGTCAGCTGTGCTACCCTACAACCTGCATGTTTTTCTCTGTATCCCTGGCCCTGCTATCTGGCTCAAAGGCCCATGGTCACTGTTCTCTTCCAAGTTAGCACAGAGGAGGGAGAGGAAACAAGTCAATTGGAGGACTAATGAAGCAAACTACACACACAGATACTAAGTAAAGGTCTGTTGAAGAAGAATAATCTTTAGTATAGCATAGTGGTAAAGAAAGGGGACTATAGATCCAGAGACCCAGGGTCCAAATCCTGGCTCTGCCTCTAACTGTGTGACTTAATGCAAGTTATTTAACCTCTTGCTGTCTCAGTTCCTTCATCTCTGAAAGAGTGGCTGGCTACCTCATAGAGCCCTGTGGCCATTATATGAGTTAATGTATGTAAAGTGCTTAAAACAGTGCCTAGTCCAGCCGTGGGCAAACTACGGCCAGCGGACTGAATCCTGCCTGTTTGAAATAAATAAAACTAAAAAAAAAAAAAAAAAAAAAGACCGTACCCTTTTATGTAATGCTGTTTACTTTGAATTTATATTAGTTCACACAAACACTCCATCCATGCTTTTGTTCCGGCCCATTGTGGCCCTCGAGTCAAAAAGTTTGCCCACCCCTGGCCTAGTCCATTTGTTATTATCATCCAGTAAGTGAGAAGGCAGTAGGGGTGAATCAGGATCCTAAAGCTCACCTCATCCTTTAGGCCTGGTGTCAAGACAGGAAAATAGGAAGAGTTTCTCTTTAGGGCTCTAATTTCTCTTCTCTGTACCTGCTGTTTGACATCTTGCATACTACTGTCTTGTCTCTCTCTATCTCTATCTGAAACAGCATCAGGCCAAAATTACCATATGCTCTTTAATAGTAGCTTTAAAATTTGTCCTCACACCTCCGCGATATACACACATCAATGAAAACAACTAAACATAGAGACACTTTCCCCGCCCCCAAGTTTAGGAGAAGAAAAGCTAAATATCAGCCTTGTAGGAGGGAAGAAAGGTGCTATGTGGCTAAAACAGACACCGTAAATAATAACTCTGCACTAAAAGACATTGATTGTCAATAAGAGGTGGTGTTTAGTGGACTTAATTCAAAACTTACGTATGATTAATTACTTCAGGAGATCAGGATCTCCACAAGAGCAAAATACTGGCTATAGGTGCTGAGACTTATTTTCAGACTCATTTTCCCACCTCTGCCTCAGTGCCTATTATGTGTGGGCACTGTACTGTCATCTGGGCAAGACATAAAAACCCCAACAGTTCTGATCCCCAAGGGGCTTCCCCTCTGGGCAGCATGAGCAAAGGCAAGATGTATATGCTCCGTGGGAGTCATAGGCAAAATGCTATGAGAGCCCTGTGAAAAGAAGGACTTGATATTATACAAAGTTCATTAGTCATGGTATATATATCAATTTTCTATAGGAGCTGTTACTACCTTTCAGATGTCAGCCACTGTCTTCTCCCTTTGTAAGCAAAACAAACAGATTTTTTCCGAAGATCTGCTATTTAAGAATCACCAAATTGTAGTATCCCTTAATAATTCTTGTCAGTGTGGGCTATCTGTGAGGGATTTGGTGGTTTTTGTTTTGGGTAGTGCTGCAATAGTGGAAATAACCTGCAATACCCAGCCCCATCTTCCAGCGTGTGCTAATAGGCCCAGTCGTTGGCTGCCAAGCAGATTTAATTTACCCACTTCTCCGTTTGCATTAACCTTTGAATAATAAAGCACAGCTGAGGCTGCTGTAAGAAACAAACCGAGGAATGAATAATTAAAAACACCTTCTCAGCCTTGGAAAGACCAATCCCTAACCATTAGGGGAGCTTTAATTGTGACTGAACTAAGCGCTAAAAAGGCTAATTGTATTCTTTATAAACGAAACAAATGCTGAGGACATAGTGTGACTACAATATGTGTAATATAGGAAAAGCAAAGCTCTGAAAGCACTCAGTAATTAGTTCAAATAAAAAAAGAAAGGGTAGTCTGATTCTAAAGAAAAAAATACTTCTAAAGATGGGCACTTTTATTGTCTACATACAGAAAAAACTGCTACTACTTAAAAAAGCTATTATTCGTTTGATGCAGGTGGACTGGCAGAAGTATCATTGGAAGGGATAGAAGTGATAAAGCTAAAACAAAAGGTTGAGAATAGAATATATTACAGGAAAGCCCTATCTTCTTTAACTCTATCAAGTGCCATGCCAGCGCAGCTGGGATGTTTCTCTGCTTTTGATGACTTTAATTTTCCTTTGGGAACCCAAAACCAAATGTAACTGATGTATTTGTGTGTTAAGATCACAAAATGGTCATTGATATTTCATATACTTGATAAAAGGTGGTCAGTATCTAATATCGTATTCAAATCAAAGAGTACCCTGTTTATCTGAATAGTTGGAAACAATTATCTCTATTTCTAGACCTCAAAAAAAGGGCAGGACACCCCCCCCCCCCACTCCCCGCAAAAATCAAAGAAGACAGTTCTCCTCCCCCCCTTGCTGATTTCAAATTATTTATGGTTCATTTCCCTTAAACTAGGAAGTTTTTTTATTATGCTTTATTTTGCTAAATTTAAGGCCTTTTCCTTTACTTTTGTTAAAATAAAACATATTGTCAGTACCCTTCTAATGATAACCTTTCAGTTACTGGAAAGTCAGGGAGGTGGAAATCTTTTTTCTGTACTAAGCAATTTTACTGTTTTTAAATGGCCGCTTACTTCCTTTATTTATGTTTCTTTTGGTTCTCTGAATCTTCTCTAATTTTTTGTATATCTAACTTAAAGACGATTCTCTGCACATCATAGGTAAAAGGATGACTAAAGGAGAACAGAACTGGATTTGCTATTTTAGTAAAGACCAACTTTTAATCCAGAAGAAATCCTACTTTTTTGTTCTCACAGGTTATATTCTTAATATTTTCTTGTCTTACACCAGCACAGTCTGACTCCTCTGATTTTCAACTTAGACTCTTATTCAGATGGCAAGTGACAGATCAATGCTTTTTAACTTCTGTGACTATGATTATTCACAGGTTCCCCTTACACTGGCTTGACAATTTGGTGACCTTGTATGGCAATTAAGGGAAGTTAGCAGTAGAGAAAAAGATTTTATGTTTCAGTTGTTATGGTATTATCACATATACTAATATGTGATAATATACTAATATGTGATAATATTAGTATATTAGTATATTTCTCTTAGAATAAAGAGTATATTAGTATATTAGTATATATTTCTCTTAGAATAAAGAGACATAAATGTGTTCTTCCTTTTACTGGAACAGTTTCAATGGGAGAAAAAATTAAAGACCTGCTAATGTGTTCGTAAACTTGGCTCACGGATTTCAAAGAGAGGTTGCATGTTACACACAGAAATCCAGCAAAAATAAAAATAAAAATTGAGACCTGTTTTCCTCTTATAGTTAACCATGCTTAAAAAATAAACTCTTGAAAAAGCTCAAACTCATATTGTTTATCGATTAGAATTTTAAGAAATGCATTTTATTGGCCCTGGCCAGGTAGCTTGATTGGTTAGAGCATTGTCTCGATACACCAAGGTTGTGGATTCAATCGCCAGTCAAGGGCACATACAAGAATCAGCCAGTGAATGCATAAATAAGTGTCTGTCTGTCTGTTTTCTCTCTCCTCCCCTCCCCCCCTCAAATCAATAAAAAGAAATGCATTTTTATTCAGCTTATGCTGCATATTAAAAGACATATAAATACATTACGGAAGAACTGAAAAGAGAATGAAATACTCTTCCTAAGAATGCTGCTAAAGGACTTCAATTACAAAAATGATTTCAGAGACATAAGCTCTGAGATAAGCTTACTTCCAGAGAGTAGGAAGTCAGTGCACCGGAAAACAACTATTCTATTCACTTCTGAGGTCCAAGAGAGTTTATGGATCCCACAAGACCAGCTGTGTAACAGCTTTAGTTCCATAGTAGTAAAGAGAATAAAGTGTCTTTATTAAAGCCAAAGAGAGTACCTTATTTCATCCATTAAAAGAAAATGCAGATGCTAGATCCTGGGAGCATGATGGTAAAATACAGGTGGCTCCTCTCAAGGAGTTTACCATCTACTGAGGGAAACCAGGCGAGCTAAGGGAGACCTGCAATGCATATGGCAAGTGCTACCTGTAATAGGAATAAGTACAGAGTGCTTATGGAAGCAGAAGAAAGGCTCCTCAACCCAGTCATGAGAAATGAGACCTGAAAGATTCGGAGAAGTTATCCAAGAGGAGGGGGAAGTGGAAGGTGGGGTGGGGAGAGAAGAAGGGCAGGCAGGGGAAGAGCACAGGCAAAGCCCAGGAGGCAATAGAGAAGAGGAAGTTTCTTTCAGAAAACTAAGCACTGTGTGATGCTGACAAGGAAGTGGGGCCAAACCAAGAAAGCACCTTTTACGCAGTGCTAAGGTGGGCTTATGGGGGCAATGGGACTGACAGGTTTCAGAGAGAGACGTGAACATGAACATACTTTCATTTTAGAGAGGTCACTCTGACAAGCAGTGAGGAAGGATCCGACACTTGGGACATGAGACCAGTAACCAAGGGTTAGGAGCCTGCAGATGTGCATGTGCAGATGCCCAGCTGGGTATGAAATTCAGGTGGAAGAGCTGTGTTGTGGAGCAGATTTGTGAGACAGTACACAGTGGGTCTCTTTAGACTCTAAAGTTTAGAGCTCCAGGAGTGGATCTGGTTTACAGAGAACCAGCAGTGCAAAAAGAGAGAAGTTAGGGGAGAGTTCTCGTGGGAAAATCACTCACTAATACTAAGAAGTATGAGCATAAGATGAGGAGACTGAGAAAGAGCGACCAGAGGACAGGCAATTCAGGAGGGTCTGGCCTCACAAAAGGAAAAGAAGAGCACTTCAAGAGGAAGAAAGAGGTCAACCGTCATATATGGCAGAGTGGTGAAGAAAAATAACATTGAGAACAGTCCATCAGTTTCAGCAAAAATCAATGTTGGTGACTGAGAAAAGCAGTTTAAGTGAAATGCTTGGCAAGGGTTGTGGGTTAAGGAATGCAAGCAAAATAAAGAGATCAAAGGAGACAATGTGCTTCTCTTTCTGGAAGTCTGGATGTGAAAGGGCAGCAAGGAAAGTGGCTGGAGGAGGAGGCAAGAGGGATGTAATACAAAGTACATGGCAGGAAGGAGGTTTAAACACAGGGAAGCATGGACACCTCTTCACTGTGAAACAAATGAAGGAGCACAGAGGAGGAAGATGGAAGACTGTGGCCCAGCTGGTGTGGTTCAGTGGTTGAGCATCAACCTATGAACCAGGAGGTCATGGCTTGATTTCTGGTCAGGGCACATACCCAGGTTGCGGGCTTAATCCCTAGTAGGAGGGCATGTGGGAGGCAGCCAATCAATGATTCTCTCTCATCATTGGTGTTTCTATCTCTTTCCCTTGTCCCTTTCTCCCTGAAATCAATAATATATATATGAAATCAATAATATATGTATATATTGTTATATATACATACATATATATACATACATATATATACACACATACATATATATATATATACATATATATATATACACATATATATATATATATGTATATATATATATGTATATATATATATATATATATATATATATATATATGACTAGAGGCCCAGTGCACAACATTTGTGCACTGGGGGAGCGAGACGGGGGGTGGGGGGAGGATCCCTCAGCCCGGCCTGTGGCCTTTTGCAGTCCGGGAGCCCTCAGGGGATGTCCGACTGACGGCACTCCCCCTGTGGGAGCGCACTGACCACCAGGGGGCAGCTCCTGCATTGAGTGTCTGCCCCCTAGTTGTCAGTGCACATCATAGCGACTGGTTGTTCCATCGTTTGGTCAATTTGCATATTACCCTTTTATTATATAGGATGGAAACTGTAGTTGGGATGATACAATGTTAATATCACATATTGGAAACAGTACAGTTCAAACCTAAACTGCCACCCTGGTTGTGTGATCATGGGGAAATCTGACCATGTATAAATTTAAACTTTTCTGGTCTTCAGTTTATGCTCATGAAGATGAGGACAGTGGATTAGATATCCTCTACCAGTAAAGTTCCCTTCAGCAATAAAGTCTACTATTATAATTTTGTTATAATCTCATGAGGTATTTTTTATGAGACTGTGAAAAATGTACTAAAATGTACAGAATGTACTTATTTGTGTCTGATATAGCACAGTCCCTTTGGTAAAGAGCACTTGGAACCAAATTTGCATTTTAAAGTGAGAACTAGAATCACTGGGTGGCTCAGGCATGTAACAGAAATGTTCACGCGGGCCTACTCTGCTCAAACGTAAAATCTGAAGACAGGTTGGCACTTCTCTTGACCCCCAGGAATAACACTATTCAAAATTGATTCTGATTAATAGAAAGCTACTAAAACATTCAGAAAAAGCAATGTTCTTGCTACAAAAGCATTTGAGTAAAAGCCAAGTAAGAACTTTCCTCCATACTAAGTTTTTTCCTTTCCTTTTTTTAATTTTCATTTAAACACAACAAAGGTTCATTCTTGCAAGTCATTAATAGTGAAATATAGTTATCAAAGTATTAAAAATTTGTGTTACAGATGAATTTCCTTATTGGATTAAATGAAAAATTTTAATCTAATCTGGTAAAGCCAATAATTATTGTAATTTTGAAGCAGTAGGCAGTCAAGTATTTTGCAGTATCTAGAATAACAGTAATGTGATTTCTGTTAGTGTCAAAGAATACTTTCTTGGACCCTTTGTGGGCAAACTACGGCCCGCGGGCCGGATACGGCCCGTTTGAAATGAAAAAAACTATTGAAAAAAAAGACCGTACCCTTTTATGTAATGATGTTTACTTTGAATTTATATTAGTTCACACAAACACTCCATCCATGCTTTTGTTCTTGCCCTCCGGTCCAGTTTAAGAACCCATTGTGGCCCTCGAGTCAAAAAGTTTTGCCCACCCCTGGTATAGAGAATAGTACCAGTAAGTAACCTGTATTTCTGTCACTTCATGTCAGGGGCCAGAACGCAGTCCCATAGACCAGCGGTCACCAACCTTTTGGACCTCACGGACCACCAGTCGTCCGCGGACCACTGGTTGGCGACCAATGCTCCAAAGGTTTTCTTAAACCAGCGGTTGCCAACCTTTTGGGCCTCACGAACACCAGTGGTCTGTGGACCACCAGTTGGCCATAGATCACTAACTGCTAGGAAAAAGGATTTTATCAGCTCTTACTCTGAGGTCTCTCCAGTTTAGGTTTTTTTGGTGTTTTTTTTTTGCGGGGGAAGGGGGTGAGAGGAGGGAGTGGTAGCTAAAGCTCATTCTCTAGTAGATTCCTCAGCAAGGGCACATGAGAACAATATTTCGATTCTTGGAGTGTTTATAATTATTTGTCTGTGGTAGTTATAATTGAAGGTAAATTTGACTGGATAAAAAATTGGTAGTTCACGTTTTCTTTCCTTGAGTATCTTTAACATGCTACTCCAAAAATTTTTCCCTAATCATCTAATTTTTGAGTCTTTCCTAATTGTGCTTTATGTTTTCTTTCCTATCCTGTCATTTAAGAAGAATTTTTGTGTCTTGAAGTAATAGTTTATAGTTTTCATCTATTTTGTAGATTTTTGGGGGGTATGTTTTCACTGTAAGGACATTCTTTTTGCTCCTCTTTTTCCTTATAAAGTTTTGATAAATTTTGTTTTTTAAAATTTTAATGAAACATGTTTTTTTCCTGTACCATGAAAGGGAGAGCTCAGGAATAGTTTTTCCAACTTCATGATTCCAGAACTCTTTCTTCTGTTGTTTTAAAAAAGAGATTTTTTAAAAATGGCCTTTTAGTTTGTGGGACTGCCAACTGCTTTTTCCTGGGACATTTTCTTTCTTCTCCCATATTGTCCTGTCTTGATGAATTTGGATTCTACTTCAAGCAGCTTTCCTCATGAGAGGATTTATTTTTTAAGGGAGGTTTAGTTTGCTTGCTTCATTTATAAGGACAGATTACTCCAGCATCATGAATCTGAATTACTTCCCAGTCCTCTTGTGTTCAGCTATGAATGAGAGCTTCCAGACATACCCACCCAGTCTTGTGGCTGCTCTTGACTGGCTTGTGCTTTTCAGTAAGGACTTGCTGGCAATTTGAGGAATTTCCTCTTTAGCTGCCCTGCTTCCTTCCCTTGCTTCCACCCACAGTTACTGATCCCACATAAATCATGTGGTTGTTGGTAGTCTGTCATTACCTGCTAGTATTTGGCTGTTTGTAGGGGATACCTGGTTTTGATGTAGTTGTTATCTGTAGGTTTTGTATTCTGATATACTAGTTGCTCTGTTTTATATAGAGATTAAAGAACAATGCCATGGCTGCCACCATCTTTCAGTAATCATCTTCCTGAAGTTTGTATTTTTTACTTTAAACTAATTATTGCCCCAGGTCTACTTCAGAATACTATAAATTGGAGCTTTAGTTATTCTAAAAAGAAGGTACTAAAATACCAGTGATTTTCAAATAGTAGTTCTTGGAACCATGGAAGACTTACATGTATATGTATGTGGGTCTCTGTGTGTATATGCACTTCTGTTTTCCTTTCTTCACCCCACTTTAAACAAAGGGCATCTACTATAGACACTGGACTTCCATTAAATATCTTTCAAAATCAGTATTTTGAAACTGGTAAAACCAAAGTGAAGTGAACTGACTTTCATAAAACCGATTTAATATTCAGAGAGATAATTTGGGCCAAGAGCCATAATCAGAGTTCAGGCAAAAAAACCTATCTTTATAAAAATAATCACGTTTTTCAAAGGCTTAAGAAGAAACTATACATTTACAGTCGTGCACTGTATAACAATGGTTAGTTAATGAAGAACCACATATACAATGGTGCTCCCATAGATTATAATGGAGCTGGAAAATTCCTATTGCCTAGTCACATTGTAGCTGTCACGATATCACAGCGCAATACATTACTCGTGTGTTTGTGCTGTTGCTGGTATAAACAAACCTACTATGCTGACAGTCATATAACAGCACAGCACATACAATTATGTATGCTACATAATACTTGATAATGATAATAGGTGACTGCTACTGGTATATATATTTACTATACTATACTTTTTAATCATTTTAGAGTATACTATTTTTACTTACTAAAAAAGTGCTGTAAAACAGTATGCTGTGTTTACCATGTCTCTTAATTGCATCATTTTCTCTTGTGCCTGCTTTAATCTCATGTTTTATACAGTAATATGCCAAACAGGCTTGCAGCCCGGGAGCATAAGTTATACCATATAGCATGGGTGTGTAGTTGACTCTACAATCTAGTTTGTGTAAGTGTACTCAATGATGTTCACACAAAGATGAAATTGCCTAAGGACACATTTCTCAGAATGTATCCCAGTTGTTAAGTAGTACACGACTGTATTATATTCCTTTACACTTCTAGTAATAGTGTTTAACTAGTTTTGGTTCTCTCCCATTTACTATTCGCTGCCAAAATTTCAACTACAGTATCAAATGTGGTCCTTAAGTTTTCTAACTATTTACTTAGAACAAATGTGAAACTTTAAACTAAAATTACTCATGCTTAAAGTAATCTCAGAAATCATCAACCAAATTAGATTTTCTACTTTGTCTTATCTACTTAGAATTTCAGTTTCCCTTAGACATGTTATAAATAAGATATTTACAGAATAACTTCAGAAAAAATAAAGGCAACCCCCTAAATATCAGTGTTTGTGGAGGAAGACATGACTCTTGGGTAGGATAGACATTCTGGTATACACCAGAGTATTCCACACACCTATGAAGTCAGAGCCATGGACCTGCCTGTCAGTCCCCTGGATCAAAGAGACCAGTATCTGTAGCCTCTGTATAAGCAGAGAGATTTTTATTTCCCTAGATGGTGTGTCCCTCAGGAAGCACGGAGGGCAGT
Organism: Myotis daubentonii; assembly: GCF_963259705.1. Taxonomy (NCBI): domain Eukaryota; kingdom Metazoa; phylum Chordata; class Mammalia; order Chiroptera; family Vespertilionidae; genus Myotis; species Myotis daubentonii. The sequence continues at coordinate 40,897,335 of NC_081853.1, read as the reverse complement.
ACCATAATGGAATACTGGAAAACCAGAAAAAGACAGGGTGGAGCACAGCAGAAAAAACTCGTTTAAAGATATACAATTTTAAGATATATTGGTGGGTTCTAATCTATTAGTTGGGATTTCTACATTTGATTGCTGGTAAACATGGCCTTCCCAGGAAACCACTTATTACTGTAATGCTCTTAAGTTTTCCAACCTGCCTGATAGATACCAGCTTATTGTACCTGAGGGTTCAGGTTAGTACTACTGAAGCCTTGCAGCATTTGCTACGTGGCTGCATGTCAAATAGGCACTGTATTCAGAAACTTGTCAGAAGAGATAACATTCAAGATTTGTGTGTACAGAAAAGTTATGATACTGAAGGAAAAGAAAACTGATTTTGTGTTTATTTCAGCAATCAGAGGATTTCAAGTAAAAAACAACAACATGAAGTGGCAACAGATTATATATATTTTTCTAATTGGCAGAATTCTTCACTGAAAAATGGAGTGAATCAATGTTACATTCTTTTTGAAATTGTTTAATCATGTACACTATTAAGGAGAAGTCAAACTTGACATATGTATGATAAAATATAGCTCTTCTACCAGTGAATTGCCTGTCAACTTGACAGGTTCAACTCTGCTTTAAGTTATTGCTGAGGCACTTGATCATCCTACCAGTGCACGGTAGTTCTTATTGGGCAGAATGGAACATCAAAACCCAAGGGGAAGATGCCACAGATATCCACTGGTATGACTATAAAGGCAAAGCCATAATGTGAATAAGAAAATATATTTTATCAGTGCCTTATTTAATTTCGATGTATTTATTTTTTCTTTGTATTAGCTGCAACTGTTTCTTACAGGTAGGGTTGGAATCCCCAATGAGCTTAAAAATAACAATATCCATCCTTCACCTATTATCTCCTCTCCGAGGAAACTAACAGAATGTTAGAACTCAAAGTGATTTCAGTGATTGTCTAATTCAAGTTCTCCATTTTATTACTGAAGCAATATAGATGCATAAAGGTTTATTTAAAAATAAACATAACATTTAGTATGAGCCCACAAAATACCAGGCATCAATACACATATGCTCTAATAGCCCTGTGAGATTGATTTCATCATGATCATTTAGAAAAGAGGAAATCAAGAGATACATGACTTCATCAATAGCACATATGCAGAAAACTGAGGAACAGAAACAACCAAGATGGCGGCATAGGTTAACGCCGGAGTTTGCTGCTTTGAACAACTACTTCAAAAGTGAAACCAAAAAACGGAAGGGACATCACCCAGAACCACAGGAACGCTGGCTGAGTGGAAGTCCTACAACTAGGAGGAAAGAGAAATGCATAAGGACACTCAGAGGAGGCGCGGTGCTGAAGTCAAATTCTGAGGTGCGGAGTGCGCGGAGCGGGCTGGCGGCGGAGGGCGCGGTTGCTGTTTTCAATCGGGAGGGAGTCGCAGACTCTGAGCACCAGATCCGGGCGAGTCTTTAGGGACCCAGACTCAAACGGGAGAAGCGGGACTGTTTGGCTTCAGTCAGAGCGAGTGCAGCTTTCTCTCCCAGCTTTGCAGGGGGTGCTGGGACTCAGAGAGGCAGAGCCCCTGGGGACAGGACTGAGAGCCGCCATAACTGCTCTCTCCGGCCCACCCTGTTGATCCTGTGCGACCCGCCCCGCCCAAGCCCTGCACGGAGGCATTTGCCGGATAGCCTCAGGCAAAGGCTAGATTAGCACCTCCCCAGAGGACAGAAGTTCTCTCACTGCTGACACAGCTGATTCTCAGAGCCACTTGGCCTGGAGGTCAAACCCTCCCTGGAATTAGCTACAACAATCAAGATTTATCTATAAGACTGCGAACAAAGACCACTAGGGGGTGCACCAAGGAAGCATAACAAAATGCGGAGACAAAGAAACAGGACAAAATTGTCAATGGAAGAAATAGAGTTCAGAACCACACTTTTAAGGTCTCTCAAGAACTGTTTAGAAGCTGCCGATAAACTTAATGAGCTCTACACGAAAACTAATAAGACCCTTGATCTTATATTGGGGAACCAACTAGAAATTAAGCACACACAGACTGAAATAACGAATATTATACAGACGCCCGACAGCAGACCAGAGGAGCGCAAGAATCAAGTCAATGATTTGAAATGCGAGGAAGCAAAAAACATCCAACCGGAAAAGCAAAATGAAAAAAGAATCCAAAAATGCGAGGATAGTGTAAGGAGCCTCTGGGACAGCTTCAAGCGTACCAACATCAGAATTATAGGGGTGCCAGACGATGAGAGAGAGCAAGATATTGAAAACCTATTTGAAGAAATAATGACAGAAAACTTCCCCCACCTGGTGAAAGAAATGGACTTACAGGTCCAAGAAGCGCGGAGAACCCCAAACAAAAGGAATCCAAAGAGGACCACACCAAGACACATCATCATTAAAATGCCAAGAGCAAAAGATAAAGAGAGAATCTTAAAAACAGCAAGAGAAAGAAACTCAGTTACCTACAAGGGAATACCCATACGACTGTCAGCTGATTTCTCAACAGAAACTTTGCAGGCCAGAAGGGAGTGGCAAGAAATATTCAAAGTGATGAATACCAAGAACCTACAACCAAGATTACTTTATCCAGCAAAGCTATCATTCAGAATTGAAGGTCAGATAAAGAGCTTCACAGATAAGGAAAAGCTAAAGGAGTTCATCACCACCAAACCAGGATTATATGAAATGCTGAAAGGTATCCTTTAAGAAGAGGAAGAGGAAGAAAAAGGTAAAGATACAAATTATGAACAACAAATATGCATCTATCAACAAGTGAATCTAAGAATCAAGTGAATAAATAATCTGATGAACAGAATGAACTGTTGATTATAATAGAATCAGGGACATAGAAAGGGAATGGACTGACTATTCTTGGGGGGGAAAGGGGTGTGGGAGATGTGGGAAGAGACTGGACAAAAATCGTGCACCTATGGATGAGGACAGTGGGTGGGGAGTGAGGGCGGAGGGTGGGGCGGGAACTGGGAGGAGGGGAGTTATGGGGGAAAAAAAAAAGGAACAAATGTAATAATCTGAACAATAAAGATTTAATTTAAAAAAAAAAAATAGCACATATGCAGTTAGTTCCAGAGACAAGAGTTAAATCTTCAGAGCCCAGGTCTGTTTTAGTTTTTTGTTAGTTGTTTGGTTTGGCTCCCCATTCCCTTCCATCTCCCCAATTTCACAGCTAATGTTACCTGACTTGCCCACAGTCGTGCAACTAGAGTAATAACATTTGAATCCAGGTCTTCTAACATCAGAGATTTTGTATATTTCTTCTTCTCCACTGATTTCCATTACTGGGTAGTTAGGTAACCCCCTTCATTAAGTAGGCTTAACTACTTCCTAGTGACGGCTATGAGTAAAGTACTACTCAGTGTATCAGAATTTGCCATACTTGGGCTTCACGATCATTACTTTTCCAGTTTCTCAATGGGTCTGATTTAATGTCTTTTTTCTTTTCTGGTATTATGGCAGACAATTATGGGTAATACTGGAAAAGTTGTAGTGTACAGTCTTTGCCCTTGAGTACTTATAATTGGAGTACTTTGCTTTGAGTACTTATTGTTTGGAGAAGACTTGAAATAGAGAAATAAACAGTACTATCAACTGGGATCCCAGAGAAAACAGTAGTAAAGACTGAAATAAGAGGGGCAAATGATATGCAGGATAGACAGAAAGGATTAGTCAAGGCAGAAGGCTTGAAAACAGACAGTCGGTGAGTAGCAAAATCCAGAAAGCTCCTGAGTAACAAGTTCGAGCAAAGAAAGCTGCCTAGAAATACAATGAATATCAGAGTCACATGACTAGTTTATGGAGTCATTGTAGACTGCCGAAAATAAAACTAATAGCTACTAAATCTATCTACTCTGTCCCTATGCTGCACTAAACCCTTTATAGTATTCTACATTAATCTTGATTCCAACTCCATGAATTAAGGATTATTAAGCCTATTTTCAGTTGGTGGAACTGAGGCTCAGTCAGGCAACTTGTCCAAAGTCACAGGGCAAGCAAGTAGAGGATCAGTATTCTAAACTATGTTAGTTGGATTCCAAAACCCACACCATTTCTGGTAGTTGTTTCTCAATTAAAGCGAATAGATAAAACAACAACAACAAAAACTTGACCAAAGCACAAATCTTATTAGGCCTTCAATTTAAATTATTTTCAAATATTGCAAAAAAGGGGAAAACACACATAAAAGGTTTCCCTTGCAGCCAAATTGAAAAAATATATAAACACATGTAATAAAGTATTTATATGACCAATAATTACTCTGAAATCCCAAGGGAGCATATATTTCATATTTAACAGAGCACTTACATATTCCTTGTGGCCAACTTTACTTAATGAATAATTTTTTCAAGGAAAAACTGCTTTGAAATTTTATCTTAAACTTTTCTACAGTAAGATCTTATTTAAATTATCAAGAAAAATAATTGCTGCTTTGCACTCATTTTGCAAACACATCATAGTAAACTCTATAGAGACTCTCCCTTTGAAAAAAAGCTTGCAAATAATAAGTACATTGTAAGAAAAATAAGGAAACAAGACTCAGAGATTAACTATTATTTTGAAACAGGATAAAATATTCTGTAAAAAGTTTATTATAACGCAAAGAATAATGAAAGTTTTTATTATTGACTGTCACAAAGGTAGGGATCATCAAGGCTTTGCTTATAGCGTACTTCACTGTAGAAAGTGAGCTGTGAGCTAATTACATATGTATATTATAGGCCAATATTTTCCACATATCATTTATATATATATACCTGCTTATTCATCAGGTACTAAATGTCTGTAGTATCCTTCATTTAATGTTTCCTTTAAATTAACTTTATTTTTTTTTAAAAAAGCAAAATACCTATACTTTAGCAACCTTTAAAAAACATACACACCTAGGTTAGCCTCAATTAAAAATCATAAAATCATGGCTTTGATGTACAAGTTAAACATCTATCTCAATATAAATTAAAATTAATATATGTAATCATAAATCAAAAAATTTTTTTTCTGTACTACCAGTAATGATTCTGCATACCTCTGATGGTAAAACACCATACTTTTATAGGTGCTCTCCTAATAAGAGAATAGTTAAAAAGTAATCCTCTTTAACTACATAAATTGTTATGAGAATTTACCTGACTCTAAAGAATGTGTGCCCATATTCATTAATGCACACTATTGCTGAGACTAGAAACTTAGTCAAACCAGAAAGTTTATAAAATGTGAGGCATGCTACATAAATATCAACTATAGATGAACAAATAGTTTTCCTTTGATAGCTCCTGTTCAGGAGGGCTTTTATAGGTGTTCAATTAAAATGGCTAAAGTAATTCTTTAAATATTTGATGACACTTGCCATCAATTAAGGAAAAAAGTCAGTTGTGTTTGAGCTGGAAAGCTGAGGATGAGTAGCATCTGAAGATGAAAAGGACGGAAAGAGTTGTACAGGCGTGGCCTGCGGAGCAGCAAAAGTAAAGGTAGGAGTTAGAGTTAGCTGGTTCCTTTGGTTGACATTTCTGGTTCTGGCTAAAGGCTTTCCACTTTGGCCCCTGCATAACCACTGGTGGTCTCTGAGAGGCCAGAGCCATGCACTTTTATGTAAAAGTCAGGTAATGTATTTGTCGGACACCATTAATAAGTAAAAACTAATGGGTCCTTTTGTGTAAAAGTTACAGTTTCATCAGTTCTACAATTATTTCATGACAATATGTCTTCTGGGAATTTATGACTTTTGGGAGAGTTTTAATATGCAGTGAACTATACTATACTTAGTGTGATTCAAACTGCCTATTGCAGAGTCAGTAGAACTGCCTGGACTCTATCTCGGCATTGCCCTTCATTGGCTGTGAGACTGAAGCATTCTTCAAGCAATTCTGTTTCAGTTCTCTCAATGGGGATAACATTACTTCTATCACAGGACTGTTATGAGAATTAAATGATAAGATATGTAGAAATAATAGAATGAAGTCAACAAATGTTAGCTATCAGTTAAATGAAGCAGCATCCCTTTGAGAAAAATTAAGATGAAAGTTTCAGTGTTAATGAAAGTTCAGGTTACTTGCTTTCTGTAAGTGATTTTCTAAGACAGATACATAGCTGCAGTCTTAGAGTCTATGTTGCTAATTGTATAATTTGTATATGAGACTTCACATACATTTGAAAAACACTTGGTAATTAACAAATCATTTTCTCACACATTATCTCATTTGATTCTCACCACAAACTCTAAGAAATAAGCAGTACAAGTATTATTCACATTTTGTGGATGAGAAAACGAAAGTTCAAAAAGATTATTTAGTTTTCCCACAATTAGAATAACTGGAGAAGTATAATCAAGATGCAATTCCATCTCTTATAATTTTTTTTTTTGTTTCACACTTTAAGATAAAGACATGGATATTATGTAACTAAATTTTGATTTAAGGCTATCATTGATTTGTTTTTCTTTGGATTTAAGTAGAATTTACAGAGTATTTTTCAGCATAATAAAATAAAATTTCTAAATGAATTCTTTCTATAGATATATACCTATATCTATATCTTCATCCTTATTACACTCTGGGATAGTATCTTATGCTTGGAAGGGCCTAAAAATAAATGCAAAAATTTATGTCAATAAGTTGATGTTATTCAGATGTTAAACAGATGTCCTTTCTAGACTGGCTTACTATTCTACAGTAGAATTTTTCTAGGTCACTACAGTTACACAACAGGGTAACTTAGGTGTTTTCACTAAAGGTAAGATATTGGCTTTATTTTGTCTCCTTGAAATAAATGGTAAGTACTTTAAAATAACAGATTAAACAGCCAATCTACCATGAATGATACAAAATACCTTGACAAAATTGTTGACTTCACCAGTAGGGTTCTGGCTTATCCTTCAAAAACTGTCCTCATTGCTATCATAGGTGATCGTTCACTTGTGCTGTTACCAGGCTAAGCTCCTCACCAGAGTTGTTGATTTTCTACTAAATGTAAGTCAGGGCTTTATGACTTACAGAGGTATCAAACAGCCCAATGTCACAGTTTGTATGTTCTGTGTATTTTAATTTATCGAGAACAGTATGATCTTTAACATATTAATTAAAACTGGCTTAATGAAAATGGCTAAAATTAATTCCTCTGATTCTCTTGAGTTGAAAGGAGATGACCATACTATGTTACAATAAATGACAATCGCTACACATGAAGGGGTTTATATAACTACTAGAAGCCCAGTGCACAAAATTCATGCATAGTTGGGTCCCTAGCAGCTGCCAGCTGCCGGCTAGGGTGCCTCCCTTCCCCTGGCCACTGCCACCGCCAGCTCAGCTCCCTGGTCGAACTCCCAGTCAAGGGGACAATTTGGATATTAGGCTTTTATTATATAGGATATTGGAATAAACTTAAAATGGGTTAAATCTGAAACATAATGCTATAGCCAATGGTTACTCTATCATGTTGGGTGTTAACTAAGGAGAAATAATATGCATTTTTACTATTTTTAAAAAGCCAGCCAAAAATTTTAGAGAAATAATGAGGAAGGGTAAAGCAACTCATCAAATCAAGAAGCTACTTTGGGGCCCTCTCTACATATATCTGGCATCTAGAGACCCAGAAGGTCATGGCCGAAATGTTCATGAGACCTGGGGTGAAGGCTACGACTATTCCTAGCAACTGCTAAGCTATGCAGTTTTTGTTGAAGAAATATGTAAAACAATTAGCTTACTAACAATCTATAATTTTTTGTCCTTTTGGCTTAGAGTGAAAAGAAAAGCAGAATTCCAGCAGAACACAATTGTTTACTATCCATACTCCTTATCACTTTAGTTTTTCATCAGTCAATAAAATTTACTCTTCCATTAAAAAAAAGAATCAATATAGGCTATAAATTGAGTCTTGGATATCTCATGACTTACAGTATGGCAATACCTCCTCTTATGTGATAAGGTAAAACGGTTTGGGCTTCCAGATTTCAGGCTCAGTTTTCCCTTTCTAGCTCCAAGTTGCCTATAATTCTGCCAATTATTATGATTTAATAGAAAACATTCTGAGGGCCACTAGTCATTCTTGCCTTAGTGTGGTTTGGTTTAGTTGATTATCATCTTTTCTCTCTTAGCATTCTTATGAGGGTGTATACTGAAAGAATTCAAGTTTGAAGGGGAAAAAAGACTGAGAGGTAATTATAAACAAGAAACACTTATTAAAAAAGGCACGTCTTTTAGTAATAGAACATTCAGTAAATGCAACATTTATTAAGCCCCTTCTAGGTGTGTATGTCAAGTTTCCCCCATAAACAGCTATAACCACCTAACTTTCAATAAGAATATTTTATTATAATATCACTAATAGTAACATTTTAAAACTTTATTTCATTTTTTAATCCTCACCTGGGGATATGTTTATTGATTTTAGAGACAGAGTAAGGGGGAGGGGAGGGGGAGAGGGAGAAAGAGAAAGACGTCACTTGGTTGCCTCCTGTACTTGCCCCTACTGAGGGTCGAACCTGCAACCTAGGTATGTGCCCTGACCAGGAATCGAACCTCCACGTTTTTGGTGTATGGGAAGACACTCCAACCAACTGAGCCACCCAGCCAGGGCACTACTACTACTATTTTTTATGTGTCTACTATATGCTAAGAACTGTTACATGTACTTTACATCCTAATTGTGATGGGGTACTATTAAATGCCATCCACTTTTACAAACCAGGAAACTGAGGCATAGAGAGGTTAAGTAACCTGCTCAAGGTCACACTGCTAAATTGCTCCAGATTCCTTGATTGTGATAATTACTCTATGCTGCAAAAGAACTCATCTTTGATATGGAGAGAGAAGCGGGAGTATCTATACTAATAAAAGGGTAATATGCTAATTAGGGCAGACGTCTTCCAGACGTACATTTGGATGTCCATCCGGACAAAGCCACAGTGGCTCTGAGGCCCGGGGCTCAAGCAGCCATGAGCTCAGGCCTTGCAGCTACTGCGGCTGGCAGTGGCAGCAGCAGCAGGGTGATGGAGGTAGCACCTTCCCCTGATCAGCCCAGTCGCCTCCCGCAGAAGGAGCAGGCCTAAACCATCAGTAGGACATCCCCTGAGGGCTCCGGGACTGTGAGAGGGGACAGGCGGGGCCAAGGGACACGCCCCCACCACCAGTGCACAAATTTTCGTGCACCAGGCCTCTAGTAAGAGATAATGAGGGATGCAAAAGATGAGGTGAGAAGGCATGAAAAGCAATTTTTCCATGTTGGTATTTGGTCAAGAACTGGTCTGGTCCCTTCCTTAATGTAGGAGTATCAGGTATCACTTAACTCTTGTCCTCTCCCTAATCCCACTCACTCACCCCTGCCTCCCTAGACTGGTGTATGCCTAGCAAACAGGAGTAGGGAAAGCACAGAACTCCTGAGCTGGAGTGGAGAAACCTGAGGACTCAAGGTTGGTCATGCATAGCAAATAAAAGTTGTGAGAAGCTGTATTTTTTAAATTATACATTATCATTCACCTGTGTAGACATATCAATAGAAGTCAAGGTGAAAATGCATTGGTGTTTTATTTTTACTCATTTTTAATCCTCATCAGAGGATATGGTTTTATTGATTTTTAGATAGAAAGAGTGAAAAACATTGATGTGAGAAAGAAACAAACTCTGACTAGGGATCGAACCCGCAACCTAGGTATGTGCCCTGTCCAGGAATCGAACCCACAACCTTTTTGGTGTATGGGAAGACACTCCAACCAACTGAGCCACCCTGCCAGGGCACTACTACTGTTGAACCTGCAATCCTTTGGTTGTATGAGACAATGCTCCAACCAACTAAGCCAACTGACCAGGGCTTCATTGGTCTTTTAAAAGTAAAAATTTACATTGCTGAAATTTGTTACCACATAATGAGAATTAGCATTTTAAGCTTGCACTCTATTTTAGACTGGCAGCTTGAATGTACTACATCATTTCCAAAATGGTAACAGATGTTGTTGAGACTAGCTACACATTAGAAACAAAAGCATATATTCACGTATAATTCTTAGCAACATTGAGAATAAGCAGCATAAAAAGCAGAGAAAGTGTTAGGCAATGAAGACATCAAGTTAAAAATCAATACAATACAGTGACAGCACCAGGGAGTCATTTTTGAATTATACTGTATAACACTATAATACTTCATATTGAATGATGCTAATCTTGTATTATTAAAAGTGAAAAATATGTTACAATGTATTCCAAATAAATCCCATAGTGGTATATTTATGACAAATCATTTCAGTTCATTCCCAAGTTTACAACACAACCAGAACTGGATGAAATTACAGTTTGTTATAATTTCAGAAAACCCTATACAGTACATGAAAATTACATTTAATATAAATGTCACTTCTTATAGTCATATTACTCTTGAAGTAACAGTTTTATTGGAGAAGTGTGGGTTTTCAGAATATGCAATGTAATCAAGACATCAAGCAGAAACATGTTAGCCTCCCATTTAAAATATAACAAATATGCAATAGCACAACATAGGAAATAGGCTGTATTCTTCTAATATTAGAAACATCAGTTTTGGAGATTTATTTGATTGAAAACAAAACACCCCAAATTTTTGTGGCTTCTTACATAAACTAAAATAAATAATTAATCAAGTCATAATATTTGATCTACATTAAAAATCATTTAAGAAGGAAATCATACTAATGGATAAGTAGAAAATTGCTTTCACAGTACTAAGGTCTATAAATAGATGCCTATTTTACTTATTTAATGATTACAAATTAAAAATTTCCTAATAGCAATATATTAAAAATTCTTATTTCTTCTTTTTTGAAATATATCTGAGTCAAGAATCAAGAACCGATTACTCTATAATCAAAGCTACCTAGCAAACTTCAGCTAAGTGTGGCAAAAAGAGCAGGGACCACACACCGTGATAATAAGGACACTTGCTTTGTGGCTGTCTTCCGAGTACTATCACTAGCAACCTGTGGGTTCAGGGTTACATTTAGAGCAGTGGTGCGGGATTTACATGGGGCACTTAAACTGTTTCTCCAGCCCTTCTGAACATGGCACACATTTTAAGAAAGCAATCTTGGGCCATATGGTTGACGGGCTTGAAAATGTTTCTACCGTAACAGAGGCAATGTATTGCTGTGAAATACATGAACTTTAGTGCTTAAAAACTGGTTCTCCCCTGCTATCAATCACTGCTCAGACAGCCTCAGTTTCCTTACCATAACATGGGAATAACAAAATCTATCTTACTGATTGTCTGTGGAAATTAAGAGTATTTTATGAATTACATAATATTGTAAGAGTTTCCAGTATCTAAAACAGTAGGCTATATTCATATAGACATAGGTATATGACCAAATAATGAATGAAATTTAATGATTCCTTGATATCAATATAGTAACTTGGTAATAAAACATTTAATTTTGTTCATGCTTTTGCGGCTCCTTGAAATGCCCTTCACCACTTTCTTTTTTTTTTTTTTAAATATATTTTATTGATTTTTTACAGAGAGGAAGGGAGAGAGATAGAGAGTTAGAAACATCGATGAGAGAGAAACATCGATCAGCTGCCTCCTGCACATCTCCCACTGGGGATGTGCCCGCAGCCCAGGTACATGCCCTTGACTGGAATCGAAACTGGGACCTTTCAGTCCGCAGGCCAACGCTCTATCCACTGAGCCAAACCGGTTTTGGCTCTTCACCACTTTCAATTCAGCTTTGGCATGTCCAAATTTTAAATATCCTTTAAGGCCAAGTTCAAAAACCACCTCTTCCAAGAACACTCCCATGGTAACCCAGATGGAAATAATCTCTCCTTTCTATAATTATCAAAGAACTTTAGTTTATGCTCATCTACCTTATATTATAGCTATCCTATCTAATAAAAGAGTAATATGCAAATTAACCATCACTTCGCAATAAAGATGGTGGCGCCCACAGCCAATAAGAAGGGAATATTCAAATTGACGCAACAAAGATGGCAGTGCCAGCTGGAGCCATGGACCCGGCCAGGGAGCCGGTGGGAAGGCCTGGTTATCCTGGGTTGCCCCAGTGACCCAGGAATGGGGCTAGGGGCAATCAGGCCAGGAGGGGAGGTCAGTTGGGGGTGATCAGGCTGGCGGTGGGGGAAGTTGGGGGCAAGCAGGCCAGCAGAGGGGGCCAGTTGGGGGCGAGCAGGCCGGCGGGGGGTGGAGGGGGCAGTTGGGAGCAATGAGGCTGGCAGAGAGGGCAGTTGGGGGTGAGCAGGCCAGCAGGGGGGTGTCAGTTGGAGCCAAGCAGACCAGGGGAGGGCAGTAGGGGGTGAGCAGGGGGGGCAGTTGGGGCTGAGCAGGTCAGAGGGAGGGGGGAGTAGGGGTTGAGCAGGCCAGCAGGGAGGGCAGTAGGCAGTGAGCAGGCCAGCAGGGAGGGCAGTAGGCAGTGAGCAGGCCAGCAGGGGGGGAAGTTGGGGGCAATAAGGCCAGCAGGGGGGGTGCAGGTGGGGGTGAACAGGCCGACGGAGGGGCAGTTGGAGGCGAGCAGGCTGGTGGGGGGGGGGGGCAGTTGGGCGTGATCAGGCTGGCAGGCAGAGTGGTTAGGGGCGATCAGGCAGGCAGGCAGGTGAGCGGTTAGGATACAGCAGTCCTGGATTGCGAGAGGGATGTCCGACTGCTGGTTTAGACATCAGACATCCCCCAAGGGGTCCCAGATTGGACAGGGTGCAGGTCGGGCTGAGGGACACCTCCTCCCTGCCCCCCCCCGCCCGCATGAATTTCGTGCACCAGGCCACTAGTATACTATATAATAAAAGACTAATATGCAAATCAACCGAGTGGCGGAATGACGGTCGCTATGACTCACACTGACCACCAGGGGGTAGACACTCAATGCAGGAGCTGCCCCCTGGTGGTCAGTGTGCTCACACAGAGGGAGTGCTGCTCAGCCAGGGGGAGCGTGAGCTCCCACAGGGCTCATGGCTGCACTGAGCATAGCGGCAGTAGCGGGAGCCTCTCCCACCTCTGCAGCAGTACAAAGGATGTCCCACTGCCAGCTTAGGCCAGTGGGGAGCAGGCCTAAGCTGTCAGCCGGACATCCCCCGAGGGCTCCTGGACTGTGAGAGGGTGCAGGCCGGGCTGAGGGGACGCCCCCCGACCCCCCACGAGTGCACAAATTTTGTGCACTGGGACTCTAGTATCTACATATTTTATCTCCTGATTATACATCAATATAGTTTACAGCATGATCTCAAACACATCTAATTGATCGTAATAATAACAATAAGCAGCATCTGCTGCTGCTGCTCTCAGCGACCGGGGGGCTTATCATACACCAAAAATCAGACAGTAGTCTCCTCTTATCTATGGTTTCACTTTCCATGGTTTCAGTTATCTATGGTCAACTAGAGTCCAAAAATATTAAATTTCTCTAACCATCGACATCATCTGATCTTGACATCCAGCCACTGACATCATTATGACTCGATGATCCAGGATCAGCTGAAGCAGATCATCTTCCTTCTGACACATTGTCAGAAGGTAATCAATCATAGCCTAACACTACATCTCTAGCCGATATCATGCATCTCCTTCATTTCACCACATGGGCATTTTATCAAATTACATCATCACAAGAAGACTAAGTACCGTAAAATAAAGATATTTTGTGAGACTGTATTCACAAAATTTTATTACAGTAAATTATTATAATTGTTCTATTTTATTATTAGTTGCTGTTAATCTCTACTCTGCCTAATTTATAGGTATGTATGTATAGGAAAAAACAATGATATATAGGGTTCTGTACTATCCACAGTTTCAGGCATCTACTGGTGGTCTTAGAACATGTTCCCCGTGGGTTACTATAGATTTTTGAGAGCCTTGAGGAAGCAGAAAACAGCTGGTAGAGCCAGGATTTGAGCCTGAGCATTCAGCTAAATAAACCACCTCTGCAATAGCATTCTGCATGGCAGGCCAAAAAGGAACAACTTCTACAAGGTCATTGAGGTACAGTAATGTGCCGCTTAACAACAAGGATACGTGCTGAGAAATGAGTCATTAAGCAATTTCATCATTGTGCAAACATTACAGATTGCACTTAACATAGATCTAGAGGGTGCAGCCTACTACTGTAATTGTATGTTCTATATTTTTATACAATTAGCAGCACAGTAGCAGCACGTTGCTTATACCAGTATCATCACAAACACATGAGTAATGTGTTGTACAATGACATTACAACGGCTATAACATAACTAGGTGACTGGAAATTTTCAGCTCCTTTTGGATTTTATGGCATCATCATGGTATATGTGGCCTGTTATATGGTGCATGGCTGTAGTTGTGATTTAGCAGAGACGTGAACTCAGGTCTTCTGAATTGAACTCCAGTGTTTTCTGAAGTGCTTTATCTTGTATTGCATAGCTGGCTTCCACACTAACTCCAACTGTGTGTCAAAAGACTTCTGAGAGGTAGCTCAATGGCTAAGAGTGCCAACCAGTCACATCTAGTCCAAATCATAAAAATAGCTCCCAAGTGTCATCTAGTGAGTTGCAGCTGCCTAGCACCAACATGTACTGTGACAGCCAGCTTAGTCATTTAATACCCCCCCCCTTCCAGCGATTCATCTGGAAAATGTAGATAAGCACTCGACCCCAAATTCGCAGGATTTGAAATTAAAGGGAAATTAAAACTTTTAGTTATTCAGAATAAAACTGTTTAGCACAAAGTAAATTTGTTCTTTTCCTTTTCAACATTTAAAACTAAAAACTAATACAAATACTTAAATTCATTATATAGAAAGTATGCTGACAAAGGGGACTTCATTCTGGTCTGTGGTTTTTACAGACCACAAAAATTCTAAGGAATATGCAATTAAAACAGGCAAAATAGCTCTCTACACCAGCTCTCTACAATAGCTCTCTTCTCCAGAAACTTCCCATACAACTTAAAATGGCCCGAGGCACGAATAATTTGCTCACATGCTGGGTTTGGATAGCAGAACTCAGAGCAATACAAGGGTTATTGCAGAGTTCCTGGGGGTGTTTATATAGCTCTCCTACTATAAAAATAGCAATAGCTTTTCCCCCCTCTTCATATTTTGGTTTAAATGTTTCATATGTTTCAAACATGTCTGCATTTGTGAAAACGTTATGGTTCTTTTACCACTAACTTATTTTCTCATGATTAGAAGTTGGAGAATTAAAATTTATCAATTAAGCAGTGTTTAATGCCTACTGAAATACTTTTAGATGTAATGTCATAAGTTTTGCTCTTAGCATTTCTCCTGTTTCTTAGCTACATTTGCCTTGTCAATGCTTATGAACAGAATGCTATGAAAGAAAAAAATTATTTTGTTCTATTAGCTACAATATAACTGAACAAAGAAAAATAAATTTCAAGAACAATACTCACAGGAGGCAAGGTTGGCCCTTAGGAAATTTCCCATGGGCAATTTGCTAATCTAAAAAACAAAAAAAGGATCTGGCAGGTTTTGAAACATAACAGAGGTCAGTAATTTGTAAACACAGATATGTGCTAGTTTAAAGGAGTGTGAGGCCATATTAAGGTGGAAAATTGAATCTAAAGGGAGATCATCAAACACCATTTGCAAAAACTGAGATGGAATCGGAATTGTCAAATGATAATGCACATAAGCCACAGACAACTCATAATTATTTTTTTATTAATGACATTTATTTTGCTTGCTTGGTAGACACAAAGGGCATTTCCTCTTGGCAGTTAGTAGGACATTTAGGTACTGACAGTTAAGTTGGGTAGTCGAAAGCTTAATCATATTTCGGTTGACAGTTCTCCATTACTTTGCATGCTAGGAAGCCCTTGGAAACCTAATTTTTCTGGTCTTCTCCCAGAAAGAGGAGAGAGTAAAACCTGAATTAAACTGTTCCTGGCAAGGATAGGCCTTGGTATGGCAGAAATACAGGGCCACCTTAGTGAGTTCTACTTCTTTGGAACCAAGTCTTCATACTTGGCCTCAATGACTTCTTAGAATCTGCCACTCATAAGAGAGCAAAGCACACTGCAAAATGTAAGCAATAGCTTTTTCCTTTCTTTAGACAAACAATGTTTCTAATATTTTCTGTGCAATGTTCAGAATCAGTCCAATTGCAGCTAAATTAGAAAGTATACTGTACAAAACTTAGAGGTAGTGCTTTATTTTAGTGTTTGCATTTGTATGCAGTTTAAAAAGTGTGGTGTCTGAAAACTTTCACAAAGTTCAAATATAGCTTTAAGAGAGTTGTTATTCTATGTGTGTTTACAAAGAATTATTTCTCATGTAAACACACCCACGCATCACCCATATATGAAAGAGAGTTGTCAGATTATCCAGATAGCAGGCTGGGGCAAAGTCTGTTTTCTAGTTTATGAAGTGACAGTTCTTATTGTACTGTATGTAAGTGAAGTCACTATGAGGAATGTTTATTCCCATTACATCTGCTTGCTAACTTCCTCTAGCTTATAACTTTATTGTCTTAGGTTTTCTGACAATTTATTCCATAATTTGTCTTAAAGCTCTTTATGGAACTAAAGAAGTCACAAGGTAGAACATGAGATTTAAATCAGATGTCAGAAGGCAGATGAAAAGCATTCAGATATGAGATGCCCTTAAAAGGCCAACCCAGCTCTCACCTTTTAAAATAGGGACTCCCTTGTGGGTGGCATCATTTAAAATAAACAATTCTTCTTCAAAGCTTTATTCTTCTATAATTAATAAGCTCTTTCTAATAGAAATTCTGCTGTAAATAACTAATAAATATATGGTATAAGTAAGTTTTACATATAAGTACTATGAAAATTATAAAATTCAGTTTAAAGGTATTAAAATCAATCAAATTTAAGAACTGCTAATGAGCATCTAAAAATTTTATTTGCTTATAAAAAATCCAAACAGAACACAAAACTGAGAAAAGTAAAACATGTCTCTCTTATACTCCCCTTAAAGTTCTAGTAGCCCATAATTCTAACAAGTTAAGTACCTGGACTTAACATTATAATGTTATATAATATGCAAATATATCAGAAATGTGAAACTAAAAAGACAGAAAACTGTACTTCTAGGTTATTTTATAGCTGACATCCTATTTACTCAGGTGTTTATCTTTAAGAGATAACCAGCAAGTCTATAATAAGCTCAGGAGGGAATTCCGCCCTATTGAAGGTATTAATAACATCTTAATTACTTAATTATGGGCTACATTCTTAGCAAGAAAGCACCATCCTCCAAATTCAAATAATTTTCAAGAGTCAACAGAGAATTGTCAGTTGGTTCGCAGGTATAAACCAACACTTCCTTTTCTGTTCTTGGTGCACAGCAGAAAAGGATTCTGTAAGAATGGCACCTAGTTTTTAAAAAATTGACCTTTATTGTTGAAAGTATTACATGTGTCCCCCTTTCTCCCACATTGACCCCCTCTAGCTCAACCCCCACAACCCCCTCCGCTCAGGTCTTCACTACACTATTGTCTGTGTCCATGGGTTAGGAATATATGCGTATAAATTCTTTGGTTAATCTCTTCCCACCCATTCACCCCACCTTCCCTCTGGGATTCAACAGGTCTACACATATTTTTTCTCAAGTTCCCTTAAAGAATTTAGCATTACGTCTCTAGTTGACAAGTAAATGCATGAATGTTAAATCCATGCAGCAGTAGTTATAGCATCTGTTAATACACCAATGGGCATATAGTATTCATTAAATGAATAGGTGAACCAATATATTCCATCTGCAACAATTTTTGAATTGTGCAATAAACTCCATCTTTTTTATTCCCCATTTTCAGGCAAAAAAATACTTTTCAAGCCCCATGAAAACATTTCAAAGAAATGTAGAAAATTCACATCAACTTTTCCCAAATTTAAATTTTAACAATCAAAGGTCTGTAACGTAATGTCCAGGAAGAATAACAATAACAGGTACATGGTAAAACAAAACACTATAATAGGCATATGGTAAAACAACACTGCAGTAATTTAATAAAATAATATGCCAGACATTTAAGCTTCTTAAAAACTTAAGTCTCATAAAAATCCTGTCTTTATGAGATAACCAACCACACCAATTTCCCCTACTCTTTAGGTATTCCTCTTTATTCATTCTTTGTTACTGTCCTTTTAAAAAACTGAACTTATTGGAGTGACATTAGTTAATAAAATTGTACAGGTTTCAGGTATACAATTCTATAATACATCATCTGTATATTGTATTGTGTGTCTCAATGAAGCCATAAATTTTGAAAACACCACTAATATAGACATTTCCCAAGAGAATACATATTCTTCACTCATAAAAATAATTAACCATTGTATGAAAATAAAGTTTGAACCACTATAACAGAAATAAAGCATAATTCCATATTTTTCAAGTGGTAAAAGTGATTTATTACCAGAGTATTACTTTATTTCAAATTTCTTATAGTGGAAAGTTAGTCCTGCTTCACTGATAACATAATCAAGACTCCTTAAGAAGTGAAAATTGTAGTGGTTAATAGCACTAACTTCCTGGATTCAAGTCCTGGTTCTACTACAGGGGTGGGCAAACTTTTTGACTCGAGGGCCACAATGGGTTCTTAAACTGGACGGGAGGGCCGGAACAAAAGCATGGATGGAGTGTTTGTGTGAACTAATATAAATTCAAAGTAAACATCATTACATAAAAGGGTACGGTCTCTTTTTTTCCAATAGTTTTATTCATTTCAAACAGGCCGGATCCGGCCCACGGGCCGTAGTTTGCCCACAGCTGTTCTACTAGCTAGGTAACCCTGGTCGAATTACTCTTATTCGCTGGCTCAGCTTCCTCATCTGTACAATTATAATAATACTAGAGGCCCGGTGCACAAAAATTTGTGCACCCAGTGGGGGGGGGGGGGTCCCTCAGCCCGGCCTGTGCCCTCTCACAGTCTGGGACTCCTTGGGGGATGACCACCTGCTGGCTTAGGCCTGCTCCCCGGGGGGATTGGGCCTAAGATGGCAATCAGACATCCCTCTGGCATCCCGGCAGCCCTCGGGGAATGTCCACTTGCCAGCAGGGAGCAGACCTAAGCTGCAGTCGGACATCCTTAGCACTGCTGAGGCGACAGGAGAGGCTCCCACCACCACCGCTATACTGGCAGCCATCAGCCTGGCTTGTGGCTAAGTAGAGCTCCCCCATGTGGGAGCGCACTGACCACCAGAGGGCAGCTCCTGCATTGAGCGTCTGCCCCCTGGTGGTCAGTGTGTGTCATAGTGACCAGTCATTCCCAGTCCTTCTGCTGTTAGGGTCAGTTTGCATATTACCTTTTTACTATATAGGATAGAGGCCTGTTACATGGGTGGGGGCCGGCTGGTTTGCCCTGAAGGGTGTCCTGGATCAGGGTGGGGTCCTACTTGGGTGCCTGGCCAGCCTGGATGAGGGGCTGATGGCTGTTTTCAGGCTAGCCACACCCCCTTTAGGGTGGGGGTCCCCACTGGGGTGCCTGTCCAGCCTGGGTGAGGGGCTGAGGGCCGTTTTCAGGCTGGCGGGCAACTGAAGCTCCCAGCCTCTCCTTTTTATTTTTTTTTAAATTCTGGGATTTATTTACCTTCTATAATTGAAACTTTGTTGCCGTCACTGGAGCTGAGAGCCGGGCTCCTGCTCGCTCCAGCTCTGAGGCCACGGCCTGCTGAAAGCAGGTATCTGGGGTTTGATTAGCTTCTATAATTGAAACTTTGTTGCTTTCGGAGCTCAGAGCCCAACCGCAGCAGGCGGGAAACCTTGGCTTCCTCCATCACTGGAGCAAGCAAGCCTCTTGCTCGCTGCAGCTGCATGGCTGCCATCTTGGTTGGGTTAATTTGCATATCATGCTGATTAGCCAATGGGAGGCATAGCGAAGGTACGGTCAATTACCATGTTTGTCTATTATTAGATAGGCTCTGTCAAGGATATTTTGAAGATGCCATGTAGTAAAACTTATAAATTTACTATATAAGTACTATCCATTACTGATCTAATAATTTTTATTTTGGATGCACACACAGCTAAATTAAGAAATATAAACGAATAGCATGGAAGCCCTGACCAAGCAGCTCAGTTGCTTAGAGCATCAACACTATACACCAAGGGTGCAGTTCAATTTCTGCTAAGGGCATATATAGGAATCAACCAATGAATGTATACAAGTGGAATAACAAATCTATATTTGTTTCTCTCTCACTCTCTCTCAAAATCAAAAAAAAATTAAAAAATAAATGGAGAACATGACAAAATTTGAGGTTAAGTTTAAAAAATAAATTTTAGAATAGTTTTAGGATTTACAGAAAATTTGAAGATAGTACAGAGTCCCCATATCCACCCCCTATAATTTTCCTGATTAACGTCCTATGATGTAAGCAATTAATAACAGCGCAATGATGTAGGCAATTTCTAATGATAGACCAAGAGTGGAAGGACATTTACTCTTAGCAGTTAAAACTATAAATCTGTAATTTCTGTAACCCACCTACTGGAACCAAACTCAGAAACATATAAGTACTGTATTGTAATGAGTAAATGCTGAATTTTAATGTTCGGTAATAGCACTGCACATATTGTACTAATGTAGGATATTTTATAGTCTCATTAAAAAGGCATAATAAAGTGGAAAAGCTATTTTAATGTGTGTAATTACTTCTACATATATATTAAATTTGCAAATTAAAGCATGTAAAGAGAAAATAAAGCTGGAATTATTTAAATAGATATTACTTCATAATTTTAAGATTGAATAAATTTTCTTAATATCATAAAGTAATTAAAACTACATAAGGGCAATATGGGTGAATAAATTTTGAAATGAGAATTTTTAACAAGTATTTCCTTATTATTAGAGAATCATATTTATAATAATACAATACAAGGAGATTTTTTTCTGGGTTATTAAAGAAACAGAGGTAAAGAGGTACATTTGTAGAAATGTTCAAAGAGGCTGGATATCTCAGGCATGCAACATTAAATCTCCAGTTACCAGGTACTAGTCATGTGGAGAATTAAATTTAAATTCATTAAAATGAAATAAAATTAAAAATTAAATTCCTTAGTTGCACTACGTTTAATGTACTCAGTAGTCACATGTGGTCAGTAATTACTGTACTGGAAAGCACAGACATACTAGTAGACCATTTCCATCACTGCAGAAGGTTCTACTGAACAGTGCTACTCCAGGTAGCAACAGACTGTTTCACTAATTACACTTAAGTCTTAACTAACCTCGTATCTAAATTCTTTTTATTAAACTTGCAAAAAATAAGCAACGGCATAAAAGGAGGTTTAGCTATCCTTTTCTGAAATGTTTAAGGGGTGAAAAGGGAGAGGGTCTGGCTAATTCTCACATCAGACATATGGCCACCAAGAAATGAAAAAATTGCTGAGGTCCTCAAAGCCATTGCTGTACTCACGTGGCAGGGCGGCAGTGGGCCCAATGGCCAGGAGGACTCCTCTTCAGAGATACATTTCCTCACTAGGGGAGGAGTCCCCATGTGGGGCCTTCGCACTGGTGGGAACTTCCCCATTATGGGGCTGGGGTTCCTGCCAGTGAAAAACGGGAAATTTCATTGTTAGCCAGCTTTGAATCTTCCCTGTTTGAGATATTAAAAACACTGCTTACTGGATTATTTCGTTAACTGAAAACAGGGTTGTATGCGATAAACTTTTAGAACTGATTAACCATGATGTGTGACTGATTCTACTTGCCCCTCAAGTGTCCCAGGAAAATAACCTGCAGCATTACAGGAACTGTTAGAATCTCAGATCATATGAAAAGATTAGATTGAACCAGGTAACGGTTTTCCCAATCAAGGAAAAAAAAAAGGATAACTGTCTTTTAATTATCAGTAATGGGCAGTGGTAGAAAGAGCAAATTTAATCAGATATTTAAAAACCGCACAAGGTTCCACTGCTGCTCATTCTCATCCCCTCCAAGCTTTTAAAATTAGATTTGACAACAAGAAGCAAATGATTGAACTCCATCCACTTATGTCTCCTGACCATTTTGTGATTTGGTAACTAATTAATGGTGATGAAATGGTCCAAAGAAACAACAATCTTGTTCATTTGTTTTTTCAAAATTTTAAGAAATCCATGTAAGCAGTTTATTGACATATAAAAATGTGGCTAACAATAAAAATCCCCAACGAATCCTTTCATTCACAAAATGTTTTCTACATGTACACTGTTTTAGTTGCAACATACCCAATTACAGTGGAATATTTCTAACATTTTGGAACTCTGTGATAAGTTACCCTAAATTCTTCCAGTTTAAACTCCTTTTGTTTGTGTATTTTATTTAGGTAGTAAGGTAAGAGGTAACAGAACACTATGGATTCTTCTGGATGATGGATAACACATCACATTTCTAAGAAAACATTAGAAAATTAAGTTTGTGGTAAACTCTGAGAAGCTGCAGGAGGAAGTAAACAGAAGGAGGTGTGCACTAAAAAACATTATTTTTCCCACCAGGTACCATAGATCCTGGTTCGGCCTGACTTCCTCTCCTAATCTCTTGAGTTGCAACTTTCCTCTCTAATCCTATCTAATAGAGGGAATATGCTAATTGACCCTCACGCTGTTGCAAAGATAGTGGCACCCACAGCCAATAAGAAGGGAATATGCTGACTGTTCCACCCTCAAAGATGGTGGCGCCCACAGCCAATAAGGAGGGAATATGCTAATTGACTGCCCTGCCCTCAAAGACGGCGGAGCCCACAGCCACAAGATGGCTGGCAGGGGAGGGCAGTTAGGGGTGACTGGGCTGGCAGGGGAAGGCAATTGGGGGCAATCAGGCTGGCAGGGGAGCAGTTAGGCATCAATCAGGCTGGCAGGGGAGTGGTTAGGGGGTGATCAGGCTGGCAGGCAGAAGTGATTAGGGGCAATCAGACAGGCAAGCAGGTGAGCAGTTGGGAGCCAGCAGTCCCGGATTGTGAGAGGGATGTCCAACTGCCGGTTTAGGCCTGATCCCTGTTGGGATCCCAGATTGGAGAGGATGCAGGCTGGGTTGAGGGACACCCCCCACCAGTGCACAAATTTCGTGCACTGAGCCTGTAGTCTCTTATAATTACCTGTGCTCCCAGACAGCAATTTAGAGATCAGGTTACTACAAACTGCACTTCTGTCTATAAAACAATGAGGATGGGGATGAAGAAAAGAATCATAAGCAGGAAAAGATATTTGACTCAAAATTAGATACATTTGAATATAAATTATAAACCAAAATATAAATTATAAATCTTGCAATTCATAATAGAAATGCATTTCAGTTAATTAGAAGGGGTCTAGAAATCCAAGTACTTAATGTTACTATAAGCCTGAATGTTTCCCACAACAGGAACTAATATAGTTCCCAATTAGTTTCCTATCAGAATCCTTATGGTAGGTCATGCATGAAAAGTATTAATTTAGTAGATTATTCTTAATTGTATTCATAATCTTAATTATAGTGGGTAAATTAGGTTCAGTTGCTGCTGCACAAAGTAAGGTTGTAAAAATTAAAATGTTAACACAATCTGTGAAAAGAAGTCTCAGGGTATATGGTCAAACAAAAATATTGCCAAAACATAAATATGAAGATCTACATCAACCATCAAAGACGGGCATTCCTTTCAGAAATTGACCAAAGTTCCTAGAAGTGGGATTGGAATGCTACATGGCCAGAGCTTCATTCTGAAAAAGATTATGAAGTCATTGACCTAGACAGACTCAATCCAAATTAAATCCTGCTAGACAACAATGACTAAAACTATATATAATGCTCTCTTCTAACTTCTAAGATAAAATTATTCTTTATTAAAGTTACATTACCAGAGGATAGCAAAGCTGCCCCACATGGTAGTGTTGGTCTCCCCCACCCAAAGGCATCTGGTGGGGAGCAACTGATCTAGCCTGTGCTCTCCTCATCATACCTTACAACTAGTTGAAAAGCTGTTTTGGCCTAAAGAAAGGAATGCCTCTTTCTGATTGACTCAATATGCCATACACGTTAACAGAGGCCCTGAAGACAAATGTATAATACTTCATTTTATTGATTATAAAATGATACTGCACTATTTTTATAAATTACTAAGAAAAAAAACTTGCCAAATTAAATTCAATGATTTCTTAGCACAAAAATTATTTTATACTTATTGAATTGGCTCTCATAAGAGCAATGGTGATATGATAATATCACTCTTGACCACCAATTAAAGATTACACGGGCAAAAAAATTGATTATTATCCAAACTTCTTGACATTTTGAGTCCAAACTGTTCTGCATGACTTTTTAACTTAAAAATGACTGTTTTCCTATAAAATATAGTCCTTTGTGTCATCAAGAGCATTATTGATGCAGTATATCTTGAAATGTTACTCCACTACTGTCCCTGGAATTTTCTTCCAAGCTATTGGCACTCTTTTTTAAAGTTGGTTTTTTGTGTGTGTGTGTGCAAGCACAGGCAATAGCAACTAGCTCTCAATAGCTACATGGCCAAAAGCAATTGATATTAGAAAAGTTAATTTTTTAAAAAAAATAAGCCTTCTTAGAATTAATGAGCTAGAGCAATAAGGCTCCGGATGTCAGGGCAAAATGCTTCTTCCTTTCACTTTCTTTCATCCATGCAACAATTCATTCCTCAAGTAGTAATTAATCTCCTAACATGTGATGCAGGTACTAAGCTGTAGTTAGAGCACACACAAAGCAGGTGATGATACTGCCTTCAAGGAACCTATGAAGAGACCAGCATTAACTGAAAAACAGAAGGGCATGAGTGAATCTGTGTGCCACTTGAGATTCTCCCAACCTCTCTTGTGTTTTATTTCAACCTTCCCCCAGTGCTAACTTCACATAGGTACCGTATTTTTCCACGTATAAGGCGCTATTTTTTTCCTAAAATCATTAGACTGAAAATTGAGGGGTGTCTTATACATGGAAGCAGGCCAAGGAGGGAGCCGCACAGGTGCGTAGCTGCCCATATCCTGTCAAACAGGCTTCCTCCAATCACGAGCCTTATTGTTACTGACGTCAGCTGATGCTGTAAATTGGAGATGGAGGTGGAGAGTGTGCAGATGCAACAGGGACCAAAGCATTCTGAGCCCATAAAGATGTCAAAAAATAAAAAGATAAATACTGGTAAGCAATTGTCTTACTCTGCAGAATTCAAACTGAATGTAATCAGCTATGCAAAAAGAGCATGGAAATAGAGCTGCAGAGTGACAATTTGGACCTCCTCCCACTGAGTGTATGATCAGACAGTGGAGAAAACAGAAAGAACAATTCCTTCAGATGCCAAAAAAGAAGGCCTTAAGAGGAAAACGAGCAAAATGCTTAAAATATTAATTTCTTAATTTTGGGTTGGAAAAGGGGGGGTGTCTTATACATGGGGGCGTCTTATACATGGAAAAATACAGTATAATCTGACAGCACCTTGCCTCATGCCCAAGGGGCAGCTCTTGCCTCTCACTCCACAGCATCTGAGTGGACACAGCTTTGGATCCCCACTTGCACACCACCCCATTAACTACCTGGGAGTGTGGAGGAGGTAGTATGTTATAGGGAAAATCTTTTACCAATGAAAGACAGGAACTAGAGAAAAATTTCTTCCTCCTTTTCCTTTCACTGTCATAAGATATAGTTTATATGATTTCTCGGGGTATGATTCTATAGGATTGGGCAGTGGCAAACAATTCAATAGGTTATCCATGTATTGGCTTCCTTCTCCTACAAACATTCTCCTTGTCCCTCTCTCTACTTCCTGGGATTATATCCCCTAATGAAGTAACAGCCCTAGTCCTCTGCTTCAGGCTCTTGTCCCTGAAGAAGAGAGACCCCATAGTATGTTTTTATGATATCTAAGAGGTAATTCCTCTGGTACTCAGAGGTGGTAGTGAAACCACAGACAGAGATGAGATCACTCAGATAGAGAGATACAGTGAGAAGAGGACCTAACACTTGGCCCATTAATGACCACGAGGAGGACAATAGCTAGGAAAGAAGACTGCAGACTGGCCAGAGAGAGGGGTAGAAAACTGGAAAATACTGTTGTTATTGTGAAGGAGTTTAGTAGGGCTCACAGATAACAGCAGGTCCTCTAATAATGTCATTTCACTCAACATTGTTTTGCTACAACATTGAAGAGATGCCATAGAAACATAACTCTTGTTTATATTAATTGGCCTATGGTAAATTGGTTTCATTATACACAGGATCTACCTATGATGTTAAGTGAGGACTTAATGTATATCTAAGGAGTTGTATTTTAATTACTACATTTGGTTAGATTCTGACTGCTATGGATATTTGATATGATGCATTATCGAAGACAATGAAATAATATGCAAATAAAAGTGTGGTGGAGGAGGTTTTTTCAAACCACATACCTCCGAGGGGAAACCCCTAGCAAGAGTGGAAGAATCAGTAACCAGTAACCAGACTCCTCTGTGCCTCTGAGGTGGGCAAACTGGTGGTAGATAACAATCTGGCAGCCAGATTATTAGTTTATAAAATTCTACCTTTAAAAAACTGTTTTTGGATTTAAAAAAGCTTAGATGTAAAAAAGAAAAAAGGCTCATAAAACAAACTTTTATTAGGAGATGTTACAGAAAAAACACACAAAAAACTCAGTATCCTAAGGAAGAAACATTAAAATACTTACAACTAAATTTCATAGCAAGATTTTCTTCCTTACACACAGGAGGCATAAGAGTTCATAAAAATGCTTTATGTGCCTTTATGAACACTCTGGATAGGAAAGCAAATCTTCCTTAATGCTTCTAATTTATCACAAGGCTAAAAGGTATAAAATGTCATCCTGTGTTATAAGAAGTTACATAGCACTTAAAAATTTTAAAGCTAATTCTATATATCAGTTACAGAATTTAATTTTTATAAATTTAGAAATGTTTTAGGATTCTTCTTTAGTTCATTAAGACTTCTCTTTGTTAGTTCATTGTAAAAAAAATCAGTTCTGCCTGGTTTTCACTCTAATTTCCTCTTTGTTTCCGTCAATATTCCTAGTTCTGTTGTTATTATTTTAACAATATGCCAGGTTTTTATTAAAATGCACTTATGTTGTTTTTTAAGTTCCAGACATGTTTTATTTTCATAGTATGTATGAATGTTTAAAGTTATAATTAGCAATATAAAAGTCAGGGAAATATGTAAACATTGGGAACTTCAATTCAAATCACAAAGCAATGTTTTGTAATAACATTTTTAAAGTTTATAAATAAATATGAAATGTATTTGAACATAACTGTCACAGCAATGATAAACATAGGTGTCACAAAGGACCCAAGTGGAGTTTTCTTTCCTGTCACTGCTTTTGGTAATTAAAAATATGACATATTTAACATATTTAGCCTCGTGTTGTACAATTAACTGCTTTTCAAAATTAATAGCATAGAGCTATACAGAGTACCCTATAATTTAAGAACAGAATCAGCAATATCCATCAGTAATGGTGGGGGCAGAATCCGTCCACATGAGTTAGGACCCACTCAATGGGCTCCTCTAACAAAGTCTATGCTTCTTCGCAATAACTCAACCGTTTATCTCCACATTCAGAGATGGTGGCATATCCTCCACACATCAAGCTCTCCTCCCTCAAATGTCTGATTCATGTTCAAGTAGATGGATGGTATTCCAACAATTCTAATTCACTGACAGGCACAACAGCTGCCTGCTAACACCAGAGTGGATTTAGTTTTTATTTGATGTTTTAGAATATGAAAACACCAGGTCAAATGACTTCAGAGGTTTGAAAGTCATTCTAAAAATCCCAGCATTTTAAAACTGGAGTTCAGTACCCAAACAGTCCATTCTCTCTTTAGAATTCTAAAATGTCAGCAGCAAGGGGTTTTTAAAATAGCTTTGGTGTTTCACATTTCCTATTCTTGTTTCAGCAGACTACTGACCTGCCCAACAATAGCAAGGCTCTCAGGACTGAAATATCCAGCTACAGTGCTGGGAGTCAACAAGAGCTAGTTCTAGGAAGAGCAGGAAAGGAACTTGGGGGGACAAAATAGTAGGAAAAATACCTTAACTCAACTCTTCACAGTTATTTAAAATCTAAAAACTATTCCCCTAAAAGCAAAATTTATATGTAGTAGAAAAATCAACTTAACTAGACTGAAACATTTAGGCTGATCTTATTTTATCTTTTATCTTAGCATCTCACTTAATGACTGTATT
Organism: Myotis daubentonii; assembly: GCF_963259705.1. Taxonomy (NCBI): domain Eukaryota; kingdom Metazoa; phylum Chordata; class Mammalia; order Chiroptera; family Vespertilionidae; genus Myotis; species Myotis daubentonii. The sequence continues at coordinate 40,869,186 of NC_081853.1, read as the reverse complement.
TCAAAGCTCTGATAGATTGCTTGGCTGGGTTGATCTGTGACCACTTCCTTTCTATCAAGAAACAGTTTTCTTTTTTGATGCTAAAATATTTCTGTTCACACAGTATGAACCTTGGTCTGTTTAGACTTTGAGGTGAAAATGTTAACATGGAGAGAATGCAGGTCATTATTTTACATCTTATTAGGTGTTGATTTTTAGGAATGTCTACAATTAATACATACAGCTTTTCTGGCCCCACTGATGGCTCATTCAGATAAATTGTTGTGATCAGGTAGATTTCAAGGCCATGGAAGCTCAGAGTGAACAGCTTAAACATAAATCAGGCTAATCACTGAGACTGTTATGGTACTTTATGTTATACCAGTACTTCTGGATTGGGAGAGGAAGTGAGCGCAATGCATTTTGGTTGAAGGTGTTAATTACTAAAACACATTAAAGCAAAAGTATATCTTTCCATTTCCCAAACCTGGTGTCATATGATGTGGGTTTCGCACTGCTTGAGGGGAGGGGTAGAGACACTTGCTACAGGAGCGGCTAGAGAACATTCATTGTAAAAATAAGTATGATTTACTTCAGATCTCCCGAGATTCCCTCTCATAATCTCTGGGGCCTTAGAGGCTTTGGACAGCTATTCAGCACTAGGGCTCACTAATTCCATTTTCCAGATCTACTTTAATCCAAGCATTTATCCATGAGAATCCTGGTACAATTCCAGGGTTTAGACCTGAAAGGGAGGGGTCCCTCCAATTTGGCAACATCTCCTGGCACAGGTGCTATGACATACACTCTGTATCCGTTTAGTTCTTGGATTCCTGGCATCTGCTAAGTAACAAAATATGATAGCCAGTTAGTGAGGAATTCAGTCACATATCTATCTTCTGCTGTACATGAGGCGACAGAAGTATCAGGTTGGTTGCGTGTGTGTTTTTTAACCACATAAAAAGCAAAACATCACAAACACAATGTCAAGAAACATAAAATATTTCTTTTGATCAAGTTATTTGTAACTGTTATTGAATTTCTATTCCAAATCTCATACTCCAATTTCCTGGCTGATGAAAATAACCTGATATTCAATTACTTGGAGACAACTCTAACAATATTCATATCTTCCTTAAAATGCAGACAAGAACAGTAACCATGATGAGGTATGGAGAGTAGTCAAACATGCTTGCAAAGAAGCTACAAACCTTACAAGAATACTGACATGGATATGGTTGTCAGAAAATGTGTAGGTATGGTCCATCAGATTTAGCACTATAGTCATTCTGATTCTTTTATGGTTTCAATCTGAGTACAGTTGAAACCAAATATTTCAACTTATGAATTATGTTAAGTTTCTATTTCCATTTCCATGTACATGGGTCACATGTAGCAATAGCTAGTTCTGTAAATATTTTAAGAATATATCAGGTTCATGATGCACAAAATATAATGAAAAGAAAAATTCTAATACTTCAAACATTACTCAAGTGAAGAGTACATGAATAAGAGCTGAATGGCTGCCTGCCAATAACTGCCTATCACTTGCTAAAATTTACTTGGTACCAACTAATAAAAACTCAATATTGTGCAACTACTAAAAGTGTCTGACACATAAGTTGAGAAGATCTGTCCCTTTTAATTCAACCTTTTCAAACTTAGAATCAAGAAATGTGTAATGCTGGAGAAAAGACAGAATGTATTATCTAATTTTGTTACTACTTCTGTCAATCTTTCATTCAAACTTAAACAGGCTCCTAAATGTCTATAGAATAAAACCTGAAATAAAGTTCTAGTTCTGGTACCCTAAGTACTCTGTAATATGAAGCCCCTCCCTCACTTCAATCTTACTTCTCTTCCTCTAGATAGGGATGGGAAACATCTAGCCCATGGGCCATAGAAGGCCCGTGAAGTCATTTGGTCTGGCCCTGCCAAGGCATTAAGAGTGAGTTAATTAAATGCATGACCAAATATAGCACGCTAATTTTTAAGTTATGGCCCATAAATGATGTTATAAATATCCAAATGGCCCCTGGCAGAAAAAAGGTTCCCCACCCCTGCTCTAGAACAAGGAAATTTTTTTTTCCTAGACAATCTGAATTCGTGAACCTTCCCAACTCTGCCTCTACTTGTGCTCATTCTTAAGCCTGCCTGAACACCCTCTTGCTTCTCTTCACTCAAGTCCCATGTGAATTCTAAGTGCTTTAAGGGAATCTGTATCAATTCATGTTAGTGCTCCCACATCTTACCTCAGAGACTGGCATGAAATGATGCTCATCAAATGTCTGTTGAATTAAACTGACTCTAGAACCAACTGAAGACGCATAAATAGTCTGTTCCCCCCCTGTTCGAACAGGAAATTTTCAGTAACTGGTCTGTGGAGTCACTGTCCTCATACTGCATCCATTGCCATGCTGAGAGTTTTTAAACTTGTGATTTGATGGCATCTGAGGCTTTCCTATATTAATCAAATAAGTGGTCACAGGTCCAGTTTGAAGGGCACAATGCTGCCAGGACACAGAGATGCAGGACTCCCCCTTCCATGAGAACACACACACCACAGTTTATGATACAAGGAAGTGCAAGGTCAGTATCATGGGAGAAGAATCCAAAGAGCCATGGAAATGCAAAGGAGGAGGATGGTGTGCCTGCCTGAGGGAAACAATCAAGATACTGTATAAAGACAATGATGTTCAGTTCTGCCCTCATGAGGAAGGTTTTTATGATGATTCAGGGCCTTAAGGATTTCTCCCCATTCTGAGCTCCAGTAGCATTTTTGGTTTACACTACCTTCTTTTACCCTTAATGATGATGATGATTAGAAACGGACTGTGTAGACTGAGCACTCACTATATGCCAGAGACTCTTATTATAGTGAACAATTTATATATATTGTTACATTTAACTCTCACATCAGCCTAATCTATTAAAAACTTCTCTCATTTAACAGATTAGCAAACTGTGGCACTAAAAAATTAAATATCTTGGAACGTCACACTGTAAGTACTTTCTAAGAGGCTGACCTGGAAACTACTATGCATGGAACAGTCAAAAGGTTCAGTATTAGACAGCACGGTCAAGTGTGTTAACACTCTCCTTATAGGTGACACTTGGGAAGGAATCTGAAAGAAGAGGAAGAGCCACACAGATAAGGAAGTGTTTCAGACAAGTCAAGAGCAAGGAGGAAGGCCCCAAGATGGAAAAAAACTAGTACAGTTGAGAAGTAGCCAGGCCAGTATGGCCGGAGCCAATGAAAGACTGGAAAAAGAGCAGAAGATGAGGCTGTACAAGTAGGCAGAGGCCAGCTTGTGGGCCTGAGTAAGGAGTTCTATGGGATGGATTTGCCTTTACAGTGCATAGTCCTTATCTCTTGTTCACCCTAAGAGCCTCAGTGGCAGAAGCCACATCTTATGTTTTAAATGCCTCTTGTAGCATCCAGCCCACAGTATTATGCAAAGTACGGTGTGAGGAATTTTCTAACTGAGATGAAGAACAGGGTGGGTGTCACTGTGTACAGCAATGGTTGAAAGGTCTGCTGGAGGAGATGCAGTTGGAGAAAGGGCGCGTCCCAGACTTGTGGTATGCCGGTTCCGTGGCTGTGAAGGGAAAGTACAAAGTTCTAATACCAACAACATGGAATATGAGGAAACAAGATTTTGTTTTGGGAAGGGAGGGTAGAATTCTTGATAGAAAAGTGTTTTTTCTGTGAGGAAGAAAACTATAAATAAAGATACAATTAGGATTTATACTCAGATTTCCTTTACTTTTAATATATATATATATATATATATATATATATATATATTTCAGAGGGAAGGGTGAGGGAGAGAAAGATAGAAACATCAATAATGAACAAGAATCATTGATTGGCTGCCTCCAACAGGCCTCCCCACTGGGGATCAAGCCTGCAATCCGAACATGTGCCCTGACTGGGAATCGAATAGCGTTCTCCTGGTTCATAGGTCCACACTCAATCACGGAGCCATGCCAGCCAGGCTCAGATTTCCTTTAAAAGGAAAACAAGTTCTCAAATTCTTTCCCAAATGAGTGCTTTAGTATTTTTTTTATGAGAATGCTTAGTTTTTTTATTTAAATGAGAATACAATAGTTGCTACAGTGTATGAATTCATAAGAAAACAAGACTAAGAAGGCCCTAATAAAATGTTAACACGTGATGCTATCCAGGGGAAGAAATACTATGGAACCATGGAGTGAACATGGACTGGAGTCAGAAAGTTGCCTTCCCCACTCTGCTCCTGTGGATAAGAGCCCCTCACACTCCTTACCAAAGGGTTCGGTATAGTTCCTGCTTATCCCTGAGTAACAGGTGTCCATTCCCTGCCAGCTTGCAGAATTATTCAAACAAGCCAATCACATCCTTCTGTGGGAACCAGGAGATACCGCACCCTCTCAATACTGCCAAGCCTACCTCCCACAGCCTCTGGCTGTTCACTCTATTCCCAAGTGCAGCTACCATGTGACCCTGCATTACTCTTCCTCCCTGGAGCTGAATATATGTGACTAATAAACAGATGTCAATCTCATCTGATAATGTTCAGCCTCCCCACAACCCCATGGCAGGAATCCTTTCCTCCTCAAAGTGGGGAAGAGGCATCAAAACAACCACTTAGTGGATGTGTGACTCAGGTCTCAGGCCAAGTCACTTAACTTTCATCTCCAAGTTTTGTAATCTGTACAATAGGATTAACAATATTTACCTTGCAGGTTATTGTGAGCATTGTGTCTAGCAGTTATTACTATTAACACATACCATCCCCACCCTGTCACCTCCTCTACTGACTTAAACCCTATAAAAATTAAGATAAATAATAACTGAGGCCCTGGCTGGTTTGGCTCACTGGATAGAGCGTTGGCCTAGGGACTGAAGGGTCCCAGGTTCAATTCCGGTCAAGGGCATGTACCTTGGTTGCAGGCACATCCCCAGTAGGGGGTGTGCAGGAGGCAGCTGATCAATGTTTCTCTCTCATTGATGTTTCTAACTCTCTATCCCTCTCCCTTCCTCTCTGTAAAAAATCAATAAAATATATTTTAAAAAATAATAATAATTGAGTTTGAAAGAATAGGTAGAGATATAAATGACAGAGTGCCCAGATTTGGTTTAAAAAGCAATCTGACCTATAAGAAATAATAACATTTCAATTCCAGCTACCACAAAAAGAACTACAAGGCGAATTTACAAGAGTTTTAGGCAAATAATGAAAGTAGACATGAAACCAAGACTGCTTTTAAAATAATGATTAGTAGGCTTAACTGTACTTTGATTATGTGACTCCTGATATGCCAATAGTGTATCAATTTATAGTGATAAAAGGTCTTTTAATAAGCTAACATTCTGTGTGCAAATGCTCTAGTTCTAAACAAATGAAAAAACTGGTTGCTCCAGATAAGAGACAAGGGTAAAAATGAAGTTATTAAAGCTTTACTCTGGCAGAATTTCCTTCCTTCAGGTTTTTCTTCTTTGTCACATCTCAACTTGTTTAAACACACACCACAATGTACCCATGTTTCATGAATTTAGTTGCACATCCTTATGCTTTTCAATTTTTATGTAATGATATAATTTATGTTTGTGGATCTATGTATTTGAAGAGAGCAATTAGAAAATATAGATCTCATAGACACAAAGTAAAATTTTAGAACTATAAAAGAGGATGAGACAATATAGTGCAGATCCTTCTGAACATACATGGGGTAATCATTTTAGAGTATCATTTTTGTAGTAAGAGTATTTTGACATTAGATTTTGGCTAGTTTAGTAGCGCTAATGCATAACTGTTTCACTTTGTTGATGATAAACCATAATTCAGGTTACAGTCCCTAGGAAGCAACTGAATTCCTTATTGCGATATCTTTAATGTACCTTTTAAACATGACTCCTTGGCTACCACATTCAATAAATATTTAAGCATAAGCTTAAAGTGGATTACTGTTAACATTTAAGAAAACTGCACAGCTATTAAAACTTGTGATAAAAATAAGCAGAACACCCACTATTCATACACTATTGTTAAGTGTATTAGCTGGCTCAAAAGCATTAATTTTTATTCAAGCAGCAGCAATATTTTGGCCAGTCTATTAGGTTCAGACTGCGCATATTAGCTACAGACTATTGGAAATCTTTACTTTTGTATGCTCAAAGACAATGGTTGCACTATATTATAAATAGTTAAATACGGTGGGGCCTTGACTTACAAGAGTCCGGACTAACGAGTTTTTTGAGATACCAGCTGTCTCTCAGCCGATTTTTTGCATTGAGTTGACAGAGTAATTTGAGTTAACGAGCTCAGTCTCGGAACGAATTAAACTCGTAAGTCAAGGCCCCACTGTATAACATTGAGGATTAATCTTAAATGTAAAAGAGGGGGAAATCTCTCTTTTATCTTTACAAAATAGCTTTAAAATTTTACCATTCCTAGTCTCTATATATCCTATTTTATATCTTGGGGGTGAGGGTGGGGGAGCAAGATAGGATGTGTTTCTCTAATTAACTTTTCTTAAGGGATACAAATTTATAAAAGGAAACCACTGATGGGCCACATTTTTCATTTACTCTCATTTTGTTAAGTTTATCTTTCCCTTTGGCTGAATTGTTTGAGAGTATTAAAAAAACACATAACTTAGCTCAGTGTTTAAAGCTTTTCTTAAAAAAGCCCAACAATCGAGTCATTTTCTTGATTTCTTAATATTACGTGGTGTTCTCAACATTCAGATATCACATACTCTGGCTAATTATAGCCAGGAAGATATAAGATCTAAATATATAAGTCTGCATCTGGAGTTTGAGTTCAAATTTTGTTTAAAGGATTTCATAGCTAAAAAAATACAACAGAAAACACTGCAAACAATCTGCAAATGATTACTTTCTCCTTCCTTCTGTTTTTCCCTGACCTATTACCTTACATTACAGACATTACATTTCAGATACCTAACAACAACACAGAGGTTAAATGAAAGACTGGGGATAGGAGGTGAGAAAGGGTTGAGCAAAGAAAAGATGGCAGTGCTGTCAAACTCATGTTGAATGTTATCATCCTATCCCAGTTGAGTAAGCTTGAGCAAATTAAGAGGTATGACTCTATATATTACCAAAATTTGTTTTCAAGAGTCATATGTGAATATCAGTATCATGTCAATACCTGCGAGGCTCTAGTAATAAGAGTTACAAATAGGGTTTGGAGAGGGAGGTATTTAGCTATGTAGTAGTAAAAAAAAGCCCCACTTTACAGTGATTTTTAAGCTGAGATCTATTGATGAGAAGGAACCATGCAAAGAGTGGGAGGTAGAGAAGAAGGGAATCACAATGTGCAAGATCACTAAGATGGGAAGGAACTCGCTTTGAGGACCTGAAACAGGTCCTTCAAATCGAATAAGAAGAAGAATAGGAAGATGAGGGCTGAGAGGCCAGGTCATGTAGGGTCTTCGAGGGCATGGTAAGGAGCATACAGTTAGATTTCATTTCAAGCATTATGAGAAGTCAATAGAGATAAAATCCCACTTATATTTTATGAAGATCTCTTAGACTACTCTGTAGAGACTGGACTAGGGCAGGGGGCAAGAATTCAAGCAAACAGAAAAAGATGCTATGAGGAGACAAACTGGTGACTTATTTGTAGGCACAAAGGAGAGAACTCAATGGTAAACAGCATTGGGGATTCATGAGAGGTAAAAATTGATTCTAGAATTCACTGACTTGAGGTACTGGGTGAATGATGTGCTCTGGTAAAATAGTTTCTCTCTTTTTTTTAAAATATATTTTTTACTGATTTCTTACAGAGAGGAAGGGAGAGGGATAGAGAGTTAGAAACATCGATGAGAGAGAAACATCGATCAGCTGCCTCCTGCACAATCCCTATTGGGTATGTGCCTGCAACCAAGGTACATGCCCTTGACCAGAATTGAACGTGGGACCCTTGAGTCCCCAGGCCGACGCTCTATCCATTGAGCCAAACCAGTTAGGGCAAAATAGTTTCTCTTAAGGACAGCCTTTGTCATGAAGAACAGAATGGTCAACCTTCCTAATGCCGTGACCCTTTAAATACAGTTCCTCATGTTGTGGTGACCCCCAATTTCATTGTTACAAATTGAACATAATTAAAGCATAGTGATTAATCACGAAAACAATATGCAATTATATATGTGTTTTTCAATGGTCTTAGGCGACCCCTGTGAAAGGGTCGTTCGACCCCCAAAGGGGTCTCGACCCACAGGCTGAGAACTGCTAGTCTAGAGTATTTTAAAATGGTTCCTGTACCCTTTCCCCTGCCAGAAAGAAGCATGTGGGGTTCACTGTAAGAACCTAGTCAAGCCCCTGGAGGTAAAACTACACAAGTGTGGGCCGCCCCCGATGGCTGAGCTCCCATGAAGTTTTTAACTCTCAGACTTGTCTGCTCTGAACCTCCAGCAATTCACTGATTACAGTTCATATTTTCCCCCACCAGTACTGATTCCTACAGGTTTCTGCTCTGATAAGCTGTGATTCTCTGTATCTGCCTGTCTATCCCTCTGATTTTAGGGGCAGTAATTTGCACTGTGACCTTCATTTCTCAGACAAACCTAAATACAGTTGTTGATTTTTCCATTTCTTCAGCTTGTTACTTGCTAGAATGGAGTGATGACTTGCAAGTGCCTTATGTGCTGGACCAGAAACTGGAAGTCTCCTCATTTTAGAGACAGGTGTGATTTTTGAGACCATCTTGGTTGAATCTCCTCTTTTGAAAGACAAGAAAGTATGGAGAGAGAAAAGTTAAATGACTTAGTTCAAGAACCTAGAGCTACTTAAAGTTTTCAAAATTTGTTTAGACCCTAGTGTTCCCTACTTCCGATCTGCAACTAAAAACCAGCCGCTTTAACAGTTTTATAGTTAGGTTTAAAGTAAAAAACAAAAACAAAAAGGAGTCCTTACTTATAGAGACACATATTGAAATACTGACAAAGAAATGATGTGATGCCTGGGACCTGCTTTATAATCTGAAGTGAGATGGGTGTTGGAAGGAGTGTATTTAAAACATGATTGGCCATCTGTTGATAAATGTGATTGGAAAATAGGCTTCATTATACTAACCTCCTATTTTGTATATGACTAAATTTTTCCAGTCAACTGGTAAAAACATGGTAAAATGGAAAAGAATGAAACAAGTACTTCTTTTGAATTTAATTATTCATTTATACTATTGTAAGATTCAGTGCTATTATTAGAAGGCTTGTAAGTAAACATGTATTGAAAGTTGATACCAAATTAAAGATTATTTGGCTTATTGCATGAACCAAATCATAGAGCTAACATAAACTCTACCAATTGTAAATCAAATGGCTTTGTTTATTTAAAGCTCACAGTCATACTGCTTCTAAACCTCTCCATTATTTTAACATCCATAGCTATCAGAGTATTTTAGCTCCAGCAGAGAGCAAACTGACACCATTTTATACACTTGATTACAAATCTCTTAAACAATATATTAACTCGATTTGCTTTCCCATTCTCAAATGAAATATTTTGTCGGCAGAAGGGGAACTTTCATTAATAGTACAATTTGCACAAGATTATAAAAAGAATATTAATTAATTCAAACAATAGGATTAAATTTTCTTTATTTCACCCTTATAAACTAGAAGAAAAAGCCATCAAATTCAGTATTAACTAAAGCAAATACGGGAAAATCAAAAGTATTCAAGTCAGCTAATATTTCTTCTATACCAAAGAAGACAACTCACTCCCCTATTACAGGAGAGCTCAGCTGACTGCTTCTCAGTGCCTGATTGTAGATAAATGAGTTCAGTCAGGAAATCATTTGTACCTTAACATGGTAACTGCAGGTGAGTGGGAACAATCTCTGCAAACTCACTACAAAACAAAACAGATTCTCAAGCAATTCCCACAACTTCCCAGGAATCCTGATGTGGCACTTCCCCATGTTATCTCAAGTCTTGAGTGGCTTCCATTTGAGGCATTGCCCTTCTGGATCTAAGGCCGTTCTGGTAAAACGAAGTGTGTCACTTGCCAGTTGACAACCTGCCACTATACAGGTAGGAAAACAGAAAGCACATTCAGAAGGTGCTTCTACCTTTGAAACATCTGCATAGCCAGAGATAGTAAAGCTCAAGAGTTATGACAGGTACATTTGAAAAGTAACATTTGTGAAAGTGAACATCAGGATGACTAGAACAGGTGCTCAGACCTTTAATTTAACATCCTAACTGCCAAGAGAATTTTAACCATATTAAAGTATCATTTGCAAAGTAACAGCATAACTTAAATACTGCTAAATTTGGCAGTTAAGAGTCATTACAGCTGTAATCATCACATCCCATCTTCCTCTACTGTTGTTCTGAAGATTCAGGAAGTCTGTCTACATGCTAACATGAAAGATCTATCATAACAGTTATTTTTAACACCGCCACAAAACAGTTGACAGAATACCTAGCTTAAAATCTACTTGTCAACAAACAGCACTTTTTCTTTCTCAGTTACATCTTAGCTGACAATTCTGTACAAGAATAATGTAACTTCAGAAACATAGAGAAGGCTTACATTTGTATTTATAGGCATACATTGTTTTGTTGTGCTTTAATGCACTTCACAGATGGTGTTTACAAATTGAAGGCAAGACCCTCCACCAGCAAAAATATTATGACTCACTTTATTATGATCCTTGCTTTATTACGATGGTCTGGAACTGAACCCGCCCTTATATCTGAGGTATGCCTATACTAAAATGACCCTTGAGAAGCCAGTAAATTCTATCCCATCATAAATTTAGTATTGACTAAATTTATGGTTGTATCTCATCAGTAACTTCCTTTAAAATACTAACTGCTGATTTCACTCATTTTTGTCTGTGACTCACATTTTACATCATTACCCAATGAGATAGATAGATATAGATATATAGATATAGATATAGATATACAGACATAGACATAGACATAGACATAGATGTAGATATAGATATAGATATAGATATGAAAGAAAAGGTTCACAGCCCTAGCTGGTTTGCCTCAGTGGATAGAGCGTCAGCTTGCAGACTAAAGGGTCCTGGTTCAATTCTGGTCAAGGGCACATTCCAGGGTTGCAGGCTCGATCCCCAGTAGGGGCCGTGCAGGAGGCAGCTGATCAATGATTCTCTCCCATCATTGATGTTTCCATCTCTCTCTCCCTCTCCCTTCCTCTCTGAAATCAATAAAAATATATTTTAAAAAAAAGGAAAGGTTCACAAACAATACTTATTACATGCAATGTACTCCGATACCATCCCATCCTAAACAAGCAAAAGATATTGGTCCTATTGATTTGATTTCACAAACCACTAATTGATGAGATTTTAAACTTGATAAAGATATCAACACAAAACCGCATGATGTATCTGTATGTGCAGGTTAGAATTTGAAGGGCCTATAGGTTTAGCACTGAGAGTGTGGTGGTAAGCTTGTGAAAAACTTTATTCAGGATTTTGGCTCCAGGGGCAGCTTGATCCAAAGTCTTTACCTGCACCCATATCTTTACCTACATCTCCAACAGAGGCTTTATCTATGAGTGTAAAATAAAGAGTGTTCAAAATGTCACAGAAGCTCCCTCACCTCTGCATCAGTGGGTCCAGCAGCCGAACACCTTTTGAGTTGTATCCAAGGTCATAAAAGTCCTCATCTCGTTCCTGCACCAAACATCTACCCCTAAACTAGAAGATTCAGATGTCTAGTCAGACTAGAAAGTTAGCTGATCCTACCATCAAAATGTTACACACACACACACACACACACACACACACACACACACACACACACATATATATATATATATGTATGTATTTTTTTTTTTGCTTAGTGATTGGTCCAAGTATGTTTAAAGAAACAAAGCCAGGAATTTACTGGCCTATGAAATAGGGTCCTATGATTATTTTTGTTTCTGCTTGCTAATATAAGTTTGTAGGTGAGGCAAAATTTGGTCTGAGGTTTAAGTTCATTTGAAGCAAGGCTGTGACAGATAACAAAAGAATCTGAAAAAATATGAATCAAATTAACTCAGATAAATTTTCAACGAGAAAAGCTACTTTATTTGTTGTCAATATAGTTATCACATAATACACAAATCAGCATTATTTCATCAAACACAACTTCTTTAAAACATGTTTAAAATTACAGAAAGACATCATTAGCAAATAGTTTTTCAGGTCCTAAAATAACTACTATCTCAGTTTCTTTTCATGAATGATTTTACTATATTCTAATATAATTTTGTACAAATTTTGTTTTTCAAAATACAGATATAAGATGCTGTATTGAACTAAAATTTGGCATACAGAAGAGGAAAAGAGAATGAAAGAAAATAGCCATATTGAAAGTCAGGAAAAGCTGATTCTATCAAGGGGAAAAAAACAAAAATGAATCTCAATGGGAAATATAATAAATTTTAGTCCTAAATAGCTTCCAATTTGTCAAGTCAGAGTTTAATATTTGTTTTATAACATAAAACAGATGCATTCTTCATAACATTAAAATGTGGATTAAGATGAGACATTACTTTAAAAACAGAAAGGCTTTTTTTTGTTATAGACATTGTGAAACTGACAACATGATCATAAGGCCATAAATATCTATTATTTCTAGCTTTAAATAATCCTTTCCCAAAAGTGTAAAATATTTACTTATAGTCTGTTTTAAAATAACCTTGATTCATTAATCATAGAATTATAAACATAATTAGCTCAGTTTAATGCTACAAAGACACTATCATAATGTGCTAGTGTATTTTTAAAGGTTGTTGTTTTTTTTCTCAAAGTTGTATTATCTCCTATATATAGTGCCTTCAGTTTATGCAGGGCACCAGAATCATGTGCAAACCCTATATACTCTTTACTCAGGCTCACACTGCTTGGGCCAGGGACTCCTTTGAAACTTTAATAAATGATATCACTCAATCTCCCTACCAAAAAAAGCACAAATACACATACATGCAGATATCTGCATTAATTTCAGAATATTCCCATGCCTACCATGGGTTCTATATAAAGTTCAAATAAGAATTACTAAGGTGGATTACTATAGAATCAGAAATCCATGGGAAATAAAATTTTTACATGTTTCTGTATTATTAGTAATCTCTTTAGCATGTGAAGCTGAAGAAAAAAATGTCTCCAAAACAGTTGGAGAATTTGGGAAGAAAATAGCCCACAAATTCAAAATATCACTAAGTATGGTTGCTTTAAGATATGGAATGGGCTTTCCTTCTAACCTTTTCCCCCTGAGAGGGCACTGACTTTATAAAGAAGCTATGCCAAGAGAGATAAGTGAATTAAACAGAATACTCCGTAGCACAGTTTAGCAGGCAATTCATCATCAGAGAAGTATCAAGTACTGCTGGCTGAATTTTAAAGCACTTTCTCCAATAAGACTGGACATGCATGCCTCTGGGCATACATTTTTTCTTTAGGCTGGCAAGAGAATTGTTTCCTCATTCCATCTTTCTTACCGCCAACTCAATTATCATAATCACAGAGGAGAGGGTTAGCAGAGATAATCTCAAGAAATATTTTTAGAAAACATTTTACCTGTTAGTTTCAATCTCCCTTTAACTAAAAACTTTTAACCAAGCAACCCATAAAGCATCAAATTTATTTATTTAAACTTTATTATACTTTGTTACTCTGTAGTTTTAACTAGATGCATAATAATAATATTAAAAACTTCTACTTGCTTCATGAGTTCTTTCAATCTGTTTTCCCAATAACCTCATAAAATTAGCTATTTTTGTCACGATTTTACAGATAGGGAAAGGGAGGCTTGCTCAGAGAGTTAAGTAGACCAGTCCGAGGGCACACAAGTAGCGACAGAGCAAGGATCTGAACCTTTTCACTGTGCTGTATCATTTCTACAAAGAAGAAAGAAAAAAACAAAACAGGAGTAAACAAAGGAAGGCAGTGAAAAAAAAGGACAGAAGTGGCATCCACTTTAGTAAATCTTTGTGAACTGATGACCTTGGAAAGACTGCCTAACACTATCAGTTCTGCTTCCAACCAGTTAACATAAAACCAGTACTTTCAAGTGATCCAGTTTTATATTCAAGTTGTCTTTATTCATTTAAAAAACAACAACACCAGATCCTTTCTAAGATGATCTTCATGAAAAAAAGTATCATTAAAAGAGGCTAAGATTTTAACTTGGCCCTAGTTATGGAAAACTCAATAGAAAAGTCAATTATTCTTTTGAGTGACTGGCAGTCAGAGGTAGTAGCATGGCCAGGGTGTTTCCAATTGGCGAATTACACAAATTTATGAATGCCCTAAAATGAGTAATATTAAGAACTATGAAGTCCCCAACTAAAGATAAAAATGAAATAAAGTATTAAAGGTCTGACAAAGGAACTCACCTAAGTCTCACTCGGACCTGCTTTTCTTCTTCCTGTGCTTCCATTTTAGGAGATGGCCCATCACCAACAGTCACCCAGTCGAAAGCCTGGACAACTCTCAACTCTTTCCCTTTCTTTTCACCTAATTCTTACTAACTTTTTAGAATTCCTGAGAAAAGTCCTTAACAGAATTTTACAGGGAAAACATAACTCTGCATAACCACTTGCCAGTAACCAGATTCCCTACTAAATAATAAAAATAGACAATGTACTGTGAGTGAAAATCACTCTGTGTCAGAAGGCCCAGCTTTTGATTGCTACTTGGCCACTAACAAGCTCTGGGACTTCAGAAATAAAGAAAGGCAGTAGACATTGTGTTAGGTGTTTTACATAATAATTTGTTTCATTCTTACAAGTCAAAGAGGCAGATACACAATGAGGCAGATTTTATACACATTTCTTAAAAAGGATATAAAGCCCAAAGGGTTAAGATTAAGATGCCTGGCTTCAGTTTATAAAGCAAAGAGATCTAGAATTCAAACCTAAATCTGTGTGTCACATTATACTGTTCCATGTGACTTCCCATCTATAAAATCTTTTATAAAAATACCCAAGGATATTATTTAGGAAACTGTTGCTGTAAAGTATTTCTCGAAAATGCGCTGATTATAGTAGTGTCAACTGTAAATTAAGTGCCACCTTTGTCCCACACTTAATTTTAGCATCAGAAAAACACCTAAACACCAAGTCACAGTATATAAGCCAATTTTCATAATGCTAAAAAGTGACTGAACTCCATAAATATAGTGAGAAATAAATTGTGGTAAACTACTTGCATCTCAGATTCTCCTGTATCTAATAATCCGCAACTGCATACTATAATCTGACAGAGCAGAAAAGCGATGGAAATTTCTAGGCAAATTCTCTCTACCTGTTGCCATAGAAGTATGAGCAAATAGACATATTAGGCTTGGTAAATATTTGAATACTAGAGTTGGCAATTATAGTTATGTGCCGCATAAGGTCGTTTTGGCCAGTGATAAACCACATGAATGATGGTGGTCCCATAAGAAGAATCCCCAAGAAAATTCACAGAAAAGGGCTTAGCACAGTGGTTCCCAACATGGGGCACATGCCCCACAGAGGGGTAGATTTTTAAAGGGGGCAATTTGAGAATGAATTATTAACAGTGAATTTTTTGCATTTCTTATGGTTCTAGGGGCCTCATATACAGTATATAAATGTATATTGTAACATTTATGCATTTCAGTTCTCTATTATATGTTTTGAAACTTTATTTGTCATATCACTTATTATTATTATTATTATTATTATTTTTTAACAATTTCTTAGTGATTTCTTCCTCAGTACTTCAACTGTCCTTCTGTCCTTTTATTTTTTTCTTTCATGGATGCCATGTTCTTTGGAAGCTTTTTAGATCAAGTTAATGGCCTTTTAGGCTTCTGCCACACGAATAGGAGTTCACTTTTTGAATAATAAGAATTATATGTCACAAGGTGGGGCATGGCCAAAAAAAGGTTGGGCACTACTGGCTTAGCAGAAGTTCTTGCAGACCTTAAGCTCCTTAAAAAGTGTGAAAACATGGACCCCTACACCAAAAGGGTTTCATTAATAGAGAAGAATGTTCGAGGTGTGTTATCTCCTTACAAGCAAATCGATGATTAAAAAAAAAACACAAGAAAGGCAAGTATCACATGATATTCATAAGTGGAATATAACGAACAAAATGAACTGATGAAAAAAATAGATCCAGAGACACAGAAACATGGAACAGACTGCTGAATATTAGAGAGAAGGTGGGAGTGGGGAGTAGGAAGAGATTAACCAAAGAATTTATATGCATATATGCATAACCCATAGACACAGACAATAGTGTGGTGAAGGCCTGGGGGCAGGGGTAGGCGGATAGAGGGGTCAATGGGGGGACATCTGTAATACTTTCAACAATAAATTAAAACAACAACAACAACAAGCAAATCACTACGGACTTATTTCTTGGAAAGAGTGACACTGCCTCAAGAAGAGCCTGAGGCAGGTCCTTCAGGAGGTGCTCCAGAAGAAGACACTGTTGTCATAGGAGCTGGCAGCTGCATGTGTGCTACCGCCCATGAAGATCACCCAGAGGGACAAGGTGTGGAGGTGAGAGACAGTGACACTGATGCCCCTGATGCTTTACAGGCCTAGGCTAATGAGTGCGCGTGTGTCTTAGCTTTTAATTAAAAAGTTTAAAAGATAAAAAAAGAAATTTACAGAGAAAATCTTGTAGAATAAGCAAACAAAGAAAACTTATTTTTGTATGGTTGTACAACATGCTTGTATTTTAAGCTAAGCATTACTACAAATGAGTAAAAACATTAAAAATTTAAAAAGCCAATAAAGTAAAAACGTTACAGTAAGCTTATTATTGAAAAAAAGTACTTTGAAATAAACTTAGTGTAGTCTAAATATATAGCGTTTACAAAGTCTATAGTAGTGTAGCAGTGATGTCCTAGGCCTTTACATTCATTCACCGCTCACTGACTCACCCAGAGCAGCTTCCAGTCCTGGAAGCTACATTCCTGGTAAGTGCCCTATACAGGTGT
Organism: Myotis daubentonii; assembly: GCF_963259705.1. Classification (NCBI taxonomy): domain Eukaryota; kingdom Metazoa; phylum Chordata; class Mammalia; order Chiroptera; family Vespertilionidae; genus Myotis; species Myotis daubentonii. Next base: position 40,852,242 of record NC_081853.1, on the reverse strand, counting down.
ACCCCTTTTTATATTTTACACCTTATTTTTATTGTACCTTTCTGTGTTTATTTTTATTTACTTTATTTTAAAATAATTTATATCGTCACTCAAGGACATATTCATTGATTTTTAAAGAGAGGGAGAGAGGGATGGAGAGAGATGGAGAAAAAGAGAGAGAAATATCAATTAGTTGCCTCCTGTATGCACCCCGACTGGGAATTGAACTCACAACCAAGGTATGTTCCCTGACCAGGAATTGAACCCTCACCCTTTCAGTGTACAGGATGATGCTTCAACCAACTAAGCCACACTGGCCAGGGCTGTACCTTTCTATGTTTAAATACACAAATACTTACCATCTAATATAATAATAGAGGAATATGCAAATTAGCTGGGACACTGTAACATCATAACCAATCTACAAGTGGTGGAGAGCTACAGGAGGGGGGAGCAGTGGGCTAAGAGCTACAGGAGGGCCCGGCAGCGAGCTGCGAGCTTCGGAGAGCTACCAACGGTGGTGGGTGGTGGGCAGGTGGCCAGCTGAGGCATGCGGCAGCAAGCTACTCACACACTGATTTGTGCGCAGGGCTACCAATCTATAATAACAAAAGAGCAATATGCTAATTAGACTGGACAGCTGAACAACCTTCTGGATGTCATTCTTGGACGACCTTCTGGAATGACCATTGGGTGGGGGCAGGGCCAGCAAGCCTGCTCCGCCAGACCAGCCATGTTGGTCCCAGTGACCCCCCTACCACAGAGGCAGCAGGAGAGGCCACAGCGCGGGCCCAGTCCAATGCTGTGGCCCCTTCCCGCAGAGGCGGCGGGACGGGGCAGCACGGACCCAGAGCCTTTACAGAGGCTGGACGAGGTGCGACCACAGTGCCTCAATCTCCCACAGCCCCTCCCCCAGCTGGCCTGGCCCCAGATCACAACACCACCACCACCACCACCACCACCACCACCACCACCACCACCACCACCACCGGTAGGTGGGGGGTGGGGCCAGAGCTAAGAAGCAGCGAGTCCTGCTTCTGGTTAAGCCACACTCCCACCCCCCAACCCCCCCTGCTCAGCCAGAAGCCGGGCTCATGGCTGTTGAGCACAGAGAGGTGGTGTGAGCCTCTCCCGCCTCCACAGCAGGCGGGCAGTAAGGAGCAAGGGGTCCTGGACTGTGAGAGGGCACAGGCGGGCTGAGCTCCCCACCCCCCCACCCCCGCCCCCAGTGCACAACCAGGCCTCTAGTTGTGCTATAATGTCCGACAGTATTCAGTACAGAAACATGTTGTACAGGGTTGCAGCCTAGGAGCATCAGACTATGCCTTACAGCCTAGGTATGCAGTGGGTTCTGCCAGCACCAGCTAGGTTTGTGTACGTTTACTTTCTCTACGATGTTCACAAGACAAACAGCCTAATGACGCATTTCTCAGAGCACATGGCCTCATTGCTAAGCTAAAGATGCTTATTAAATTGCAAAAAATGCTGATTTCAACAAAAATCTATGCAAAAGAAGGTACTTGGGGCTGCTATAAACAAAGTCATTAAACAATAAAAAATTAAAACCAATAGAAAGTCTTAACCCATTACTTGTTCAATTTCAAATGCTATATTTTTAACAGCTGCCCAAGTGATCTATTCATCAAATAATAAGAAAAATGGATTCACAGCTCAATCTCTATCAATGCAGGAACAATTAGGTTATCTGATAAAGAATGATGATAAGCTTCTGTGGGTTATGGGTAATAAGTCTAAGGTAATTACTACCTGTTATAGAAACACTTCATTGATATAGGCATTTATTTTTGATGAATAGATGTCAAGTTGCAGAGCTACATGGGGAGGGAAGGGCAGGAGGAATAGTTCAAATACTGGCATCACATCTTACTGCAGTCATATAAAAAGCCAATATTAGATTTAAAAAATATAGCTATTCCTCATTATATGCTATTCCAACATGCAGAATTTCATTACTATTGACTTTATAATAAACAAATTTATTAGTGTGAGTGTGAGAGAGAAAGACAGAGAGGGAGGGGAGGAGGGAGGAAGGAAGGTATCCAATACCATACTCTTAGGAAGTAATGTCAAAGGAGCATAATCCAGAGAATAAAGGCAGGGGGTTCTGTTTCTTGAGTACAGTCAGTACCTGCATCCAGTTCCTGCTCATGACTACAGAGAAAGTGATGTGGCCGTAAGAGAAGGCAGGGAGAAAGTGATGCACAGAGAAACAATGACAGATGCAGTAATGGTCCACTCTTTTGTTACTGACAGGGTTGATTCTTCCTCTTGGCTAGAGGTAGAAAGAGCTTTGTGTTTGTTCTATTTATTTTACAGTCACTACTGTCCTACTATGGCATTCATCACATACACTCACTCTGGTGATTTTATGAACAACTAAATAAAACACATGGTTGGACTTAAAAACAAGGCTTTGGCAATTAATGGCACAGGGCTCCTTTTACTAGGTCCCAGAAAAGTGAAACTGAAGATGTTTGAAAATTGTGCAATTTTCATCTGGTTTTAAAATTCACTGCAACATCATGAAATGTATTTTAAGGTATTATTTAAAACTCTGAAATTCTTCAGACATTTCTTTAAGCAAAAATGCATTTGTAAATAAACATCATCATAAGGTTTGCACATGAGTTATCTTTTCTCCTCTAATATACTAAAACTAGAGGCCCGGTGCACAAAAATTTGTGCATAGGGTTGGAGGGGTGGTGTCCCTCAGCCCAACCTGTGTCCTCTCACAGTCTGGGACCCCTCAGGAGATAACCACCTGCTGGCTTAGGCCCGCTCCCCGGGTGGCAGATGGCAGGCCCTATCCCATGGTGTCTGCCCCACCTCCCCGAGTCTCCCACGGCAGGCCCGATCCCGCAGTGGGGCGGGCGGCGGATGGTGCTGCCCCACCCCGTCGCCCCGGGTCGTCCACACAGGCCCGGATGGCGGCAGGGAAGGCGGCAGATGGCACCACCCTGCCCCGCCACTCTGGGTCGCACACTGCAGGCCCAGATGGCAGTGGGACAGGCGGCGGATGGCACTGCCCCGCCCTGCCTGCAGTATGCAAATTTAACAGCCATCTTTGTTGGGTTAATTTGCATACTCTTCTGATTGGCTGGTGGGCATAGCAAAAGTACAGTCAATTAGCATCTTTGTCTTTTATTAGCGTAGATTACCAGTGTTCTCTATGACCAGATATGTATGAGGACAAACAATGTTCATTAAAATACAGAGTATCTCCCAAACACCAATTTTTAAAAATATACTAACAGTGGGAATTCTACCTATGAAATATGCTACATATTTTACTGTAAACAATAAATAATAGTTGCAATGTAATTGCAGAAGCAGGCAAATATTGAGAAATACTGTTTAAACTGTGTAAGCAGTCTTTTTTACTAATAGTTTTATAGTGTTTACTCCATAAATGATTATGAATCAAGATTGTAAAGAATGGTAACAAAGCACAGGCTTGTACGTTATTAATTTCTTTGAAAAACGTCTGGTAATTTTTCTTAGGTTTCTGAGGATTACCAGGTGGTTTAGAATAATTGCACAAAGGTCACATTCCATTCATTTAAAGCTCAGTTTCAGATTTTCAGGAATTCAACATTTTTTCTCCTTTATTAACTAATCCTCCCAGGAGCAGTTATTCTAAAGGAAATATATGCTTATTTTTGTCCAAATGTCTGTTCTGGAATTTATTATTTATATCTTGTTACTTCTGAAAAGGAAATGTGTACATAACAGTTATTAAAATTCAGATAAATCATTAAAAAACACCTTAAATCATGTGACCATTATAGTCCAAAAACTATATGTAATAATACCATTAAAGGAATAAAAGTAAACAGGGTCTAGGTAGGGAAAGGAAGAACAATAGTTGAAACAGAAAACTGGACTTAAGAAAGAGTTAAGGGAAATGTTTGCATTTGGGCACAAAATTTAGCTTTGAGCTTCCTGGCAGACAGTATTTCTTTTGCAGATATGAGTATCTCTGTCTAGGAACTCTATCAAGTGTTGTGTTTACTTGCAGATAGCAGTAGTATTTAGGTACCCACGGGGAACACTCTAGGTGCCAACCAAATGTATTTCACTAAAGCTTCAAATCACTTTGAAAATTTTAAAGAAAACCAACATTTTACAAAGATTCCTTTGGCACTTTTAAAAAGTGATGACAGGTGTACATGCTGTAAGCTCTGGAAAATACAGCTATGCATTTCATTATACAGGTGACAAAAGCATTTATTCTGAAGCAGAGGTTTGTGGACAAAAATTAGGAAAAGTGTGATGCTGGTTATTTATTCCTGTTTCTTTCCCAGCCCCATCTGCAGGTTCCACCATTAGCTCTGGGTTGGTGTTCTTGGAGACTGAATAGATCATTGTTTCAGCCTTAACCTGAAGGAGGCAACAGCCTTGAAAGACTCGCTGAGACTGGTGGTTTCAAACTGGATGCCAAACACAAATAGGGTTCCATCTTCCAAAAGCTGAGACTCAGGGAGTTAAATGGAAACAGATGTCTTTACTACTGGACTTTATAGAAACATATGCTAATGTCCAATGAAAGTGATATGGTATAAAGAATTTTTTTTAAATTCACTTCACCTGGGAATCCTTTTTCTATGGAATACCTCTTAACCTCTCACAAATTAGGAAACTGCTGCCTTTTAAACCAATTTTAAAAAGCAATATGCAATAAAGCCCCAACAGACGGTATGAAAAAACAGTTTGTACAAGCCAACCTGCAAGTCAGGTAGCTCACTGGTAAATTGGCAGATAGAATAAATCTAAACATTTTAAAAAAAGTTTGAGGTAAAGTTCATAAATAAGGTTTAAATAAATGTATTTCATACAATGCTTTGTTAAAAATGCATTAATCCATCTACCCATGACTTATAATCAATAAAATTAACCAAAAATCACAAAAGGGAAAACTCCCCACAGTTTATAATTTTGAGGTTTGAATGAAGTGGGGGGAAAAGCAGAAACTTTTTATAAATAAAAAAATCATTTACATAGGAAATATTTTTGTTTTAAACCAGATTAATATACTAATAATTTTATTCAAAACATTGGTGTGGTAAGTAAATTCTTTTAAATGAAATGAAAATTTACTATTTTTCTTTTTTATTTAAATAAATGTTCACATGCAGTGGTAGTCACATGTATTTGAAATAAAGCTTCTTTATAAAACAATAAAGTTAAATTCTGTTTATGGACCATTTAAGTTTTTTAAATACCGTTATAATTTTATACTTCATTTTATTAATAAAAACCAAGTCAGTTTTGTCCTAAGTATTCTGTGGCTTTATAGAAAACATAATTTGTTTTGAAAAAAACGTTCTCAGATACTTTAGAAAGAAAATAATGCCTAATAAAAAATTATCTGATTCTGGAGATGGATAGTAGTTGTAGTTGCAGAACAAAGTAAATGTCCTTAATGCCACTGAGCTGTACACTTGAAAATGGCCAATGTTATGTGTATTTTACCATAACTTAAAAAATAAATTTAAAAGTATCTGATTATAAAAGTGTATTTTTATTATAGAAGACTTAAAACGGTGAGAAACTCAAGAAAGAGCCATTTTGGAAATCTGGTTTTAATTTTACTTGTCTTAGTGATTTTATATATATTTTATACATTTAAAACAATCTCTCCAGGTTTTAAAAAATATGTAGTTCGTTTGGCTTGCCTTGAACTTGTATTTTACACTTGGGTTTCATCACAGTAAATATGTATATTAATAATATCAAGTATAGTAAAACTGTCACTTGAAGCTCATTATTTTTATTTTGTTTACATCTTGGTGAAATAAAAGTGAACATGTAGTTTTCTTATTTCTAAGAAAGCAAAATATATATTAATGCATTTTTAATTTTAGTAATATTAAATTTAATACCTGATTGTTTTATTCAAAAGTCATAATTATTATGAACAGGGTAAATGATACAGTTTGACTTCACTGTTCTTTGCTCAAAATACTGGTGACAGAAACTCTGGTCAGGTAGATCAGTTGTTTATAGCGTCAATCTCAAGGTTGTGGGTTCAATCTCCCGTCAGGGCAAATACAAGAGTCGATTAATGACTACGACATAAATAAGCAGAACAACAAATCAATGTCTCTCTCTTTCTCTACTGTTCCTTTCCTCTGACACAGTAAGAAGTGTAAGCTTCCCTGATGCCTCAAAATATCAAACACTGTTTTCATCATTCTCAATCACCAGTGATTAAAGCAAGGTTGGTTCATCCTCTTATGATACACTGCTGAGGAAGACTGTCTCATTTTCACTTAGTAAAAGTGAGAGAGGCATATTTTTAAAATTTCTATAAAAATTAATACTGTTTAGGTTTTATATTACGGTTTCTATATCATTAGTTTGCTAATATGTTGGTTTAGGCATCACAAGGTACAGGTAAATAATAATTGTACCAAAAAGGAAAAAGAAAGAAGGAAAAAAAGGGGGAAGAAAAAAAGCAGTTGCAATGAAGTAAATAGTCCATTATGTATGCTACTTGAGAAATAAAAAGGGATTCTGACTTAATTATATCCAAGGGTAATCTTTTCCAAATTCCTATAGACAAATAAATTTTGATGGGAAAATGCATTGAAAGATCCATTTATGCTTGGTAACAGTTGTCTTCAATCACAGTAAAACTTGTGTCAGAATCTACTGAACTGAGAATACAAAATCAATGGCAATGACAAAACATTTTGGATTTTTCAATCACTATCTTATTTAAACGGATTGGTCTTTGTATTAGTGTTTAAGTCAACATAAATTATCTTGAATGTAAAATTGTAGCAAGTACACAGCATGCTAACCTAGATATTCACTAACTTGAAGCAGCTAGATTTAAAATAAGTGATGGTTAGCAAAATCTAATAAAGATCTTTTGAAGGAGAAAGTTGATGAGGATTTTATTATGTGTTTGGATTTTAGGCTTTTAGAAAATTCTTTTTTATGGTTCTGGACTCTTTTTATAAACCATTTAACATTCTCCATTTGCTGGTTAAGAAGAGAGCTTCTTAGTGATATTTTCAATATTGTAAGGCAATATAAGGCAGCAGAAAGGACAGAAGTCTCCACATCCATAAAAATTGTCCAAAGGTTAGTTTTTATGTATTGTTGGTAGTTATTAATCATGATGGCAGTTATTAATCATGATATGGTTCCAGAATCTACCTAAAATACTTTTAAAATCCTCACCTGAGGATATGTTTTTAATGACTGAGAGAAAGACTGATTGAAAGAAAGAAGGAGAAACATCAATGTGAAAAACAATTGGTTGCCTCCCATAAGCACCCCGACCGGTTAAGATTTCTTTATGAGTTCTGATTTATCAGGAATCTGTAGATTTGGGTATGTCTAACCACATTATTATGTTCAACTTATTTTTCTTCAAACATACTTTGATTTATCTGATTCAGAGATTTCCATTACCTCTTAATGGTTGTCATTTCACCATAGAGGCAGGAGGTTCACTCTCCTTTTTCCAACAGCAGAGACACTTAAACCTTGTGGAAAAACATCCCAAAAAACTTTCCCAGAGGTCACGTATTGGGCACCTCCTGCTGTTTGTAATAAAGAAACTAAAAGCTCATATAAAAAGCCTCAGAGCCACAAAACTCCTTGTACCTTAGTAATTAACATAATTTTGGGCAGATTTTATGAAGCAAGTTAATGCCTTGGAACTCTTTTCGTTTGTCTTAATATAAGTATAAATGAGTATAATCACCTCCACTGCTATACTCACTTCCCACTGTCTCTCTTGCTTTCCTGCAGATTCTGCTGCAAGAAATGAATGAATGGATGGAGAATCAAGAATTAAAGTATGGATGTTAATGAGCTAGCATGGGGTGAGTTAAGTGATCAAGTGTAAAGGAATGCAAAGAACTACCTATTCGCCCTTTATTGGCGATAGTCTTCACAGCAGGATCCTAAGCAAATTATTAAACAGTGATTTAAGCATATTAAAAAATATTTTTCAAAGATATCTCTTTAAAGAAAAAACCTAATTCTCTTTTGTCTTGTAAACCTATCACATTATTCTGCAATAATCTGTCGACCTATCTTCCTCTGGACTGAGCTCCGCTGAGGGTGGGGACTGTAACATTAAATGTTGCAAACCTAGCATCTAGCACTTAAATAATCAATAAATGTTTGAGGAATGAGAGAATAAATTAATTAAATGAGAAAATAAATTTTGAAAAAGAAAAAGTTTCAAAACATTGCATATGTAAGGTATCTTTGTTCCGAATTCAACTATAGACCCTCCACGAAATCTGTGATCTTGAATGGTGAACACTTTCCCGAGAGATACTGGTAGAGAAGGAGAAAGCTTTGCCCTTGAACAGGTGCGGGATTTTTGTTTTGTTTTGGTTTTTGTTTGTTTTGTTTCTTTTCAGTACAGCTGCACCCATTTGCACAGGTCTAGTTCTACTCTGAACAGAGATTAATCAACTGTGATTGAGACTAACTGCCTACAAGTGCAACTGACCTTTGTAAATTGAGTATAACTGTGGCTGTAGCAAATAGAAAATTATAGCTACACACTGGGAAGGATTAGGTCAGTGCACTTTTGATGACTGGGAATTGTTCATCCTCTGGATACCTTGGATTAAACTATTAAAAAATTTTACAGAGTGCACCAGCTCTTAGCACAGTAAATTCAATACATTGTTGTCTTTATCACTTTGTTACCTATCACTTACTATAAATAGCTGAAAAAATAACATGGTAAAACATTCTTCAGAATTTTATCACAATAATCATCACAAAAACAACACATTTTTGTCAGTATGCAACTGCAAATGAACTTGAATTCCATCTTAACTACTCACAAAATTAAGTCATGGAAGAAAATGGGTATAGGAAGAATAATTCACTGAAATTAAAATATTATAATTACAAATTAAATTAATTATAATCAAAAATTAAGCCACTAGGTTGATAAATTTTTTATTGTCATGTTAAGCATTAAATTACCTTTGTAAAACATTCTTCACAATCCATTTTTGAGCAATTACTATTTGATAAATATATAAACAAGATATACATTTGATAAATATACAAACAAGATACAGATATTCACATTTTGATTACTAAAATAATTTTTCATTCTTTTCAGTTCTGTATTTAAGGTTAGTAGAATCTCAGGTATTGTTTGGGTAGGAAAATGATAAACTGACATTAGAATACCAAGGAGGAAGAAAAATATCTCACCGATAGCACCCTGAAGCTACTAATCAGGTCTCAGCCATTGCTGATTAATTGATCACAGTACTATAACAGAAAAAAGTTCTGTATGATTCATATGTTGTTCTATTGGAACACATTTCACTCCCTTGTGATTTTTAAGCCTCTGGGTTTTCCTTTCCTTAAAAGGTATTTTCTAACAATGTGTTTCTTTTAAAGCTAATAATTAATAGTGAGAGAAAACTGGCAGCCTGGTTAAGTTTCAACAAAAGTTAAGTGTTATTTGTTAGACACAGAAAAATATTCTTTTTTTTTTTATTAAAATACCGTATTTTTCGTGTATATGACATCCCCCCACTTTTCCAACCCAAAATTAAGAAATCAATTATTTTAAACATTTTGCTGGTTTTCCTCTTTAGGCCTAATCTATTTTGGCATCTTAAGGAGTTGTTCTTCCTGTTTTCTCCACTGTCTGATCATACACTCAGTGGGAGGAGGTCCAAATTGTCGCTCTGCAGCTCTATTTCCATGCTCTTTTGCATAGCTGATTACATTCAGTTTGAATTTTGCAGAGTAAAACAATCACTTACCAGTATTTATCTTTTTATTTTTTGACATCTTTATGGGCTCAGAACACTCTGGTCCCTGTTGCATCTGCGCACTCTCCACCTCCACCTCTAATTTACGGTATCAGCTGATGTCAGTAACAATAAGCTCGTGATTGGAGGAAGCCTGTTTGACAAGGTATGGGCAGCTATGCACCTACGCAGCTCCCTCCTGGGCTGACTTTCGTGTATAAAACGCCCCTGATTTTCAGTGTAATGATTTTAGAAAAAAATAGTGTCTTATACACAGGAAAATGCGGTACTCAGCTACATGAAAATCTGTCCTACATTTGTTAAAAGCCTTCAAGTGAGTTAATATCCTAGAATAGTAAAAGATTAATACTTTTAGTTAAACTACTTGGTCCAGATTTTCCTTTCAGATACTATCATCACATCATCACATTCAGGTTGAAAATGACATTTTCCCAACTATCAAGACATACCTTTCAGAAAATGTATTTAGCTGTCAAAGATCTGCAAGCTGTCCACTAGTTGAGAAATGAGTGATTACCAGTAAAGATTTAGCTGTACACACCCTTATAAAGGCATTCACTATTTCACTAAAGATTGCATATTAATTAGGAAGATGTTCTCTTGTATAAATACTAAGCCTAAACTGTGTTTGGTGATGTTTTTCTTTAGCATCAATAACATTTTATTCACAACACTAGGAAAATATGGAACTTTTTTGTGTTTTCAGCGTCTTTTACTTTTTTTACTCATCATAGAGTCAAGAACAATTATGGAAAAAACACTATTATTTCCTTATCGTATTTTGGAAATCTTGTTTCATTCCTGAAAACTTCTAATTTGATCTGCTTTCTGAAGGAGAAAATTAAGCTACATATGAGCCCACTGTTGGGTACTGTGCGTGGTACTAAAGGACTGCAATCAGAGACTCCTCTCCCTTGAAGTGGTACTATTCTCTGATGGTCAATTAGTATTCAGGATAATATAGTAGCTTCTTAAATGTTATCCAGCGCCCTTTTCTTTTTTTAATCATGCTATTCCTCTCTCTTTACTTCACTGCCACCCCGCCCCCTCCTGCCATTAGTACTAGTCTTTTTCTATATTTTTAATACATTTTTTATTGTTGACGGTATTACAGATGTCCCCCATTCCCCTCCTCCCTTTGCCAAACCCCTTCACCCCACCCCCCTTAGGACTATTCTTAATTCAGGAATGAGGCTGAAACTTATTGCTAGGGACACCACCTAGTACATACAAGGAAGCTTAACTTCAAGTTTGAAAGCAGATTTTTTTTAAAAGTCTAAAGCTTGTAAACCAGACTTTCAAGTGGTTAAAAGGTTTTCTGAGAATTTCCAAAGCTGTGTTTTTACATAAGAAAAAAACAAATTAGGAGGATTAACTATATTATAATCACTGTGAGATGAATAATTCCAGACACCTTGCAATGTAAATCCCATTTCTTTTAGGTTATAAGAGGTGGATGAGCCTAAGGTGAGGAGGCTGCCTGGGTCCTGAGAAGAGATCAAGTTCCCCTCATCCTCCCTGGCTTTCATACTAGAGGTAAAATAAGATAGAACCCTCAGAAAAGCTAACGCGTAATTCCTAAGCTTTTACCTGGCATCTCTGGGGGAATAGCATGCAAAACCAATAAGCCTTTCAGAAACTCCTGTTTGGAACAAAGTGCTGGGTCCATCATGGCAGTTTTTGCAGGGTTCCACACAGTTCAGGATAGTGCAGAGAAAGTAACCGAGAGTTCAGAGGGGGCCGTTAAGAGTTTGGAAGTGCTGAGGAGACTTGCAGGACTAAAACTGACTTGGTTTCAACAGTGAGAATGCAGCTGAGTGCAGATTTCTGTGAACAGAGAGAACTGCACATCTCTGCAACTCCTGGCACAGCTCTCCTACTGACCAAGTGGATGTAGTGTGCGGACAAGCCCTGAGGCCAGGAAGTCAAGACCATGAAACACCTCACCAGAGGACAGCAAGAAGAGCAGTACTCCCCTCTGCACTTAAATGCCAACTTGATTACAGAAAGAGGGGAGAACCCCAGAGAAGAGAGAAATTTGTATATACCAAATAATTCGTCAAAAGAATGTTTTAAATGAGAAGATATTGAGATAACCTTTTTAAAAAAGATGGTTGAGTATTTTTATACCATAATTTGAAATAGCAACCTGTAACTAGAAAGATACCAGTTTAGAAAATAAAGTAAGTTTTTTTTAACACCCTAGATTGGGGATTGGCCAGTTAAAATGCACAATCCCCATAGAAATTAAAATTCTTGATCTAGTTAACCTATATTGCTTGAATAAAACTCTGACTCCTCCTTTTTTTACAGCATTACCCTTAAAGAACACAAAATGCCATGCTTTCATTCATGTCTCTGTTTACTGACCAAATAAAGCAGTGTATGTATGCAGTGTGTAAAATTCCTCTATAACCACATTAAGAAAAACTTAGCTTTCATGTAAATGATTTAGAATTTTCTGAATTTTATTAGATATCCTGCCATGTCTTAAAGTTTTTATTTTACACACGAAGTTGTCAGTTCTGAGTATATGAGTAGCAGAGATAGTCTCTGGACTGTCCTGACCACCAGGGGAAACTGGTGAGTCAGAAACTAGGAAGAGGGTCAGGAAACAGGATGGTATACACCCAGTGTAATCAGATAATCAAGAGTTTAACCCAGACAGGAGGCACCTAACAAAGCAAGAAAGAGTCACTGGGTAACAAATAAATCTTGGTTGGGAAGTAGACAAATATTTCATTCTTGTCCAAAAACAAATGGCCAGAGTTGCACAGGCTCATCCTGCAATTAGGTGCTGTTAGGTAAGTGAAAAAGGGAAGTGAGGTTAGGACTAAGGCTACATCTTGATGTCAGCCTATGGTGGTACATTCTGACGCCAACTGCAGACAAATGCTTCTCTTTCATATGTTCCCTGAAAACTCTTCTCCAGAATATACCTTTATTATTTTTTCTTTTCTTTTTTTAAATATATTTTATTGATTTTTTACTACAGAGAGGAAGGGAGAGGGATAGAGAGTTAGAAACATCGATGAGAGAGAAACATCGATCAGCTGCCACCTGCACACTCCCTACTGGGTATGTGCCTGCAACCAAGGTACATGCCCTTGACCGGAATCAAACCCGGGACCCTCGAGTCCGCAGGCCGACGCTCTATCCAGTGAGCGAAACCGGTTAGGGCTGATTATCTTTTCTTATACTCAAGTGTATTCCTTGATTTAACCTCATCTTTGTGGTGTGTGTTTTTTTTACATTTATTTATTTTTAATTTTTATTGTTTAAAGTATTACATATATCCCCTTTTTCCCCCCTACAGACCCCTTCTAGTCCACCCCCACCCCTACCCCAGGCCTGTGTCCATGGGTTATGCATATATGCATACAAGTTCTTTGGTTGATCTCTTCCCACCCACCCGACCCCCCTATGCCTTCCCTCTCAGATTCCACAATCTGTATCATCTTTGTTTTTAAAAGTTCTCTTTAAAAAGTTCTCATCAGTATCCTTTGCTCTTTAAAATTTTTGCCCAAGATTATTCTCTGCTTTCAGAAAACCGCATATAAACTTCAAATAGCTTTGGGAACTAACCCTTAGCAGAAAAAGAAACATTACATCTCTATTATCAATCAGGATAGGCTAAGTTATGCTGTGTAACAAACATTAACACAAAAAAAGTTTGTCACTACATTTATACACTGTGTACCTGGATGATTCTCTACTTAGAGGGGGACATTTATGATGCATAAATAATGAAGTGAAATATGAATTAGTTTTCTAAAATCTGAATGTAAGAACAAGTCCCTGAATACTTAGGCTTATGGAGAGGACCTCTGAGCTGCCAGAAAGCCAGGCCCCCCATTTGGATCCAGGACTGTTCTCAGTGTTAAGGTCACTTACTGGTTTACCCTTCTTGTTTAATTGGTTTTTCTTTCCAACCTTCAGTTCTTCCTGCAGATTAGAAGAGGTACCCCCAGCTGGATAAGCCCCACAGTAATAAATTCTTGGGAAGATCAACTTGAGCATTTGTAAAGCACTGGAAGGCATTATTATTATAGCACACAGTGGTGATTAATGTTCCAAACTATGACCCTTGGTTGTTCAAAAAAGTGTAACAACTATGCGTAGTTCACTCTGTAGAGTAAGAAAAAAAGAGTGCTGTGATGTAGAAAGCTTTCTATTAAAAAAAAGTTGTAAATGTTTAAAAAAAAAGTCTGAGTCCTTCCTCCCCACCTCCTTCCTTTATGTGACAAAGATAAATTGCATTTCTGCTGTGTGCCAGACCTATGCTGAATGCTGTAGATACAAAGATGAATAAAACACGTTTTTTGTCCTCAAAGAGTTTGCTACGTAATGGTGCAAATATAAGCAAATAATTCATATTTAATACAGTATTTTATTGGTTGTGTTCTAAATACTACTAGAACACAACCTATGATTGCCAATAAAACTGCATCTATTTTACAGTGTATATTTTTCTACAACCCATTACTCTAGAAAGCACGAACAAGGAAGAAAGAATAATGAAATCTTCCTGACAAAGGAAGATTATGGGAGAGACCTACCAGGACCAGCTTCAGAATCATGGGGAGCTTCCCAGTGGTGTCAGGTAAAGGAGGTGTAATAACTCTGTCTGGTGCCAGGTGGATACTGGGAACAATCTGGGGGAACACTCTGTAAAGTAAATGATTGTCTAACCACTATGCTGTACACCGGAAACTGACACAAAACAATGCTGAATAACAACTGTAATTGAAAAATAAAATTAAAAAAGTTTTCTCTTATAAATTAAAATATGTTTTGTGTGTATATATTTTAAAATAAACTTTTATACTTATAAAATTCATAAAAATTTGCTTAGGTCACATAAATGTACATTTACATTTCTAGGTTTCTACACATTAGCTATTAAGACTATTGTAAAAATGTTTCTTCCTCTTGTTATTGAGAGATATTCCATAAATACATACATAACCTTGCTTCTGCAGATTCAAGAGTCAAAATGAAATGGAAGATGTGAAATTAATGAAATGAGATTTTTAAAACAAACCTCAGAAAATATAGTACTGTTTTTAAAAAAATTGTTTGACATCATGAAGTACATCCAATTTTAACAGCTCATTATTCTTTTCAAAGAGAATGATGCACCATTTCCAAATGTCTATTTAATGGAAAACTGTGATTGCCAATAAAATTGTATCTATTTTACAGTGTGTATTTTTCTACAATCCATTACTCTAGAATACACGATTCAGCTTTGATACATGCATGAGTTGGAGGATATATAGATATTTCATAGTATTTTATAACTGTAGTATCTGGAATTTCAGATATTAGTCTTGATTCATCCTGTGGTGAATTTGCAGTTGTTTGAAAATTTCATTTCTCATCCCAAGAGCAGCTTTGATTATGGTCCTTGGTTAAAGATGCTGTTTGTACTGTTAAAACAAAAATCTCTTCAACATCAAACACTTTATGAGGAAGGAGTCTACAAGGAACTCTGTGGTCCCAAGAATGATAGCCTTCCTGGAAAAATGCCTCTCAAGATCAGTAAAATGTCAGAAGTTATTGCTTTTATTACCTTAGTTATCTTTCGTTTGTTTGTTTTTTACTATTCTCCTCTAGCATATATAATTTCTCATGTATAGCCACTAAGATGTCTCTCAGGCTTAGATCTTTTAATTTCTTATAGTCTCTCCTAAGAAAAATGAGATTACACTTTTTTTAAAGTATATTTTATTGATTTTTTACAGAGAGGAAGGGAGAGGGATAGAGAGTCAGAAACATCGACGAGAGAGAAACATCAATCAGCTGCCTCCTGCACACTCCCCACTGGGGATGTGCCCGCAACCAAGGTACATGCCCTTGACCAGAATCGAACCTGGGACCCTTGAGTACGCAGGCTGATGCTCTATCCACTGAGCCAAACCGGTTAGGGTGAGATTACACTTTTTAAAGCTGCCAGTTTTTTGCAAGTTATTGTTTCACATACATATCATCATATTTTTGGCACAACATGTCTCCAGAGACTTGCTCTATTGCTATTTCTCACTCAGCATGTCTCAAAACTAGCAAATCTGCTAAGGCATTAAGCATACGTTTTGGGTATGTTCTTAGGAATATGGAAATTACTACATTGAAGCTAGCTATCCTGTCACTGAATCTGGTTTTCTGCTTTGCACACAGTTCTGTCTTACATTAGAGGCCAGAATTAGGGTCCCTTGAGTTGCTTACAGGAGCAGTAATGTACAGAAGGGAGAACTTTCATTCTGATTGCATTCAGTGATCTTTTTATGCCTCAAAGCATGAGGACTGATCTTTTTATAATTCTACCCTAAGTGTAATTGCAGGTATATTCATAATTACATAGGTTCCTAATCCCTAAACCAAGCTTTTACACTGGGAATTTTAGATCAATTTTAGGTTAATTTTATATAATCTTTTTTTAATCCTCTTGCTTCTCTGCAATAGCTTTACTGCCAGAACATAGTAATCATGAAAACCTCCACTAAATCTAAGCCAAAATGGGAAGGGAAAAAGACTCATATCAACACATCTTAACAGGACACACAGATTTGGGCAAGTATACCACTACTGGCCATCTGATCTATAAATGAGGTGGAATCGACCAAAGAACCATTGAAAACTTGAAGAGGCTGCTCAGATGGGAAAGGGCTACTTCACATATGCCTGGATCTTGGATACACTGAAAGTTAAATGTGAGTACAGTATAATCACTGATATCTCTCTGTGAAATTCCAGACCAATGATATCTCCCTGTGAAAATTATGAGGTCGTCATTGTTATAGAAACTATAAAAAACATGATTATAGCCATATCTCGGGCTGACCGTGCTGTTGGTCAGGATTGTTGCTGTTGGTGTTGATGAATTTGAAGTAGGCACCTCCAAGAATGGGCAGACCCATGAGCATGCCTCACTGCCTTACACACTGGGCATGAGACAATTAATTGTTAGTGTTAACAAAACGGATTCCACTGAGCCACCCCATAGCCAGAAGAGACACAAGGAAATAGTTAAGGAAGTCAGCATCTAAATTAAAATTTAAAAGCTTTTTAAAAAAGACAAGTGATTAGAGTGTGACTAGCATTTTTTTATACATGATGAAATCTACAACCAGTTGCGAACGTATTTTTCATGGATTTTTTTGATTTCTTAAATACCTATACACTACATACAGCATTAGAAATATTTTACATTCTTCATTCAATGTCATTGATTGGTTCCTTGTAGTTCCTTAATCATATATATTCTCAAAGTAGCAAGTTTTCTGTCAAGGCAACTGTATCACTGTTATTCAATTATTTACTTATCCACAAAATAGAGCTGCTTTCCATTTAACGAGATACAAGGACTAAGGCCAAAAGCAAAAGAGAACTGCTTTCGAAAATACACTGGAAAGAGAGGGCAGCGAGAAGCAATCAACAAGCCTGTAATTTTGAAACCGATATGATAGTTTATAAAGAATTGGAGGTAAATTGAGAGTAAGTAGAGAAACAAACCTTCTGAATAATAACAGACATGGTTTTGAGAGGCTAAAAGAACTTTCTGGGGTGGTGATAAAGTTCAGTACTTTGAGCAGAATGCTGATTACATGGGTTTATCCCTATATTAAAAGTCATTGAGCTATGTAATGTATCAGTAAAACAATATTTATAAATTTTAACGTATGTAAATTATATCTTAAGTTTTAAAGACGAAAAACTCACTTCCAATGAGTGCTTCAGACTAATATATTGTTTTACTTTTTATTATTTCTACTTGATATATACTTAGTGTCATCTTTGATGTTAATTTTAAAATGTCCTTTAAAGTAATAACCTAGGAAGAAAAACTAGCCAATCTGTTTCATTTATAACTGCCATGATCTGAAATTCCCCAACACTAACCTCGGTTTCAGATTCCTGCTGCTGCTTCTGCACTATTCGTTGGTGTCAGTAGGGGGTTAATAGCATTCAATTTAACCTTGCTGCTTGTACTCAGTTTTGAAATTTTTTCCTCATTTAACTTCTTTACATGGATTCTCCATTTTAAAGACCATGCATGCACCATGGGGTCTGTACTTTGAAAGACTGTAGTGCAGATAAGCACACAATAAAAGCACATTTACAGATAATGTGAAGCTACAAGACCTTCTTTTTTTTTTTTTTTTCCCGGGAGCACAGGAGCATTGCTGTGAAAATCACTGGAACAAAAGAGAAAACAGAGTAAGCCTACTCATGCTGTTATTTTTCTGAAAAGATAATAAACCTGTTTAAAATATGAAAGTCTATACGTTGTTATTCTATAACTGTTCTACCTTCAGCTAGCCATGGACAGACGCATCTCACCAGAGCACTTCCTTGCCCTCCCTCAGATTAAAATTATAGGATCTATTCTGGCCTGGGATCATATTCACTACTACTTTCCCAACAGCCCCCTCCCCTTCCCACCTTTCTTGGTCCTATAATCTTATAAATTCTAAGCCCTTCTATTTCTTTTTCTTAATGTTGTTATTGATTTTTAGAGAGGAAGGGAGAAGGAATAGAGAGAAATATCGACAAGACAGGAACATCATCGATCAGCTGCCTCCTGCCCATGATCACAACTGAGGTACATGCCCTTGACCGGAAATTTAACCTGGGACCTTTCAATCCGAGGGCTGATGCTCTATCCACTGAGGCAAACTGGCTAGGGCCGAGCCCTTTATTTCAAAACACAGCAGGATAGGGAAAAATGGGTGAACTGAAGAGGATGCCTAAACCTCAGATCTATCCCTCCCCTCCCCCCTACAACCCATGGAAACCTGGTAAACTTAAAGAATCGCTACTCTTATGAATGGTCTTAGTCATTCTCTGAATGGGTACTAAGTAAAACACCAGATTGGTGGAAATGGAAAGGAAGGAGGGCTGACTCAAATTATGGCAAACCTGTAAGAACAGGACTATTGAGACATGCTCCTGTGGAGTTTAAACAGGAAAAAGAGCCCAGCTTCCCTGCTCCTTAGCCCCTAATTCTCTTCATTTCTGACCATTGGTCTGTACAACTCCAGTATACTCTTCTAGTCTGGAGCCGAGATTCCACTAGTTTCACCTTCACATGCTGGGCACCCTGGGAGGTGCTGAAGACACCAAAGTAAAAACAATAGCAAAAATACCGCCGGTGGCTTGGAGTTGAAGGAGACCCAGGTCTCACTGTATGTAGCAGGAAGAGGACATGCATTCTTGTTATCCAAATAGGGATTCTGAAAGCATTTCTCCAGCGATGAATTGCTTTGGTGGTTAGGGCGTATTATAAACCAAGTATTATACTATAACATTACAGTAGTCTACTATTATATTAGGATGATATACATCCTGGTTTACAACTGTTTTCCTGGTATATTTATTTTTAATAACAGTATCCCTTTCACTCTCCAAATATCTGAATGCTAAATTATATGGTCATTGTAATTATAACAAAAATAGACCGGGGGGGGGGGGGGGAGGTAGAGATTGTTTAACAAAATCCCAAAATATAAACATAAAACATTTTAAATAATAAGTACTTCAAAGTAATGTTGTAGCACTGATGTTTAAAAATATCATAAAGGCAAATGTTCATTACATGTTCTTCAAAACAAAACAAAGACTCTTTGGAAAGAGGATTATCATTACTATGATACAATTTCTACAGAATATAATTTCATCACTCAATCAATGTGAAATAACCACCTAAGTCAAACATAATGGCATAAAATCTTTATAACAGAATACTTGAACATTTCAATTAGGGATTTTTAAGCTTTAATAATAAAAGTAAATGCTTAAATTTTATTTGTTCCCAGTTGTTTTTTAAAAATATGTTTTTACTGATTTAGGAGAAAGAGGAAGGGAGAGAGAGGGGGAGGTAGAGGGGGAAGGGGAAAGAGAAGGGGAGGGAGAAGGGATAGGGAGGGGGAAGGGAGGGGGAAGGGATAGGGAGGGGCAGAGGGAGGGGGAGGGACGGAGAGGGAGAGAAACATCAATGAGAGAGAAATATAGATCAGTTATCTCCTGCACGCCCCATTGAGCCCACAACCTGGTCATGTGCCCTGATCTGGAATCAAACTGGTGACCTCTTCATGCATGGGACAACACTCAACAAATTGAGCCAGACTGACGAAGGTGCCAGTTTGGTTTTTTTTTATCAAAAAATTTTGACAGTATTGCAGGTGCCCCTCTCCCCCCCACCCCCCTTTGCCCACCTCCATCCACCTCTACCTCCCCCTTCCTTGGCCTCTCAGTTCTTTATTATTAAATCAAATTGTATTATAACCAACCATCATGGGCTTCATTGGGAACATTTGTTTCTAACTCAGTCAAATGCAGAAAACAAATAATGTTTAGAAATAGTGATTGATTTAAGATTGATATTTTACATTTATCTCTTTTTATTTATATTTATGTATTTTATTTATATATTTGTATCCATATAAACTATTCTGCACTTTTAAATGTATAGTTATGAAGTTAAATTAGTAAAACATGCTTTAGTAAGAAAATAGTTTATTTTCTGATTTAATACTAATCAACCATTGCTAATGTGCTATAAAATCCTACTTAAGAGAGATATTGGCTCCAATTATTAAAGTTAATGACCTCCAGTTGCCTCATCTTGCCTTAGTCTAGGACATTAAGCATGCAGAACCCATCATTTAATTATCACCTGTTAACACTGGCTCTAAGTTCATTTCTTTCCTTTCAGGATGAAACTTCAGTGATGAGCTAATTAAAAACCATTATCTTCCTACTCAAAACACTAGTCTGTAACTACACCCACAGTCTACAGATCACCAATCTGCTGGGATTTTTCAATATAAAACTTGCTGTCTCCTGCCTTTAGGGAACGGTAAATGAAATTATTATTTTGTTCATTTATCATTCAGTATTTAAAATCTCTTGATTTTATTTTCTTTAATATATTTATATACTATAAAAATCATTCAAGAGGTGAGAGCTATGTTATTTATTCTATGATTTTAAAAAGGCAAAAATAAGACATCTATACCCATTCCTATTTGGACATCATAAGATGTAAAAAAAAAAAAAATTACAGAATGTGGTGCAATAAGAGGCTTAGCTTATTATAAAATCCCATATATATGCACTGGAGAAATGTGCAGTTCCATTTACAGGAATTTATTAGAAACTCTGTCCCCTGTACCCTCCTGGTATATGTACCATTCTACTGAAATATAATTTTATCAGTTCCCATGGGAATCAAACTCTGGGAAATTAATTCACGCTAACCAAACTCACCAGAGATTTACTTATAAACTATTAAAATCCCTTTTTAATTTACCATGGAATGCTACCTGATTCAAGAACCAGAAGAATTCATCTGATATTTTTGAGTTCCCACTACTATCAGAGCAGGCACTACAATGAATACAAAGGTGAAAACACTTAGTTCTCAATGAGTTCATAATCTGGTGATAGGGCTTGGACAACAATACATAAAATACAAATCAGACTACAACAAATACATGAATGCTATGTAGTGGCTAATGTATAGAGGAGGTCCCTCTCTTCTACAAAGGCTCCTTTATAGTTAGGAAACCAATTATACTTCAGATGAACTTTTAGTAGATGCATTTTAAGGTATATTTCTCTTAAGTCATTCTTGGTTAATAGATTATCTTTCCCTCTTCTCTGTATGTTTCTGTATAAAGAACCAAGACTAGCTTTCTATAATTAGGACAACTTTGCTCTTGGACACATTCTAGACACTCCACAAACATTTTAAAACTACAGGTCCAGACCCGTGAAAAGTTCATTCTTACTGTGATTGATATTACAAATATCAGTCTCTTTCTTTTTTTTAATATATATTTTTTATTGATTTCAGAGAAGAAAGGGAAAGGGAGAGAAAGATAGAAACATCAATGATAGAGAGAATCACTGATCTGCTGCCTCCTGCAAGCCTCACATTGGAGATCGAGCCCGCAACCCGAGTATTTGCCCTTGACCGGAATTGAACCCAGGACCCTTCAGTTCACAGGCCGACACTCTATCCACTGAGCCAAACAGCTAGGGCTATCAGTCTCTTTTATTTCTGCCCTCTAGAGTCACAACTAACTTGTAGAATGATTCAAAAATTAATTACAAAAGCCAAACATTATAGACAGAGTGCCCTAAAAAATTCCACTAATAGCCTATACATTAGAGTATACATGGGTTTTGTAAAACAGTATTCGGCACTGTAAGTACATACACTTTATTAAAACATGATAATAAAAAAATATCATCTGAACACAATTTTAAAGTATTTTAATTTAAAAGTATTTGCATAAAGAAATTTACACAAATTAAATTTGTACTTACCAAATTAAGTAGGTACTTAAATTAAATATATAACATGTATGTCCTAGGTCAAATACCTATATTTATAGATTTCTTCCACTAAATTGATTGGAAGTAAGCCACTACCTGACAATATGTATTGAGATACATGTCTTTTAAATCAAAGTGCTGCTTTTAACGAGCTTTTCTATAGCCAGGTTATTTTAGACATTTTATGTGGTTTCTTATCCACTTAAATCTCATGCACATCTCCTAGATTTGAAGGTTAGTCATGCTTTTCTCTACTCACTATATTCACCTGAACATTCCATGCAAATGGCTGGCATTGAGCCCATGTTTCTGTCTTTGACCATGGATAGCAACTAGCATATAAGGAAATCCTATCCCTGACCTTGATGTATTTGCACTGTACTCAATCAGCTAAGCCTTAGTACTCATCCACCTGAAATGATAAAATAGTTTCATTTAGCAAGCATACTGAAGTAGGAGTAGCTGTGTACATATATTTCAACCTGCATTGAAAGTGTGTTAGTATGTGACTTTGCTCACTATAATAGTAATTTTAAGTAATCATTAATAATTCTGTTGATGGTCCTAATTGTTGCCTGCTTATTTTCACAATGAAATCAACATTATTTCTACCTTTAGGAGTTTCAAGAATTTGCAAAAGCCTTGATTTGAAAGCAAGTGGTGGCAGAGCCAGGACAATGGTCTCTTCCACCAACTAGGTAAGTCAGTGGTCCCTTTGTTAGATCTTTATGTAGAATATTGGGAGGACTTGGTAAAAGATTTTTTTTAAAAAAATCTGGCTTTGAAAGTGTGGAGAGGCACTGGCCAGTGTTCTGGAATCCAACAGTTGTGTGTGAATTTTACCTGCTCTACTTACTGGCTGGGTAATCTCCAGCAAGTTACTTTAAACTTTTCAAGCCTCAGTTCCTTATCTCCCCTTAGGGTTTTTGAGACAATTAAGTGAATTAAAAGATAAAATGTTTAGCATAGTACCTGGTATAGGATTAGAGCTTAATAAATATTATTTGGGTGTTTGGGTTTTTTTTCTTAATAACTAGAGGCCCAGTGCACAAAATTGTGAACAGGTGCAGTCCCTAGGACTGGCTGGCGATCGAAGCGTAAGCATCTGGCATGGAAGGACAGGTCCCAGATGACCTCTGGGCCTGGGCAGCACCTGGGCCCTGGGCAGCACCTGGGTCATTGGGCCCCCACTGCTGCTGCTGGTCGCTGTCTGCGAGGCAATTGGGCCCCATTCACACCCACCTTGGCCTGGCACCACCCACTCACCTGCTCCACCATCCCACCACGGTCCCGCTCTCGTTGGGGCCTATCAGGGCCAGCAGCGGCTCCACTGCCACCCACTGCCAGCGCTGCATCACTAACGCCCGCCATGTTCCACACTGATCCTGGTGGTCAATGCATGTCATAGCAAGCGGTCGAACTCCTTTCGAGGGGACAATTTGCATATCAGGCTTTTATTATATAGGATGATATTTGGAATTTTAAGTTTTCAACAACTTTCATACCTTATATGTTCACTTGTATAAAACGACATGAAGTTAGCTGATTTGCTTTTTCTTCCTAGAAACAACTATGCACATAACTATACACATGGTAATGAGGACACACAGTCATCACCACTCCCAACGCATATTTTTGGTGTCCTAAAGTTAATTATTCCTCCCATGATATTTTCTTAATCTGCTAAAATATAAGATATATAACTACAGATTAAAACCAAAACAGGAAACCACACAAGTTTCTTAAAATAAGAATAAAAAGTGAGCTCAGATAGATGATGTTTATGTTCCTATCTAAAAAGGAAATATAATCAATAAGCAGAATATACCTAAAGTTACCCACAAATGAGTAAAAAAAATGCCAGTTTACTTTAAAATTACATACACCTTAGTTTCATTACTGTATACAGAAATTTCATTGTAAATTTTTTAAAATTTCAAAGCTATGTGTGCCCCACCTGAATTCTACTGTGATAATGATTATACTCTAAAACAGTGGTTCTCAACCTTCCTAATGCAGCGACCCTTTAATACAGTTCCTCATGTTGTGGTGACCCCCAACCATAAAATTATTTTTGTTGCTACTTCATAACTGTAATTTTGCTACTGTTATGAATCATAATGTAAATATCTGATATGCAGGATGTATTTTCATTGTTACAAATTGAATATAATTAAAGCACAGTGATTAATCACAAAAACAATATGTAATTATATATGTGTTTTCTGATGGTCTTAGGTGACCCCTGTGAAAGGGTCGTTTGAGCCCCAAAGGGTCGTGACCCACAGGTTGAGAACCGCAGCTCTAAAACATATACTTGATGCTGAAGCTGACCATGAGGTGCTGTTTTGCCCTTCCAAACCTTTACAACATGCAAAATCAGTACTTTTAAGTGATCCAGTTTTATATTCACGTTGTCTTTATTCATTTAAAAAACAACAACACTAGAAAACACTTTTCAGTATTTTCTTTAAAATTTGCACTACCTTTTTATGTATATACTAGGGGCCCGGTGCACGAAATTCGTGCACTGGGTGGGGGGGGGGGAGAGTGTCCCTCAGCCCAGCCTGCCCCCTCTCACATACTGGGAGCCCTCAGGCGTTGACCCCCATCACCCTCCAATCGCAGGATCGGCCCCTTGCCCAGGCCTGATGCCTCTGACAGAGGCGTAGACCCCCATCACCCTCCGATCGCCTGATCGGCCCTTGCCCAGGCCTGACGCCTCCGCCAGAGGTGTCAGGCTGGGACAGGGGACCCCCATCTCCCCCCGATCACTGGCTCTGGCCCCCGCCCAGGCCTGAGGCCTCTGGCCCAGGAATCATGCCTGGGCAGGGGACCCCCATCTCCCTCTGATCGCTTGCTCCACCCCCCGCCCAAGCCTGACGCCTCTGACCCAGGCTTCAGGCCTGGGCAAGGGGACCATCATATCCCCCCAATCCCCGGCTCAGCCCCCCGCCCAGGCCTGATGCCTCGGCCAGAGGAGTTGACCCTCATCACCCTCCAATCACCAATCACCGGATTGGCCCCTTGACCAGGCCTGAGGCCTCCGGCAGAGGTGTCAGGCCTGGGCAGGGGACCCCCAGCTCCCCGAGGTTGCAGGCTCCACCCCTGCCCAGGCCTAACGCCTCTGGCTGAGGCGTCTGGCTCGGGCAGCGGGGACCCGCAGCTGCAGCGGCCCCGCGATCGTGGGCTTCGCTTTAGGCCCAGGCAAAGGACCCCTAGCTCCCGGGACTGCCAGCTTCGACCGTGCCCAGCTCCCATCGCTGGCTCCACCCCTACTTCCTGCTATCACTGGCCAGGGTGGCAAAGGCACCTGATTCTCCGATCATGGCTGGGGGGCAGGGCAAAGGCGGCCCCAGGGCCGCCTTTTCCCTGCCCCCCAGCTCTTAGCTCCCCCCTGGGTTTCTGATCACTGTCAGTGGCAGGGGGCTTCTTCCTGCTTTCCCTTTCGCCTCCCTGCATTGTGCCTACATATGCAAATTAACCGCCATCTTGTTGGCAATTAACTGCCAATCTTAGTTGGCATTTAATTTGCATATAGCCCTGATTAGCCAATGAAAAGGGTAGCATCGTATGCCAATTACCATTTTTCTCTTTTATTAGTGTAGACTAGAGGCCCGATTAAGAAAATTCGTGCAAGAGTAGGCTTTCCTTTCCCCAGCTGCCAGCATCGGCTTCCCTCCAGCCGCCGGCAGGCACCCAGGACCCAGGCTTCCCTTGCAGCCCTGGCTTCATCTGGAAGGTTGCCTGGAAAAACATCCAGTCTAATTAGCATATTACGCCTTTATTATTATAGATCTTTGGGAGAGGGGCTCCCTTTCAAAAGTGTATTGACTATCTTTGTTATGAGAATGAATATCTGTGGATCAGTAAAGCAAAGCACTGGAAATTTTAAAACACATAATGTAAAATAGCTTTTCACACCTGAGGAAATGTTCCACATGACTCCCCCTTGTTTCTTGATTGTAAATTTATCTAATTCTAATTGCATCACTGGCAGGATGCTAAGCTCTGAGTAGTAAGCAAAATAGACATGGTTCCCACCTCCTTAACCAGTCAGCTAATACAAGAGCCAGACATTAACCAACTAAATACCCCTCTCTGAAGTGGTGACATTGAAGATGAAAACCTAAAAGGGTGGAGAAGTAAAGTCCAAGCAGAAGGAAAATATGCAAAGTCTTGGGGGCAGAAAGGAGTTTGGTCTATTAGAGAAACTCAAAGTAAGCTTGTGCAACAGGAACTTAATGATGGAGGGGAACATTCTATAGTGAGAGATGAGCTTGGAAAGGTAGGCAAGGAGTCACTGCAGCAGTCTTTATCCCAGGTATTGACATTTTATAATAAACTAGAGGCCCAGTGCACAAAATTCAAGCACTTGGAGGAGGGGGGTCCCTCAGCCCGGCCTGCACCCTCTCACAGTTCAGGACCTCTGGGAGATGTCCGACTGTCAGCTTAGGACCGCTCCCGGTGGGAAGTGGATCTAAGCCAACAGTCGGACATCCCTCTCGCAGTCCAGGACCCCTCGCTCTTTACCGCCCGCCTGCTCGCTGCTCCTTAGCGCAGTGGCGGTACTCCCGCCACCACCACTGCCACTGCCACTGTGCTCACTAGCCATGATCCTGGCTTCTGGCTAAGCGGCGCTCCCCCTGTGGGAGCGCACTGACCACCAGGGGGCAGCTCCTGCATTCAGCGCCTGCCCCCTGGTGGTCAGTATGCATCATAGCAACCAATCGTTCTGTTGTTCAGTTGATTTGCATATTAGGCTTTTATTATATAGTATTAACTGCCTGGAACCACAACAGAGCTAAAGTTGTTACTTACCTTGAATATAATGGGAGAAATACTAAGAGAACTTGGGAAATCATGTAAAAATCCATAAAATTGCTAAAATTCTCTACTAGAAAAAAAACACACAAAAAACCCACAAAAACATCGATTTGTTGAATTTCTGTAAACAGGGTCTCTGCTCAACTCACCTGGGTTACTATAGGCAAATGGCCACTTGGGAAGTGCCACAGGAGTTCCCTTAAATATTTAACGAAGCTTTTGAATTTCTCTCTTCTTCCCTGTTTCGCCAGCTGCTACCTGAAGCCACAGTACCACATCTGTGTTTCCCCTTGAATCTAGGAGGGAAATACAGAACTGGGTCTGTAGTAGCAGGACCCATGATGGTGACAGTATAAAGAAGAGGGAGGGAGACACTGTGCACCTCCCATTTCTTAACAGGGCTCCCTGCCTTATGCCTTCTCTTCATATTTAATGCATAGGCTCTAGGGTCAGATGAAATCTTCCTGATAATTGGTCTCCCTGACCTTTATCCTCTGTAGTCCCATTTTTTCATTTCTTATTTCCTGCTCAGCTCTGTTATACGGTGTTTGTGACTTTAATCTTGATAGTTCTCAGCCCACGTAAATGGTGTAGATATCATTCTTTTATTACACTTTTGAGTGTGCTTTTCCTTGGTTCAGAATAGGTATTGCTAATAATATTCTGTATTTCAGGTACATTTTGACTTACATTAGTATTTTATATGAAAAATCATGGGATCTTAAGAATTGTATAAAAAATAACTTAATTGGGTAAGTGAATTCCAAGGTCTGTCTAAGCACTAAGATGGATAGACCAAGTTTCAAAATATAATTTAGTTGAGAAGTTGGGAACTGCTTAACCTCAACTGTGTTTTCATTTTTAATAATCTTGTCCTATGATTCATTTTGAGAATCCATAGAGTTGTCACTGATGTCATGGTAGTGATAGTGAATAGAGCTTTCATGCTTCCTGTTCTCCTAACTAGAAAAAGAGCATTTTATTTAATTCTCCTTTTCTAATGACGACCTTTAGATAATATTCCTATAAATCTGCCTGTGGGATCTTTTTTGTTTTTGTACATTAAAAACAATCTGAAGGTTGTGTTTTCTGGGTGCTTTTATAGGTTTAGGGTAAGCAAGGTAAGGTGTAGACTAGCACTGGATTCAAATCAGATGGCCAGATAGGATTTCTTTCTAAGTAAATATAAAATAAATGTGTACAAATATATTCTTTAGCAAAATGAGAAAAGCTATCCAATATTTCAATAAATCTACATATCCCTTTTTCAATGCCAATGTATAATATTTTAGGCATATTATGTACTAAACTGGCTGCCATCTGTGGGCCTGTCTATGTAACTTGTTTCTTTGAGAAAGTGCATTCTGAGTTTCTCTTACTTATTTTGAAGGAATTTGGGGGCATAACTTGCTTTAAACTAGGAGTTTGGCTGAATCTAAATTTTTTTTACCTCTGGTTCTTAATTTCTTCATTTCCTAAAATCTGACAATATGCTCTTCTGTTATAGGATTTTTAAATTATTCTATATTCATGTATCAATATGATTTACTCTAGGCCAGTGGTCGGCAAACTCATTAGTCAACAGAGCCAAATATCAACAGTACAACGATTAAAATTTCTTTTGAGAGCCCAATTTTTTAAACTTAAACTATATGGGTAGGTACACTGTTATTAACTTAATTAGGGTACTCCTAAGGCTTAGGAAGAGCCACACTCAAGGGGCCAAAAAGCCGCATGTGGCTCGCGAGCTGCAGTTTGCCAACCACGGCTCTAGGCAAATGAACTATGTCCCTACAATAAAATGCATTATTTCTAATGAAACAAAGATTTCACTTTTATGTCATAAAAAAACAATTAATTAGCTCTCTGCATTTGGTATTATTTTTAAACCAAACATAATTTAAAATTGTCTTAGGTAAATCATTAAGGTTATTGACATCTTAATAATGAGAAATATTTTTAATGATTTGAAATTGCTTCAAAGAAAGGGTCTAAGAAATAATCCTTTTCATGTTTGTATTTCTACTGTCCTTTGATCTGAGTTGCAACTATTATTTGTATACTCTGTCCCTGTTTGCAAACAAATGTTTTAGAATCGTATTATTTTTAGGACCTCTGATGTAAAGGAATCACGTTTCTGATTATTACATTCACAGAAACAACTGTTTCCTGGCTGCCCTGAGCTGGGTTTCATCATTCACTGATACCATGATTCAGTGTGCCCTAAAAGCATTTCTTCTGTTGGCTTGGTTTGTGGTCTATTTTAGATCACCATGTAGCAGCTGTGTGGATAGCCTTCGTTCATCTATTTCCAATAGCGTTATGTAGCACCCCACACATAGCTTCCAGGATGATAAATCGGCTGGACTCCAGGGCTTGCACTGTAATCCTGCCTTGTCATTTAATGTTGTGTTTCTCACAGGTGAACTAAAAAAACTGCTTAAGAAATCAGATATGATCTTTAGCAGAGCCAAACCTCACTTTTATATGCAGGGTAAGGTTCTGTTTTGATCAAGTTCAGGACAAATACACTATTTCAGAAAACTGCATCATTTTTTAATGTCTAATATATCTTTTTCATTCATCAGTCCATTCATATTTTTGATTCCTGGATACAGTTACTGATTTGTGTTTGGGGTGAATTTAACTGGCATACGATATATGATTTAACCCACACTCTGCTCTATCAGCATATATCATTATATATCAAAATGTATAGATCTGACCTTTAAAAGCTAAAAAAAAATTCTCAACATTGCAGTCAGCTTATCTGTCAGTCATACTGGTTTCTGCCTGGCATCCTAACCAGTATTGATGGGAACAAGGATTTAAAAATCTTTGCCTTAAGCTATGCTTACAAATTTGGTACAAACATCTCCAAGTGCTGAAAAGAAAGCAATAAGGTCTATCAATGTGTTACTTCAATTTACAAAACTATGAAAGATGCCACAAACATAGTTTTAATGATTATAGAACTGTGGCTTGATTTTGGTTACTATTTAGCCAATACTTACCCATTATTTTTGGAATAGCATTTTAAATAACTTAACAAAAAAGGTCTTGCCTTTCACTTAGTGAAATCTACAAAACTTTCTGTAAGCACTCCTAACCTGAAGCAAGCTGATCCAATATGAATGTCACGACATCTTCTCTGTACTTTGTTAAGGCAGATAGCACAAGCTGTCAGCAAAGAGGATAAGAAGAAAACCAAGACACTGGATCATCTACAAATTATAGCTGCTTGCCCTGAATATTTGAGAGTTGATTCTATCCTTAAATGATTCCCTTTAGGTTAACATCAACATTATTACCAAATTGACCCATTCAGTTACTAAGTGTTTCTCATTACTACCCTTCTAATAGATGAGAGCAGTCCATTAAAACATGCTGCCACAGTCATTTCATTAACTGCTTTCATAATTTGGGTGAAGAATCATAATCCAAAATTGTTACTCAAATGGTTACTTTGGGAAAAACAGACCAAAATAAACTTGTTTTTCCAGAGATTAAAGGGTCTATTAGCCTTTAATAAATAGCAGATAATCCAATCCAACTTTCCCAAATCACTTAGATTTATGTTAAAAAAGTTTTGGCATTCATTTTCATGAAAAAAAAATGTATATAATCAGTAACAAACTGAAGTCACAAAACAAACTTTGTGGAGCAAGAGATGGCTTGAATGGTGACCCAAACAACCTTAAAAGATTATCTTTTATGCCAAAGTTTGCAAAGAGAGCAAGCACATCTTTGACTTGTAGTGTAGCTATACACCCTGTGGTTTGACTTCAGCCTTTCTTAAATGAGGGTGCTTTAAATTAGGAGGCAGGATGATTCATCTTGAACCTTGACTCTTTTTATCAATTTACTTAACACTTTCACTCTGGTGAACAAGATCAAACATTTATTGAGAGCTCATTATGTGCCATTAAATATGTGCCATTAAAAGCATCAATGGAGGATTATGAAAAAGTTATCTGTTTCAAGGCTAATACTAAAAAACTGTTCCAATTTAGGGGAAGAGGTAGGTGGGATTCAAAATGATGCAATGTGTGTGCCCTGGCCAGTGTGGCTCAGCTGGTTGGAGCATCGTCCTGTACACCAAAGGGTGGTGGGTTCAACTCCTGGTCAGGGCACATACCCAGGTTTTGAGCTTGACTCTGGTAGGAGCATGTGCAGGAGGCAGTGGATCTCTGTTTCTCCCATCCATGTTTTTTTCTCTCTCCCTCCCTTCCTCTAATATCAATCACAAAATAAAAAGTAAAATGAAGCAATGTGTGAGTCATGCATATGCAGAAAGAACTTTTTTATAATTCTGGAGAGATTTAAGTGTAGTATTCATGATGTTTTAAAAGTAGATTGTGGTTATAGAATACTTTGGTGTAGGCTGTGAGATCATCTTCACATAAAGCACAAGGTGCTATTTTGTTCTTTGTATTTATTCTTGAGTATTTTCAAAGAGTAACTGAACTGGGTTTTAATTATATTTCAGATAAATCCGCTACTTTCAACCTTTGCAAAATCTACTTTTTTATGGTATCTGTAAAAGACAATTGTGCATTTTCCATATCCTTTAAGTACTGTGATTTCCTTCTTTATATATCAGACAGGATTTTCTCATGTTTGTCTTTCTCTCACCTTCACTAAAATTTTTTTAAGTGAAATAACTTATCAGAAAACATATGACAAGGGCCTGGCAATTTGAAAGTTGTATAAAGTTAGTCCCTGCTATCCATGGTTCATGTTTCTTCTTTCTTTACCATTCCTAACTATTTTTGTTTGCTCTTGCTGTTAGGTATATTGTTTTAAGCTCTCAGCTGTTGTAGTGGGTATGAAATGCCTGACAGTCCATTAAAAATAAACCAAGATAAATTACAGTTGTGGCAGAGGTTCCAGTCTTTGTTATTCTTGATATGGCACCATCTGTGCCTCTAATGAATTCTTCTAGACCTTTAAAATGGCCTGTCAAATAGCCCTACAGAAATTAGACAACCCCCCCCCCCTTATGCTACTACTAGCAAAGTCACATCTAAAATTATTCTACAATACTCCTCATACTTTAAATTAAATACTTTATATCCATTAAAGGTAAAGAAATGAAAAGGGCTTTAGAAGAGAAAATACTCTTTGAAATTATTTAGTTCACCTTCCTCTTTAAAAACTATTTTAAAAATCAAATGTATTTAATTCCCACCTTTTAACTGTCTTTTATTAAACAGACCAGACAAGTATACACAAATTATCAAATGTTCCTTTTGAAATGAAAACTAAATCATGTCATTACTTTGTTCAAAACTCTCCAGTGACTTCCCATCTCACATAAGCTAAAGTCCTTACAGAGCCTTCAGGATTCTCAACTGAAGCCCATGCAGCCTCTCTGACCTCATGTGCTCGTACTCTGCTCATGAATCACTCAGCTCGTCACATTGGTCTCCCACTGGCTCTCTGACATTCCAAGCATGCCCTTTTCTGCCTGAGATACTTTTCTGCCAGAGAAATTAAATTAGCATAGCTTGTTCCCTCATCATCTTGAGGTCTTTGTTCAAATGTCAACTTATCAGAGAGGTCTTCTTTCTGATCACCCCTTCTGAAATCACCACCTCACCATCTACCACCACCCACCACCACCACCCACTCTGCCCCCTTCCCACCTTGACTTTGTTCCAAAGCATTTATTGCCTCTGACATACAATATAGTTTAATTGTTCACTTTCTTCTTCCACCAACAGAATATGCTTTTGTTTTGTTTTCCTTCTGTTTTGTTCATTACTGTTTTTAGCACCTAAACAATTCCTGGCACATATGAAGTATTCAACAAACATTCATTTGATGATCAAAACACTGACTTACTGAATAAGGAAGGCTCTCTTTACTATGCTTTATTCCATTATTCTGCTTTCTAGCTTTTTACTGTGATTTGTGCCATTTACCCACATAGGTACCCTGAACCTAATTGAAAGAATTCAAAAGAATTTCATTAGAATATTTAAAACCTACACTTGGCTTTAACTTACTTTAAAAATCCAATGTAATACCTAAGTAGGTTGAAAATGAAAGAACAGAAAAAGATATACCATGCAAACATTAATTTTTTAAAAAGCAAGAATAACTATATTAATATCAGGTAAAGTAGATTTCAAAGCAAAAAAGTTACTAGAGATAAACAGGACACTACACAATGATAAAAGGGTCACTCCTTCAGGAAGACATAATCCTAAATCTGTACACACCAAGCAAACAAAAAAACTTTTCAAAAATTAAGTAAAAACTAATAGAACTGAGAAGAGAAATAGGCAAATTCATACCTATCAATTAATGACAGTGGAGTATTGGGAACTTCAATACCCCACTGTCAGCAATTGATAGAACCATCAGATAGAAAATCAGGAAGGGCATAGAAGTGAACAAAAATCTACCATCAGCACATAACTAAGATATAAAACACTCCACCAAACAACAGCACATTCTTTTCAAGAGCCCATGGAATAGTCACCATATCCTGGGCCATAAGAAAAATCTCAAAAATTTTTAATGGACTGAAATCATACAAAGTACATTTCTCACTATAATGGACTCAATCTAAAAATCAACAACAGAAAGACAACAGGAAAATCTCCAACATTTAGAAATCAGACAACAGACTTATAAATAACCCATGTGCCAAAGAGGAAGTCTCAGGGAGTTAGGCTGAGTTTAAAAAAAAAAAAAAAAAAAGCCAATCTCAAAAGGTAACATACTGTATAATTTCATCTACATAAACATTCTTGAAATGACAATGGCTCTCTATACTAATAAAAGAGTAATATGCTAATTAGACCGGGAGACCCTTGGCTTTGTCCAGACTGCAAACCGCCCCCAAACGGCCCTCAGCCCCTCACCCAGACTGACAATGCTCCCCGAGTGGGGACCCTCACCCTGATGGGGGCCTCGCCAGCCTGAAAACGGCCCTCAGCCTCTCGCCCAGGCCGGCCACACTCCCCGCAGGGACCCTCACCCCAATGGCAGTGTGGCAAGCCTGCAAACAGCCATCAGCCCCTTGCCCAGGCTGGCCCTGTCCCCCAAGGGGACCCCTCCCTGATCCTGGACCCTCTTCAGGGCAGACCAGCCAGTCCTCACCCATGCACCAGGCCTCTATCTATACTAATAAAAGGGTAATATACTAATTAGACCGGGAGACCTTCCGGACAAAGCCATGGTCACCGGGCCAAGGCAGAGGTGGTTAGGGACAATCAGGCCAGGAGGGGAGGGCAGTTGGGGGTGATCAGGCTGATGGGGGGGGGGGGGCAGTTGGTGGCAAGCAGGCTGGCAGGGAGAGTGAGCAGACCAGCAGTGGAGGGCAGTTGGGGGCGAGCAGGCCAGCAGGGGGCAGCAGCTTGGGCGATCAGGCCGGCAGGAGGGGCAGTTGGGGGCGAGCAGGCCAGCAGGTGGGGCAGTTGGGGGTGAGCAGGCCAGCAGGCAGAGTGGTTAGGGGCAATCAGGCACACAGGCAGGTGAGCGGTTAGGACCCAGGGGTCCCGGATTGTGAGAGGGATGTCCGACAGCCAGTTTAGGCCCGATGCCAGATTGGAGAGGGTGCAGGCCGGGCTGAGGGACACCCTCCCCCCTCCCCGCCCCCATGCACGAATTTCATGCACCGGAACTCTAGTGTCTTATAAGAAGATATCATAAGGGATTCTTGTGATAATGAATACTTCTGTCTCTTGACATTGGTAATATTTACATGAATTTACACATGTGATAAAACATCACAGAGCTACATACACACACAAATGAGTGCATACTAAATTTATAAATTCCAAATAAGGCTTGTAGCCTTATCAATGTCACAGCTTTTATACTGTACTATAGTTACGCAAGATGTTGCCACTGAGGAAAATGAGCGAAGGGTTCAAGGAATTGCAATATTTTTTTTTCTCATGGCTGCATTTGAATCTACAGCTATCTAAAACTAAAAAGTTTAATTTAAAAAGCAAATATAATGAAATATAAAGGTACATATTTAAAGGAATCTTAACTTCTTCCATAATAAAATCAGTACTAAGGATTCAATGAGAGTTTAGCACAGTGCCTGACACAAAGTAATCAATAAATGTTAGCAAGTCCTATCACTATTATTTGAAAAGAAGAAAACTAAAGGGATAATACTTTTCCTTTAAACAGACATCATTTAAACAGGTTGCTCTAACCTTTCTCAGTAATAGTAAATCCTTTCTTATCTTATATATTCTTAAAGAGGAAGAATAAATAAGCTCTTTGGGAAAAACTGTAACTTCAAATAAGTTTTCTGAATAGTTTAAAATATTTTAGATTGCTAGATCATTTACCCCAGAATTTATCTAGGTCCAATCCCAATGCACAAAGCTGCTGGACAATGGAGGAGTCATCTGGATTCTCTCCTTAAATCTCCAATAAAGACACTCTACCATATCCAAATTCAAATGGCTCAATTAGGAGACACCCCAAACCCAATTACTTGCAATTTGTGCACTATTCAATATATAATCCATACTATGGAACTCTACCTAAATAACCTCTCTTGGACTTATTATGTGTCAAAGTTTAAAAGACAGTTATCACCTACCCTTACAAGATATATGTGTCCTAGCCAACAATGTAAACTTACTTTTGAGGATTCCTTATTTTCAATGTTTACTTCCACACAATAAAATGAGGGAAGAGCTCTTTCCAAGTCTCATTGCTAAAAGCCTGGAAGTGTACTAATAGAGACTAATGAGTTCATGTAACTGAAAGTATGATATTTACAGCTGTGAAAGAGGGTATTAAGTTCATCTCTGAAGTGCATATTTAGAGACCAAAATTGCTAAAATTTGTTAATAAACACTTTGGTTTTAAAATCATTTCTGACTTCTGAATATTTTAGTAGGCATTCTCCATTCTGGGTAAGCTAGGGAAGGGCTGACTTCTTACAAGTGTTTCTTCCCTTATCTATTGCATGAGAATTTATGAGGTAGTGCCACAAGAATCTAAAATTTTAACAAGATTCTGGGTGTTTAAATTTATGCACAATTAAGATCAAAATCAGCTGCTCTGTTTGTAAGTTACCACTTAATACAGAAGCAAGATGCTTTGTAATAATTTTTATTCTTGCCCAATAGGGGATCTCTTTGTTTTTCTACAGCAGTAGAGCTTTGAGATTACTAAAATTTATTAAGAAGGGTGAGTATAAATACCACAGATAGTGAAAGTAGTCAGGATCTTCTGGAACACTCCTTGTTACCAATGACCCATTTAAGGCAAGGCTCTCCAAGAGAGGGCCAGAAGGGAACTGCAGGCATGATCACAGCTAAGCCTTGATGGAAGTCTTTCTGGCCAGCAATAAAGCCAACTGTGCCACCCTCCAGCATTTGTGCCAACAGAGGCAAGCTGTCTGAGCCATTGGCTCCTATTAGTTGTTGTTGTCTAATTAGCTTGCACACCAAAGGAAACAACAACAATGAAGAAATTAAACAATCTCTCATCAAAGCCTAATATTTAAATTCCTTGCATCAAAATTCATTTAGAGCCATTTGGCAGAAAAATCTGCCCTTTTACCCGCCTACACACCAATTTTCTGCCCACTATTCTGTCTTGTACATTGGCAAAATATAAGCAGTGTATTTGCTTTTAAGTGTTTTTAGCAAATTCAAGGCAAACTACAAAAAGAAAATATGCAGCCCAGCCAGTATGGCTCAGTGGTTGAGCACTGACCCATGAACCAAGAGGTCACTAGTTCAAATCTTGGTCAGGGCATATGCCCAGGTTGCAGGCTCAATCCCTGATCCTGGGTATGGGGGCATGCAGGAGGCAACTGATCGATGTTTTGCTCTCACATAGATGTTTTTCTCTCTCCCTCTCCTACCCTCTCTCTTTAAAAATAATTTTTAAAAAATCTTTCTAAAACATGCTGCTTGTCCAAGTTTTCAGTATTAGTTGTTTTTCAGGTTCTTATCGCCAAGAGACAGCAAGCATTTTACTAGGCACTGTTATTTGCCTCACCAACAAGAAAAATAGAGAATGAAGTCATGTACCTTTATTATCTGAAACACACACACACACACACACACACACACACACACACACACACACACAGAAAAAGCAATTCCAAAATAACTTCCTGATAGTCTCCAACACTAATCACAGCCACACACAAACCCTTCTAGAAGTACAGCTTCTTAAAGAGTTTCTCATTAGTGAAATGAAGGGGACAATGATGGGAGAAAGGAGTATATGATTAGTTCAACTTTATATGCCATTATAAGACTTCCAGAAAATTATGAAGCCAAAATCATATATATCCTTAGACTTTTAAAAATATACATTTTAAATGATTTTAGAGAAAGAGAGGAAGGGAGAGGGAGAGAAAGATTAATGAGAGAGAACCATTGTTTGGCTGCCTTCTGCACTCCCCCATTGAGCATTGAGCCCACAACCCAGGCATGTGCCCTGACCGGGAATCGAACCAGCTACCTCTGAGTACATGGGACTATGCTCAACCAACTGAGCCACACTGGCCACAGCCAACCAGAGACTTTTTAAAGAAGATACCTGACATTAGTTATAACCTTTCTCTCACTTAATCAACATTCCTACTAAGCTTAAGTAATTTAGAAAAATTAAGGAATGAAAAGATCTTAAATGTTTATCTTTTAATCTAACCAATTAAAAAATATAAAAATCTCAGCAGCTACTCAAAGCAGTGGCCTCAAAAAAATTACTGCAATTAGTCTCTCTCTCTCTCTTAAATTACAGTTTATAAAATATAAACCTCTAAGAAGTGAAATAAAACGAAATTCTTACTTTCCCATTAGGGAGTTTCTAAGAACCAAAAGGCATTCATTCCCTTGCCACCTAAACATGAGTTAAGAGAAAGTATCGTAGTTAAAATTTATCTATTCTTTCCCCACCCCTACTGGAGCCAATCTCCCTCTCTTCTAAATTTCCATAAAGCTTTATTTGAAGTTGCCTAATGCTTAAACTCAGCCTGATATTTATAGTTATTCACAGTGTGCCCATATAACTTATCCAAACCAGGACATCTGAAAGCAAAAGAGGATACTATTAATAATTATGCCAGGATGGAGGCATAAAGTAAGACATATGGACTTCTGAGTTATTCTCATCATTCTCTCTCCTATATTAGACTTGAAGCTCAATGATATGGAGGAATTGGAAATTCATTATTATATTTCTCTCAGTAGCACATTATCTTGCATAAACTAAGCATTTAAGTCTTACTAGCTGAAAAATGAATGAACAATAAACTCAAGAGGACTTTCATAGCTGCTTAGGGAAGCATAAGGAAATATAACATTCTCACTCCTTTGCACAAAGACTAAATTTATAAATCTACTGCTCTGGACTTAAAAATCCAAAAAAGAACAGTGATGGAAATAATTTAGGCTATCACATTAAATACAGTTTAATGCCTCTATATACTATGAAAGGATCTAAATATGTTAAAATTCTAACAGTAAAATCTTAATACTATAGTTACTACTATAGTTGACCTCCTTATCTGCACTTTCCCTTTCCGCAGTTTCAGTTACCCACGGTCAAGCATGGTTCAAAAATATTAAATGAAAAATTCCAGAAAAAAATTCAATAACTAATTAATTATTGTTAAATTTAAGCTTATTAAAGCATGCCCTTTTGAGTAGTGTAATGAAATTTCTTACTCTGTCACCCAGGGCTGTTAATCAATCATCCCTTTGTTGAGCATATCCACTCTATACACAATCCCCGTTCGGTCACTCAAGTAGCCATCTAGGTTATCAGATCAACTGTCACGTACTGCAGTGCTTGTGTTCAAGTAAGCCTTATTTTACCTAACATGTAATGGCTGCAAAGCACAAGAGGAGTAATGCTGGCAATTTAGATACGCTAAGGAGAAGATGTAAAGTGCTTTCTTCAATTGAAAAGGTAAAAATTCTCGTCAATAAGGAAATAAAATAGTAGGCTGAGGTTACTAAGATCTACAGTAAGAACAAATCTACCCATGAGATTGCGAAGAAAAGAAATTAGTGCTAGTTTTGCTGTCCCATCTCAAATTACAAAAGTTACAGCCACAGTGTGAGACAAGTGCTTAGGTTAGCAAAGATATTAAATTTGTGGCTGAAAGACATGAACAGAAAACATGTTTTGACTGACAGCAATGTGTTACACCAGAAAGTATTGAGTCTATGTGAAGACATCAGCGAAGGATTCCCTGAAATGAGTAATCACATTCACATAACTTTTATTGCACTATATTGTAGTAATTGTTCCATTATTAGTTACTGCTGTTAATCTCTTACTGTGCCTAATTTATAAATAGGTATGTATGTATAGGAAAAAACAGTATATACAGGGGTGGGCAAAAGTAGGTTTACAGTTGTAAGTATGTGAAACACACATTATTCTTGTATTTACTTACTAGAGGCCCAGTGCAAGAATTCGTGCACGGGTGGGGTCTGGCCGGCCTGGCCCCAATCGGGGCAGATCGGGGCCGGGCCTGTTGGGAGGAGGAGATGGCAGAAGGTTGGCCAGACGGCCCACCCGGATCAGGGCCCAATTAGGGCTGGGCCGGCTGGGGGGAGGGGCCGCAGGTGATTGGCCCCAATTGGGGTAGGGGTGATAGGGATGGAGCTGGCTAGGGGAAGGGGCCATGGGTTGATGGGGTGGTGGGGGCCCATTGGGGGCAGGGCCGGCTGGGGAGAGGGGCCACGGGGGGTTGGTTCACTGGCTGCAGTGGGCATCATAGCAACCGGTCGTTTGGGTAGTTACGGTGTTATGGTCGCTGGCTTTTATATATATTCTAGAGGCCCAGAGAGCGATTGAAATTGCTTGAGGAGGCGCCCCGCCTCCCGCCGTGTGAGGAGGCACCCCGCGGGGGGCGGGGACCCACAGCTGACCCGCATAGCGCCGGCCACCACGTTGTGTCAGCTGGGATGGGGGCAGGCACTCCTGTGTGTTGTGTCTCCGCTCTGGCCCGCCCCCAGCCCCAGCCTCTATGTGTGTTGTGTCTCCGCTCTGGCCCATCCCCAGCCCCAGCCTCCCGGCAGCCGCAGGGATGAGGGTGGAACACAGTACCCTCCTGTCCATCTGCGCATGCAGCTCCTCCTGAGCGGTCATGATGCAGCCTCATCCTGAGCGGTCATGACGCTAAGCTAATTAGCATATTACCTGTTTATATATATAGATTAGTTATTGTATTATTTATTATTGTTGTTAACCTACTTTTGCCCACTCCTGTATAGGGCTTTTTACTATTCTCAGTTTCAGGTATCCGTTGGGGGTCTTGGAATGTAGTCCCTGAGGGTTAAGAGGGGACTACAAACACATATTCAAGGAAGAGTTTCTAAAAGTATGTTATATTCCTGTAAGCTGAATAATGTGGAGAATTTATGTCCCTCTTCTAGCCCAGTTATCAGATTGGTATGGAAACTGTGGAAAAAATATACAAATTGAATATTTTTATTTGCTTTTCCATATATTGTTTCATTTCATATTTCATTTCATATTATTTACTACACGTAAAACACATTATTATTAAATGTAAATCTTTGTCCCAAAGAAAATAAAAGATAGCTCTATTGTGGCTTCTTCACTTCTTAAGTAAAAATTCTCTAATATTTGTATTCTTAGTGAACAAAATGAATGTGTGCCTGGAAGACTCAAAACTGCTCAAGTTTGCTTTATACTAAACTAGTAGCCCAGTGCATGAAATTCGGGCACATTAGAAGGGAATTAATTGCCCTAACCGGTTTGGCCCAGTGGATAGAGCATCAGCCTGTGGACTCGAGGGTCCCAGGTTTGATTCCGGTCAAGGGCATGTACCTTGGTTGCGGGCACATTCCCAGTGGGGAGTGTGCAGGAGGCAGCTGATTGATGTTTCTCTCTCATCGATGTTTCTAACTCTCTATCCCTCTCTCTTCCTCTCTGTAAAAAATCAATAAAATATATTTTTTTTAAAAAAGGGAATTAATTAGCAGAGATATCTTAATATTGCTATTTGCCCTTTCTATAATAAAAGTGTGAGAGATGAAAGGAAATTAGTAAAATGTATATGAAAATCATATAAAAAATTATTAATAAACAGTAACAAAAGGATGTAACAACAGAGGCATGATATAAAAACGACAAAAACATTATATGAAAACAACAAAAACATGATATAAAAACAACAGTGATGCAATGACTGATAAAGTGATTAAACTTATTCTAATATCTCCCTGTACACCACATTAAGAGTGAAAACACTTCCAGAGTGCTTGACTAATTTAATTTCCCTTGTGATGAAGTACTTAAAACTTTAACTGTAACATCACATGCTCTTCAAACTCAAGAGAAAGCAACATATAACTGACCATGTGCAAAAACGGGTTCAGGTAGGAATATGCCTACTCTGTCTAGAGTTTGTCCTTGTGATTTATTAAAAGTCCTCACAAATGCTGGCATCACAGGAAACCGTCGTCGAATCAGTTTAAATGGAAGGCCAGTGTCAGACGGGGATAAATTAATTCTTGGAATCAGAACAGCCTCTCCCTCTGCAGATCCTGTTAATACTTCAGCTTCGATAATGTTAGGTCGTAATCTTTTGATAATAAACCTGGTACCATTACAAAGACCCCACTTACTATTGAGATTTCTCAGTAGCATGATGATTGCACCCACTTTCAATTTCAATTTATGATATGGCATTCCCGAAGGAGTAATGCTATTAAGAAATTCGATGGGAAAATTTTCCTTTTCAGCATCATCTGTGGAATCAATGGAATCATCACTCAAATATGTGTGAAAATCTCCATCGAGTATTTCCAAATTTTCTTCATTTAATTTTTGAACATGCTCATTTTTTGGACAAAGAATTGCACGTTTAGATATATTTTAATATTATCTACTAGGGGCCCGGTGCACGAAATTCGTGCACTGGGTGTGTGTGGGGGGGGGGAGTGTCCCTCAGCCCAGCCTGCCCCCTCTCACATACTGGGAGCCCTCAGGCGTTGACCCCCATCACCCTCCAATCGCAGGATCGGCCCCTTGCCCAGGCCTGACGCCTCTGGCCTAGGCATCCGGCCCAGGCAGCCGGGACCTGCAGTGGCAGCGGGGGGTGCCGCGATCACGTGGGCTCCGCCCCTGCCCCTGCAGGACGTCTCTGGCTGAGGCGTCCGGCCCGGGCAGCGGGAACCCGCAGCTGCAGCGGCCCCGCGATCGTGGGCTTCGCTTTAGGCCCAGGCAAGGGACCCCTAGCTCCTGGGACTGCCAGCTTCGACCGTGCCCAGCTCCCATCGCTGGCTCCACCCCTACTTCCTGCTATCACTGGCCAGGGCGGAAAAGGCACCTGATTCTCTGATCATGGCTGGGGGGCAGGGCAAAGGCGGCCCTGGGGCCGCCTTTTCCCTGCCCCCCAGCTCTTAGCTCCCCCCTGGGTTTCCGATCACTGTCAGTGGCAGGAGGCTTCTTCCTGCTTTCCCTTTCGCCTCCCTGCATTGTGCCTACATATGCAAATTAACCGCCATCTTGTTGGCAGTTAACTGCCAATCTTAGTTGGCAGTTAACTGCCAATCTTAGTTGGCAGTTAATTTGCATATAGCCCTGATTAGCCAATGAAAAGGGTAGCTCGTACACCAATTACCACTTTTCTCTTTTATTAGTGTTGATAGCAGTGGTTCTCAACCTTGGCTGCACATTAGAATCACCTGGGAATCTTTTTAAAATCCTGATTCCTGGGCCTCATCCTCTGGAAATTGTTTCTTTGTGATGGGGTAGGGCCACAACATTAGTAACAAAGAAGCAGAATTAAAACTTTATTGTGGGGAGCCGCTACAGTGTTTTGGACAGGTTCAAGCCTTGGACTGATGAGCGGGCACAGTCTTCTCATTGCCACATGCCAAGTCCCAGCTTGGAGGGCAGGGCCCTCCCAGCACAATAATAGCCAACAGCTGTAGTTGTAAGGTTGAACCTATGGTCCGAACACGTGGCCCCACATGCCTGAGTAATGTGGGCTTGATAGAGTTCGGGTGCATGTAGTTGAGTAGGATTGAAACCCAGGAGAATGTTGTAAACATCTTGGTCACACCCTTACTTTGCCTTGTAGCATCTGCTGTAAAATAAAGGCATGGCTGTGGGTGTGGTCGCTGTCTCTCAGAGAAGCAGTGTCCCACCGAGACCCGGCTTTCATTCTCTTGTCTGTCTTTTCTAAGCCTTTCAGCCGCCCCCACTCCGGTTCACCCCTGGCTGTGCTGGCGAGTGGCACACTTTAGAAAGATCTGCCTCCATGCTCCAAGGGCGGGTTCCTGCCTCAAACCCTGCCCTTACAGGAAACGGCTCCGGGAAACAGCTTGGGGGAGGGCGCAGTTGTTGCCAAGACAACCCCTGCAGGACTGACTGACTTCCGCTTGGTCGCTGGCTATTCTTCTGGACGTGATGAACACCACCCATGGTTTTTATATAAGTAGATAAGGACCTATTCTGTCCTGCATTCCATTAACTTTGTATCAGCAGATCTAGTTTTCATTAGGGACTAGTCAAGTTTGGTGGCAGAAGCAATTGGTGTTGTTTAAATATTTATAGTTTCATTTCAGTTCCACCTTGGTTTGTTGAACAGATATAAAACCGAAGTCTTTATCACATGTGCCACTTCCTGTAATTCCTAAACACTTAGTTTTCAGTTTCTTTTTAATCTACCATTAATTTCTGAAGGTTCATCTAAAACTAATAATTAATATGATCATACCATCACTTAAAAAATTAATAGAAACCTATAACAAAAGCCTAGTGCTAGAAAAATGAACAAAGGTTTCACAGTAATATTCTTAGAGACTACCAAAGAAAA
Source organism: Myotis daubentonii (assembly GCF_963259705.1). NCBI lineage: Eukaryota > Metazoa > Chordata > Mammalia > Chiroptera > Vespertilionidae > Myotis > Myotis daubentonii. Next base: position 40,808,481 of record NC_081853.1, on the reverse strand, counting down.
TGAAATGGGTAAGATAAAGAATGGCTATGATTTTATACTCTTAAAAGGAAAGGAAACATTAAATATTATCTTCTATGATGGTTATAAGTGAAGTTCTCAAAGTGCAGCACACAGACTTCTGAACACCCCAGTGGTCCTTTCAGAGGGTCAATGAAGTCAAAATTATTTTCATAATAATACTAAGACCTCAATTGCCTTTTTCAATGTGTTGTCATTTATACTGAGGGTGTAAACACATCATAGGTAAAAACTGCTGATACCTTGTCATGAATTAATGCAATGGCACCAAAACTGTACTATCCACAGTTAAAACAAAAAGTCAGCTTTTCATTTGTTCTTGATAAAGTAGTAAATATTATTAGTAGCATTAAATATAGACCCTTGGACATATACAAAGCATTTCCACTGCATACCTAAATATGATGGCTGTACTAAAGCAAAATACTTATGTATCTGTTAGAGGTGTAAGCTGAATTAGCTGCTTTTTACATGAAATGCATTTTTCCCTTAAAAGAATGACTATGCTTATTCAGTCTTAGGTTTATAGCAGGTATTTTCTAAAAATAGTGACTGAATAAGCCTGTCATATCAAGAAAAACAATTCAAAGTATTTGTTGTCAATGATAAAATTTGACCTTTAACCCTTTTCCAAAATCAGGATTTTAGAAGTTATGTCTACCACCAATATTTAAAAACATTTTTTGATGAAATCAGTGATGATATTAAAGAATTGATATTTTTTGATATTGCATAATGTAATATATAAACATTTGGAAGGTTTGTGTAATTCAGAGAGCCGATGATTTCCAAATGACCAATACTTAATGTTACAAATCATGGATGGATAAAGATTTATTCAAAGTATAAGAAAAAAAATAGAAGTTAAATGCACACAAACATACAATCCCAATGAATAAGTGAATGAATGCATGCATGCAAAGTATAAGATATAGCAGTGAACTTTAATGCAGCAAAGTATGAAGAGTTCATTGATACAGTTTCAGATTCACACTGCCATTAACCTATAAAGAGTACTTGTCAAATTTTGGTATATTATCAAAGAAAAATGTCCATAATTACCTGAAAAAGCTATTAAAACATTCTCCCTTTTTCCAACTGCATATATGTGTACGGATTTTCTTCACATGTTTCAAGTAAAGCAACATATCATAAGAGACTACAGAAGCAGATTCAGCTGTGGTCTAGTAAATCAGACACTAAAGACATTCACAAAAATGTAAAACAATGCCAATTTCCCAGGATTTTTCAGAATATATTTAAACTAATATATATTTTTCATAACATTAATGTTGACAAAGAATGGTTTACTGTTGCCATTTTAAAAAATTAATAAGTAAGCATATTTTAAATTGGGTTTAATTTCCAATATAGCAAATATTGGTGGATATAATCCAATAAATATTTAAGAGTGTAAAAGTCCTGAAATCAAAAGGCTTGAGAACTGCTGATTTAATATTGTAGCAAAATATAGGGGTTTTGACTGTTAAAAATTAAAAGATTTCTATGTTAAAGTTAATTCCAATACCTTTATTTGAAAACTAGAGGCCCGGTGCATGAAATTTGTGCAGGGGATGGGGGTGAGGGGGGGTCCCTCAGCCCAGCCTGCACCCTCTCCAATCTAGGACCCCTCGAGGACACCCCTCTCACAATCTGGGACTGCAGTCAGACATCCCTCTCACAATCTGGGACTGCTGGCTCCCAACCACTCACCTGCCTACCTGCCTGATTGCCCCTAACTGCTTCTGCCCGCCAGCCTGATCACCCCCTAACCACTCCCCTGCCAGCCTGATCAACGCCTAACTGCTCCCCTGACGGCCCAATTGCCCCTAACTTCTCTCCCCTGCTGGCCTGGTCACCCCTAACTGCCCTTCCCTGCAGGCCTGGTTGCCCCCAACTGCCCTCCCCTGCAGGCCTGGTCCCCCCTAACTGCCCTCCCCTGCAGGCCATCCTGTGTCCACATGGGGGCGTCCATCTTGTGTTGGAGTAATGGTCAATTTGCATATTATCTCTTTATTAGATAGGCTATTTACCCTCTTTTACTACAATTTCATCATGCTTATATCTTTGACCTGGCAAGGTCAGTTTACTCTTATACAAAGTAAACAGTGAAATCACACACTACACTGAATATAAAATGCCAACTCTTCTACGGAGGATAGTAGTTAATTGTTGAACAATAGAAATGAAATTATCCAATAGTTAAGGAATAAGGTAAGAAGACCCCTTTAGAGAAGGCGTGCTAATAAACCCAGAGCCTTGGCTAGAATCCAGCTCAGATAATTACATTCTATAGAGGGAATTCAGGTAAGACTAAAAACATAATTATATTGGTTGGGATATGGCCAGGATAATAGGGTTAACAGTCTAATTCCTATGAGAGTCATGGGATTTTTAATGGCCAAGAGTGGTCAGAATCTAATTATTGTACCTCAATAGACTTGAGTGAAGCTACTGAATTCAACTTCTAGCTCTTGTAATGACTTGTTGTCACCCTGCTTCAATAACTTTATCTTTGTTTCATTCTAAGTACACTGAGTATGAGAAATACAATAATTCTGCAGATTTAAAGTGCTACAGTGTTACTGAAAAGGCATCACCTCACGTTCATGCAGAACCTGTGCCTACTAACTAGATTACACTTAAAAGCTTCCTTATTACCTAAGAGCAATATTTCTCTATTGAAAAGAAACATTATTGTATTATTTCTGAAGTTGAATTAAACGTGAAAATTTATACCTGATAATAAAAGAAAAAACTGCACGCATATTTGATGTTTCTACCAAATAGGGTAAATAAAAGGGCGTGTGTGTGTGTGTGTGTGTGTGTGTGTGTGTGTGTGTTAATGTGTTTATTCTAAAATCAAGACAAGGCGCAAAACTGGCTAGGACAGTTGTTAGTAATACTCTAGAACGAGCAGGCAAACTATGGCTCACAAACAAAGCCTGCAGCCTGTTTTTGGTAAAGATTTACTGGAATACAGCCACACTCATTCATTTAGTTTATGGCTGTTTTCACACTTCCTCAGCCAAGCTACATAGAAAGTTAGGTGTGAAGTCTAGTTTTTGGCTCTGCTATTAACTAGTATGATCAAGGGCAAGTCACAAATTTCCTATCATTTACAAATAAAATGCAAATGACTAGGTGATCTCTAAAATACTTTGCAGCTCTAAAAGTATCTGAGATTTTAAATGATAAGCCATGTGGCACTCACTAGGTATAATAGAAATTCAAAAAAAGCAATCATATGAGCTAGGGTCACCAGGGAAGACCCCAAAAGGCAGAAAGGGAGCTGTTAAGGATGTGTGGGATTTTTGCTAGAGGAGTAAATCCCAAAGATATTTCAGTGGTGGGAAAATAAGAAATAAACACAGGAGACACAGTAATTCGTAATAAAGCATATTCTCAACTTTGAGTAATAACTATTTCATAGTGGGAAATTATGGCTGGGTAGGGAAAAAGGCAAGATTATGGGCAGTCTCTGAAAATCTGAAAAAGAAACACTTAGCAGGCTCCTAATCAGAACCACTGGGGTTTTCCAAAAGTGAAGTAATCAGAGTTGTGTTTACAATAGACTAGTAATGGCTGGAAGGGACATCATGGACTGGGACATACATAGAGTAGTCCTGCTTATAAGCTAGAGAGCAAATTTGGCTGTCAGGCCTCAAGAAATCCTGCAACTTTTGAGTCAGCAACTTTTTCACAAGTCTGAATTATCAGGAAAATGATTAAAATCAAACTGAGAAAGGAACCAGACTGGGAGGAAAGAGGAGTTCAATTTGAGACATGCTACTTTTAAGCTGGTAAAGAAAAGAAAATCTAAAGTAGTGAAACGCTCCAGAATTGGTCAGAAATATAACATAAGAACTACTGTAAAAGGTCAGAAAATAAAGAGATGTAGAATTTTAGAACTGAAAAGGCCCCTGAGCTGAGTAGGCCCCAACTGTCACTGTGAGGTAGATAAGTACTTGCCTCCAATTCAAAGATCAGCCAACTGACAGCCAAAGAATTGTGACTCCCATCACCAGCTAAAACTTTCTTGCAAGGGATCCAGAATTTAGTTTTATACCTTCTATTTAGAAATACTTGAAGCTATGAGAATACAGAAGCACTCCAAGATTCAGAGCAGAAGTTCATAGTCATGTTTATTTGAACTGTAGTGTTTTAAAGAATAAAGGAAAGAAATAATCAGCTTCCAACAGTTGTGGCAGAATGAGTGGCTTGAGGAACATTTACTCCCATCATTTCTATCAACCTTTCTTCCATGGTACCCCCAAACAATACATATATATTTAAATTACAAAATGTGCACTTTCTTTTTTTTTTCCTTTTTTAAAAATATATTTTTATTGATTTGAGAGAGGAAGGGGGAGAGAGAGAGAGATAGAAATATCAATGATGAGAGAGAATCATTGATTGGCTGCCTCCTGCACGCCCCCCACTGGAGACCGAGCCCGAAACCCGGGCATGTGCCCTTGACCGGAATTGAACCTGGGACCATTCAGTCCCCAGGCCGATGCTCTATCCATTGAGCCAAACCAGCTAGGGCACAAAATGTGCCCTTTCTATGAAAATACAGCTTTAAGGCAATCCCTAGGACACCCCTTATGGTCGTACAAGTAGTGCATATAATAATGTAGACAATACACCAAAGGCTGTGCAGCGTACAAGCTACATAAAGCCCCTTCCAACCACAGTATTGAGCCAACCCCCTCTCATTTGGGTATTCCCAAACTTTGACTGACTATCAACATTCAATATCTGGAATATTTCACATAAAAATTAGAATTCCCATACTTCTCTTAATTAGAAGATCTGACTACAATAAACTTTTTTCGACAAGTGAAAGTAAGGTGGAGGCCAATAAAGAGTTCCCTTTGGACAGGGATCTGCTTTCTGATTACTTATGTCCCTACTTGGCCCACTCATTCCTTCACATCACTTACAAGCCTCGTTAAGAGACCTACAACCCTAAAACAGATAGAAGCAGAGGATTAAGGCCTATGCTCTACACAACAGTTTGAAAAGAAAGCAGCAAAGGGACCAAGGAACAAGTATAGCATTTGAGAGCCCATCTATAGAATCCATTCCAGAGTGGATGGATTTTAAAAGGCTCTACAGGAAGGGAAAATGTCAATTACAACAAAAGAGAAATGGATATTATATGTAAATAGATTTATGAGATGATTTTTAAACTGAAGATATGTACATATATCTGAATGGAAAGAAGAGGAGGAAGTTGGGATAAGTGATTTTAGACTCAGTCTCAGGCAGATGGAAACGATAAAGTTTCTGTATTCAGCAGAGTGATTGGCTTTAGAAAGTAATTTTTTAAACTGAAACAATAATTACCTGCCTCATAACAAATTTGAATAGATCTTTAAAGAAAATACTTATGAAATACAACATGCAACATATTGCCTAAATTTTACACTTTATACATAGACTAGTGGCCCGGCGCACGAAATTCGTGCACTTGGGGGGGGGGGGCGGTGGTCCCTCAGTCTGGCCTGTGCCCTCTCACAGTCTGGGAGCCCTGGGGGAATGTCCGACTGACGGTTTAGTGGGCCTAAGCCATCAGTCAGACAACATCCTTAGCATTGCCAAGGAGGTGGGAGAGGCTCCCACCACTGCTGCTGTGCTTACCAGCTGTGAGCCCGGCTTCTGGCTGAGCGGCAACCCCCCCCCCCCCCCGCCCCGTGGGAGCACACTGACCACCAGGGGACAGCTCCTGCATTGAGTGTCTGCCCCCTGTGGTCAGCGTGCATCATAGTGACCGGTCATTCCACCATTCGGTCACTTGCATTTAGCCTTTTATTAGATGAGGCCCCCTAGAACCATAAGAAATGCAAAAAATTCACTGTTAACTCATTCTTGAATTGACCCCACTTAAAATCAAATTGCCCCCCCCTTAGGGCATGTGCTGCACCTTGGGAACCACTGGGCTTGACACTTTTCCTCTCTGAGCTTCATTTGTAAATACATATGCATATACCAGGGGTCCTCAAACTTTTTAAACAGGGGGCCAGTTCACTGTCCCTCAAACCATTGGAGGGCCAGACTATAGTTTAAAAAAAAACTATGAACAAATTCCTATGCACACTGCACATCTTATTTTGAAGTAAAAAACAAAATGGGAACAAATACAATATTTGTATTTGCATGTGGCCCGCGGGCTGTAGTTTGAGGACCCCTAGCATATACCATGGGAATTGTAATCTCTTCTCCACCTACCTCACTGGGTTGTCATGAGGAGGTAATAAACCTATAAATGTTTCATCAAGTAAGTGATGTCTAAACGCGAAGGGATGGTTGTTTCTAAGCTCATGGGTTCCCTCACAGGTAGTGGGTGCTGATTAGGGGAGGAGGGCATGATTGTTTCCTGGGACTGTAGCTATGGAAGCTTTGCAGAGGGTTCCGCAGACCTCAGAGGGGCGGGCTCTGGCCAGCAGCCCAGTAGCGGTGGTCGTCCCTGGAGGCACTGGTAGGGGGCGGGGCATTAGGGGGGTGCTAGGGGGGCAGCGAGGCCAAAGGGGGAGTAACTGTCAAACCTTCCTGCTTGGCGCCATTCTTTAAATTGTATGTGGCTGTTTCGCAGCTGTACCTGCTCAGGGCAGGGCTCCAATCTCCTGGAGCAGGGTGGGGGCTGGGCCGGGGCATAGCCAGGTGGGCTAGGAGGGCGGGTTTAGCCGCACCCCCAGCAAGGTTCAGCATGCTTCTGCTGCGGAGGCTGCAGAGACAACGCTGCTGCTGTCCAGGGGAAGAGTCTAATGCTGCCCCCACCCCGGGCCAAAGTTGTAGGGAGGAGAGTTGTGCCCAGCCCCAGTGGAGGAGGCCTGGCAGCAGCGGGCAGCGGGCCCCGGGGGCGCTGACGGGTGGTCGCTGGTGTGCTATTGTTGTGGGCGCCCCTGGCAGGGGTGGCGGGGGAAGAGATCGGGAGTTGGAGGTAGGGGCTGCAGCTACCCACGAGGCTGGGTCTTCTCCCCGTCCAGTCAGCCTCCCCGTCCCCCCGGGGGTTCGGGGGCTGGGGTAGGGTGTCCGTCTGTCTCCCGAGGGGTGCGGGGGCTGGGGTAGGGTGTCTGTCTGTCCCCCTAGGGGTGCGGGGCTGGGGTAGGGTGTCCGTCTGTCCCCCCAGGGGTGTGGGGGCTGGGGTAGGGTGTCTGTCTGTCCCCCTAGGGGTGCGGGGCTGGGGTAGGGTGTCCGTCTGTCCCCCCAGGGGTGTGGGGGCTGGGGTAGGGTGTCCGTCTGTCCCCCCAGGGGTGCGGGGGCTGGGGTAGGGTGTCTGTGCAGGGGGACTGGAAGAGCTCCCCATGCCCACTTCCTCTTCTTTCTTTGCAGTCTGGGTTCCTGTCAGGCACTCTCCTCAGATCCCCGGGAACTTGGCTCCGGCCACCCGCCCCCTGCTGCACATGCAGCCTCCTGCTGGCCTGTCAATATGCAAATTAGTCATTACTGGGACACCTTAATGGACAATTAACATATTACCTCTTTATATGTATAGATTATAAAGAGAAATGAAAACAGGTCATTTTGTTGTGCCCAGATTTCAAAGTTCCCAAGACCCCCAGGGAGCCAGTCAGTCCGATGCAAAAGCAAAGAGTCCTTTATTATGCAAGCCGGCCTGCGCTCCCCGTTCACCAGACCCACCGACACAGCGGAAAGTCCAGTGGCCGAGAGAGCGAGGCCTGATGGGACAGGGGGTTTTAAAGGGGGATGGAGTGAGGGCAGGAGAGGGCACTGTGGGCCCGGCTGATTGGCCAGGCGCGAGTCGGTACAGGATGTGGTCATAGTGATGGCGTGCACTTCCCTTGATCACCATTGGTTAATCCAGAGAAATCCTGGGTGTGGCTAGCAGCGGCTTCTTCCCGTGAGGAAGCACATGGCCCCATCCCAAAATGGAGGACCCAAGGCAAGATGGAGGGCACACATGGTTCTGTCCCAAGATGGAGGACCCAAGGCAAGATGGAGGGCGCAGTCCTTGTCCGGCTCCTGCTGCTGCCGCTCGAACTCGCCACAAGGCAGGATGGCCCTCCCGCACAGCACCCGCAGCTGGCCTGCGGACAGACCGGGACTCCAGCGCATCTGGGCGGCACAGGCCCAGCAAACGGGGTGCGGCCGGTGGAGCGGCCCAGCTCTGGGGGAGCGGCATCCGCTCGGAGCAGGCCCGGCCCATGGGGCCGGCGCACTGCAGCATGGCGGCCTCCCCGAGCCAGGGCACGCACCCCACTCCGCTGCCGCCGCTGCTGCACTGAGCCCGGTCTGGGGGTGGGGGGGGGGCAGCCCGCGCTGGGCTCCCGCTGTGGGCCGGGGAGCCAATGCCCCCCACATAGGGCCGGCGGCCGGCCCACGCAGGCCCCGGTCCCCCCGACCGGGCCCCGAGGGCTGCACGGACCCTCGGCCCCAGCGCGGGCAAGCGGGGAGCCGACCACGGGGGAAGGGAGGGAAGAGCGAGGCGGTGAGGCCTTCCGCTCCCATGACCTCCCCCGTGGTCGGTCGCCGCCAGGCCCCCACCCCTCGGCCCGCCGCCGGCCACCACGCAGCCGGTCCGGAGACTCGGACCCGCTCCGGGGAGGCCAGGCCCTACGGCGGGCGCAGAGGGATCTCAGAGCCGGGCGGTCAGACTCCTCCCCCCGCACCGCCCGGAGAGGCGGTGCGCCTTTCAATTTCTTATCTGTCTATTTCTGATAGAGTAACTAAAATCATAAGGAAGGTAGATGATAATGCCATGCCTATTGGAAATCAAAATTTCTCATCAATAAACCTATGTCAAATAATTTACTCCTATAAAACTAGTTAACCGCATAGACAAATTACATTAGGAAAAAGTATATACCATGACTGACCATGTTTCCATTCTATCCTAGTATATTAACTTTCACTATTCTCATTCCAAATTATTTTAAAGCAAATTCCAGATACATACTGAAATACTTACAGATGAAATTATTCCTTATCTTTAATGTATATATTTCTTTATTGATTTCAGAGAGGAAGGAAGAGGGAGAGAGAGATAGAAACATCAATGATCAGAGATAATCACTGATTAGCTGCCTCCTGCATGCTCCCTACTAGGGATTGACCCGCAACCAGGGCATGTGCTCTTGGCAAGAATCGAAACTGGGACCCTTCAGTCCACAGGCCGGCTCTATCCACTGAGCAAAACTGGCTAGGACTACACCTTATTTTTAAAAGACAAATACTCCCCCTATTAAACATAACCAAAGTATCATTCCCTTTCTTATACACATATACACAAATGAATAATGCCTTAATATCATCAAATATCCAGTCAATTCAAACAAAGACTCTTTACTGAAACACTGGGGAAAAAATAAAATTACCTTACACTATTTTAGAAAAATCTCAATAAACTCTTCAAATATTTTATGAGCACAAATAAGGCCAATAAGAGATTATTTGCATTTTTAAATCATATATAATTCATTAAAATTAAATATTGTTACTTCTCTTTAATGTAAATATGTGATGTTTCTTTGAATAAAATAAATACAGTATTATGCTTACCTAAATTCTAATTCCCTCAACATGACTAAGTCTAGAATAGTCATTATGGCTCTTTAAAAAACAAATAAACAGAAAACCAGAAAAAACAAATTTTGAACAAATTTAGTGTTTAGATTTTTTTTTCCTTACAGGGGTTTGAAATTAAAGTGTTAATTCAGACTGTACCTGAATTATAATCAACTAATTACAAAATGGGTTTATCCCTAACATAGCTCTAAGTAGGAAAAGCCTTACGTTGTTTTTTTAAAAAACAAACAAACCCTTCTTATCTGTGTTTTTAAGGTTTCAAATTGCAAAGACAACGAAGGCAGTGATTTTCAAACTTTTATTAGAAGTGCATCAGAATCACCAGGAGGGCTTGTTAAAATAGTTTGCTGGCCTCATGCCAGAGGTTCTGTTTCAGTGGGTGTGGGGTAGAGGAGGAGAATTTGCATTTCTAACAGGTTCTTGGGTAACACTTAATGCTCCTGGTTTGAAGATCCCACTTTGAGAACCACTGATGTTAAGTTTTCAAAATCTTGCAAATTTACAAGATTTGGCATTTCCTTTAAGCTCCACACAACACAGAGGAAAGAACATGAGTTTTGGAATAAGATGGAATAATAATTCAAGTCTCAACTCTCCTCCCTTTCTAGTTACAAATTTTGAGAGCAAGGGACACCACTTTTCAAAGCCCGAGTTTCATCTGCAAAGTTACTAATTAAAGTTACAACTTATTTAGGAAGAAAAAAACTTTTTACTGGGCACTTAGGAACCTCACCTATTAATCTGCACTCAGGGGTGGGCGTCAGAGGGTGGCATATTAACTTCTCTTTGGACAAGAGGTTTAAAAACAAAAATCAGCCAGCTCTAGCTATCCAGAACAGTGTGATGTCTATCACTGGACTTACTTGGCCTCTACCATTCAATCTGACAAAATATGAATTTTAGCTCTCTCCAAGTTCTGCCTATTCTGATATAGTCATGTCACTATTTTACAGCTCCAAATCTCATCAACCTGGGCTTTTCTCTACAAATTAACCTAGTTCATTACCAAATTAAATCACTGTTGCATTTTTTAAATCAAGGCTTCTATAAATGACTATATAATACTTTAGAATAACAAGCTGAACCCAGCCAATTTCATATTTTCTATTTCTGACAATATAATGACTATACTTTTTAATTTCACTTTAATTTTTAAACCATTTTTTTGGCTTATAAAAATAGATTTTTATTCCAAAGGAGGATAAAACTCTAAATTTCATCCTGCAAAATACAAGGCTTGGGGTAATCAAATATAGTATTACTGTGAAACATACAAGGCAAATTTTATTTACAACTTAAAGTGAACTCAAACTTGAGTTATTATTTCCTAAAAGGCCCTGTAAATGTATCAGCTATTAACATGAGAATTTTATGTGTGTTTTGCTTATATTAAAATCATAATCTGGTGGGAGAACCGCAAAGAAAACTGTTCACAATAGGCTAGAAACTGATACAAATTACATTAGAAGGTAAGCCTATGTCATTAGAGTAATGGTTACACTTAATTCATTGCAAAGAACATTCATCCACTGCCAACTACACACAGATTACAGAAGGACCTGCATGAAAGCTGACAAAACGCAATGTAATAAAATATTTTTCAGGGACTCTAATAGTGATCCTTTTTTTCCCCCCATTCACTGCAATGCAGTCATTTGTACAGGACAGTAGAAATTAAATACAGCATAGAGGAAAGAGCTGGGCTTTAGAATAAGATGGAGATAGGTTCAAGACTCAGCTACTTATAAAGCTTTGAAAGCAAGTGACCAAATTCCAAAACCTGAGTTTCATCTGCAAAATTTAGATAACTCCCCCATCTTTCAGGATCCTTTTGAAGTCTGATTTAAAATAACACCCAAAGTATCTTGGCACAAAGAAAGTATTCAATAAATGGCAACTGACATTTTACTTTAAACCTACTTTGGAAAAGCTGACCTATATCTACTTCTTCAATAAAAACAATTCAAACTACTTTGTATTTCATAGGTCTTGAAGGGATTTAATAGGTTTCTAATGTTATTGTTAATGGAAATTTCAGAAATTGAGTTTTCTATTAAAAATATTTTCTGGTGATTTGTTCTTAATGTTAAAAATAACTTATAGGTAAATATTCCATTAATCTATAATAATAAAAGGGTAATATGCTAATTAGACTGGACATCCTTCTGGATGAAGCCGGGGCCAGAGCAAAACCTGGGTCCCAGGTGCCTGCCAGCGGCTGGAGGGAAGCCCGGGTCCCAGGTGCCAGAGGGAAGCCGGTGCCAGCAGCTGGGGGAAGGAAGGCCTACTCTTGCACGAATTTCATGCATTGGGCCTCTAGTTAAATATAAAAATCTGTCTCAGATAAATAAATGAATTCTAGAAAAAATTTAAAAATAGATATTATTTCTTTATAAAGTGTTCTGCTTTACTAATGTTAGACCACAGCTGTATTTTTAATATCATAAAGACATCTCATGATGGATATAAGGAGGTATATTATATATACATATAAGTAGACATACCTAATTATGGATATATATGTATACTTAAAATATAAGTGGATATAAGTGGATGTAAATATAGCTAAAATAAATATCAAACCTTTAAAAATTCCTCCTTTAGACAAAAATACAACTTCTTCATTAAAGTTTTAATTTTAACCTTCAGCATATAAGTATACATGCATTCAATACACTATATCTCCCATAAAACTAATGTTTCTGAGTTAATGAATAAATAGTATGTTTGGAAGATAAAATACATTTTTGCTTTTAAACTCTACTAATAGCCCATCCGAGTAATCCCTGTTCACTCATGAGTAACTGATTCTTCAAGATTTGGGTCAAGCAAGCCATTTACTCAAGCCACAATCAATTAGAATAGGACTCCATACCCTAGTCAAAGGCAACCCACTAAAGGTTGCACACAGGAGAAACCGGTCTCAGTGATAGCTGGTGTGAGAACTCTGGTCATCTTAGGCTGGATGGTGACTGACAGACCTGACCTTCTATGGAAATTTCTGAATGTGAAACAAGAGAGAAAAAGTAACATGAGTAAAAGCAGAATGAGTAAAAACAGAAAAGGAGGGCAAGTAGTAGACACAGAGGTTGAGCCTCTAGTATTCATTCCTTTATTCAACAAATGTTTACTGAGCCCAGGCAGTGGGTTACACACCAAGCAATGAATCAGGACAATTATGGCAAGTGCCACTACTCGAAGGCACCACTCAGACAACTGTGTCATCAGGGCTGCTGTTAGGTCAATAGGCTTTCCAAATGAACAGTAACCTCAACACTTGCCAACTACCAACGGCAGCTGGAGGGAAAAGTGCAAAATGTGAAACAAATAGGATCAAAGAGACTGTATGTCCATATCTAGTCCCATTCATAATCTCTGGAAACTTCCTAGTTAAATATCAGCTCTTCACTATAGAGGGAAAGGGAACTATAGTATATACACAACATTTATATTTCCCAAATATTACAGCTATAAAAATTCTCACCTTTAACAAATTATACTTACTGATGCAAATTAGAGGACTAATAAAAACACCTCCCAAAACTGTTTAAGGGACTTAATCATAGGGACTGATGACCTTGAAAAAATTTTAAAATAGGCTATGATAGATTCTTTATTCTTGATACCCATGGCCTACCCTCTGCTACAAGCCCTATCCTCTCCCATTGTGATCTCTTCTGGATCAAAGCCTTCTAAGAAAAGAATCTGGTATCAGTCACTTAAATCTTAACGTGGTAATAAGTCAAACATTTCATATTTTCAGGCTTATTTGCAGCCTTCTAATCCTATATAATAAAAGAGTAATATGCAAATTGACCCTAACAGCAGATCAACCAGGAACAACTGGTCACTATGATGTGTACTGACCACCAGGGGGCAGATGCTCAATGCAGGAGCTGTCCCCTGGTGGTCAGTGCGCTCCCACAGGCAGAGCTCTGCTCAGTAACAAGCCGGGCTGATGACTATGAGCGCCACAGTGGTGGCAGGAGCCTCTCCTGCCTCCTTGGCAATGCTAAGATTGTCCAACTGACAGCTTATAGGCCCACTCCTAAGCTGTCAGTTGGACAACCCCCAAGGGCTCCGGGGCTGCCAGAGGTATGTCTGACTGCCAGGGTAGGCCCAATCCCCCCGGGAGCGGGCCTAAGCTGGCAGGTCGACATCCCCTGAGGGGTCCTGGGCTGCCAGAGGGATGTCTGACTGCTAACTTAGCCCCAATCTCCTGGGGAGCAGACCTAAGCCAGCAGGTGGACATCCCCTGAGGTGTCCCAGGCTGCAAGAAGGCGCAGGCCGGGATGAGGGACTCCCCTGAGTGCACCAATTTTAGTGCACCGGACCTCTAGTAGGGGAATAAAAGGCAGTCAACCATTAATTAGTTTTAAGCATCAATGAATGAGTGCTGATAGAGGTGTTGAAGAGATAGTGTAAGAATTTCCTGAACTCACACCACAACTACTGAATGGAATCTGTCAATTTATTATCAGAAATCGAAAGAATGGTACAATTACTAAAAATAACAGTAAAAACTTACACAATGACTCATGTGCATGATCAGTAAAGCATATGTAAATTCTAATTGACATTCAATTAGACAATTAAATTCTTATAAAGTGGCAATTTAGTATACTGAATGATTTATCACTACATGATTCCCCCCAAGTCACAAATGAACATGTTAATATCAGTATAAATAAACCCTCAAGAAGTCATAAATCATATGTAATATTGCTATGTCTGGTTCTATACTGCTAGGGCTTAGCAATTTAGGTTTGAACAGTATATTTATGCAAAATTTATTGCTGTCTTCTACCACAAATCAATTGTTTTTATTCTAAATAAGTTTCAGATTTCATAAATTAATATTGATCATTTGTTTATAATTTAGTATAGTTAAACAATTGTTATATTTTTTTGAAAGCTACATCTAGGAATCACGCATTTAATTCAATTCAGCAAATTTTTCTGGATACCTACAACATGTCTTGGACACATTATACACTAAAATAAACCTACAGTGACAGCTACTTAGACATGTTTATTATAAGCTTCATTTTACTGGCATTAAAACTCCTCAAAACAACTCCTCTTGGATCTAAAATATTTTTATTCATTCTCATCTGCAAGATTATAGTTAAGGTTAAATATGAGTAAGTTATATAATTTCATATTTTCAGGGACTTATCAAACCTTTAAAGTTATATTATCTTACAATAAAGGGGCTACTGTATTGTAAAAGGACAAAAATTGCTTCTTTTTCCTAAATTAAATATATTTCATTTCCTAGATTCAAACTAGTCATGACCCTGTACTAATTAAGTTAAAAATATTAAGCAACATGAGAAATTTAATACATATTATTTCTCACACATGCATGTAACATGATTATGTATAAATATACAAGGCATATAAGCACATTTTAATGCATGTTTATTTGGAAAATTGCTCTCTGAAATGCAGTTACTCTTTTCCCAGAGGTTGCAAATTGTTCTATATAATTTGCATACCTTTCCACTCACTTATCAGCTCTTTTGTCACCTTAATTCCAAATGATAACATCTGACTGGATAATACTTAAATATTCACTTGAAGTTTTATTAGTTCAATAGCTTAAGAACACTGACTAAAATTTGGGTGCCACACCTAGTGGAACAGAAAATTCTGTGCATATACTTTATACAACATATTTAGAAAGTCAGGCTATTTTTGCCATGCCTATTTCTCAAGAGTAGTTGAAAATGAGTCCTCAAAGCTTAAGGAAGGAATGTTTCACTAATCAAGGCTTCTCAGCACATCAAAATAGTTCTTTGAGGCCAAGATCTTTGCCATTTTGGTAAAAACCATAGAGCTCTCAATGGCCTGCACACAGTTGTCATTCACTAAATACTACCCCATATATTGATCTAACTAACCTCTCAGGCACAGCCTATAGTTATTAGAATCAGAAGCAAGCACAACCCCTTAGTTGTAGAGACCAAGGCTTAAGATCTTCAATACCCTCATATTACCCATTATGTATATACTAGAGGCCCAGTGCACAAAAATTTGTGCACTCGGGGGGGAAGGGAGGGTCCCTCAGCTCAGCCTGTGCCCTCTCACAGTCTGGGACCCCTCGGGAGATAACGACCTGCTGGCTTAGGCCTGCTCCAGGGTGGCAGAAGACAGGCCCAATCCCTAGGTGCAGCGCCTGGTCACGCTCAGGGTAGGGCCGATTGGGGGGTTGGGGCACCGACCCCTGTCACACTCAAGGCAGGGTCAATGGAGAGGTTGCGGCGCCACCCCTTGTCACGCACACAGCAGGGTCCATCAGGGGGGTTGGGGCTCCGTACCCTGTCACGCACAGAGCAGGGTCGATCAGGGGGTTGGGGAGCTCCCCCCTGTCACGCACAGAGCAGGGCCCATCAGGGGGTTGGGGAGCTCCCCCCTGTCACGCACAGAGCAGGGCCCATCAGGGGGTTGGGGAAATCCCCCCTGTCACTCACAGAGTAGGGCTGATAGGGGAGTTGGGTCACCGCCCCCTGTCACACACAGAGCAGGGCGGATCAGGGGGTTGGGGCGCCGCCCACTATCACCCACAGAGCAGGGCCGATCAGGGGATTGGGGCGCCGCCACTGTCACACTCAGGGCAGAGCCGATGGGGAGGTTATGGCTCTACCCCATCACACACAGAGCAGGGCCCGTGGGGAGGGGGGGGGAGTTGGGGCGCCGCCCTCTATCACCCACAGAGCAGGGCTGATCATGGGGTTGGGGCGCCGCCACTGTCACACTCAGGGCAGGGCCGATCAGGGGGATGGGGCGCCGCCACTGTCACACTCAGTGCAGGGCCAATGGGGAGGTCACGGCTCTACCCCGTCACACACAGAGCAGGGCCCGTGGGGGGTGGGGGGTGGGGGTGCCGCACCCTGTCACACACAGAGCAGGGCCGATCAGGGGGTTGGGGCGCCATACCCTGTCACACACAGAGCCGCAGGGCGATCAGGGGGTTTGGGCACTGCCCCGTCACGCTGATCCCAGTTCCGGGAGGCCTCGTGGCTCCGCTGATCCCGGTGCTGGGAGGCATATTACCCTTTTACTATATAGGATAGGGGCCTGGTGCATGGGTGGGGGCTGGCTGGTTTGCCCTGAAGGGTGTCCTGGATCAGGGTGGGGGTCCCCACTGGGGTGCCTGGCCAGCCTGGATGAGGGGATGAGGGCTGTTTTCAGGCTGGCGAGTGAATGAAGCTCCCAACCGCTCCTTTTTTTCTTTTCTTTTTTCATTCTGAGCCAGCTTTAGCTCTGGCTCCAGCTCTGAGGCCTCTGCTGCTGAAAGCAGGTATCTGGTATGTTTGGGTTCTATAATCGATACACTGTATCAACTCCAGCCCTGAGATCCCGGCCGGCTGAAAGCAGGTTTCTGGGGTTTTGTTTAGCTTCTATATTTGTTCCAATGTTTCAAACTGCAAGCTCAGAGGCCGGCAGCGGTAGGCGGGGAACGTTGGAGTCCTCCGTCACTGAAGCAAGCAAGCCTCATGTTCCCTTCAAGCTGCCTGGCTGCCGGCCACCATC
Source organism: Myotis daubentonii (assembly GCF_963259705.1). Classification (NCBI taxonomy): domain Eukaryota; kingdom Metazoa; phylum Chordata; class Mammalia; order Chiroptera; family Vespertilionidae; genus Myotis; species Myotis daubentonii. Next base: position 40,791,372 of record NC_081853.1, on the reverse strand, counting down.
TTGGCTGGCAGTTAATTTGCATATCACCCTGATTAGCCAATGGGAAGGGTAGCGGTCATATGCTAATTACCATGTTTCTCTTTTATTAGATAGGATGGATGGGAAAGTTGGATAGTGAAGAAGAGCTCCTTGGATACCCTGAATTTCCAGAAAAATGAAGAAGTGGGTCCTAGAGCAAACAAAGGCTGAAACATCGCTTTAAGGCAAAAATACCAAACAAGCTGTCCTACCTTCAGGCACATCAGGAGAAGGTACGGTTCTCTGGAAAAGACATTGTGGGAAGAGGAAGAAGACCAAATATGAGATGGACTGATTCCACAAAAGAAACCACAGGAGCTGAGCAGGGCTGCCGCGGACAGCTCATAGTGCATACTCATAAGCTGCCAGGAGTCAGACCCTACTCAATGGCATGATAACACATTTTTAAAAAGCAAGGATGAAAATAATCACTTTTATAATGACTAATTTCTTAGAGAAATAGCTACATTGATCTTAGGAAAAGTAATGGCAGTCTTGTTTATAGTTTTTAGATGGGTTAGTTTATTAAGTTTATACAGTAAACATAACGTATAGATGCAAATGTTAATATTTAAAGCTTGCAGGAAATTATAACTTCCTGAAACCTACACTATCAATTATCAGATGAAAATCTTATCAACACGTCTAGCCTCTGATAGTAGCCAATCTCTGAAAATATAAGTCAACATGGATTTGAGAAGGCTACTGTGTGAACATAATACTTTTACATGTCACTGTGAAATAATGAGCACTTCTGATATATTTTTTTTGGTTTGGTATTTAATACAGCATATTAAAAAGCGAAATTTATCCCCCCTGTTTTACTATTCTGGTATACAGCTGCCAACCATAGTTAAATCTGATTAGGCCCCATGCTGAGTTAATCAATCTGATAATGTCAGACATTATTAAGAAAGCATACATGATACGGTCACAATGTCTACTATCAAAAGCATGTACACCAAAACCTTTGTTTTTCTGGAACACTGCCATGGCTTACATTGGCTCAGTTTTATTTTGTTTTAAAGAATAAAAGAAAAAAAGACCTCTTTATCTCTTCCTTAGGCAGAAATGATAGAATAAAAAAAATAAAAATTAGGTAGGAGGTAGGTAACTTCTTGAAAAAGCTGTCTAAAAAAATGAATAATTGAGAAACATGGAGCCTTTTTATTAGCCAACTAATGAACATATCAGATAGCTGACTTACTTTCATTGGCATCACAAGGCAGAAAGAGCTAGAAATTATAGAACAATATAAAATCAAAATTAGTTTACCTCTACTTTTCTCCTTTATACAGTACCTTTTCAATCTATAAGCCCTCAATTTTTCTGTAAGTCCCTTAAGTGACATCCTCTCTGATGTGGTCTGTGGAGGTCAGATGGGATGGAGGCAAACATTAGGATGAACAAAAAGCAGCTCAAATTCAGATTTTTAATGAATCTGGATCTGCTGGGCAACATATTCTGCTTCAAATACAGGCATGTCTCATTTGTACTTTGCATTACTGTGCTTTGTAGGTATGGCATGTTTTACACATTGCAGGTTTGTGGCCACCCTGTATCAAGCATGTCTATCTGCACTATCTTTCCAGCAGCATTTGTTATGCTGATCTGATGATCAGTGATCTTTGATGTTACTACTATAATCATGCCCCTATAAGACTTATCCTTTATAATAAAGCGGTAATATGCAAATTGACCATCACACCCTCACACAAAGATGGCCACCCCAATGTGGACACAAGATGGCCACCACAAAATGGCCAGCAGGGGAGGGCAGTTGGGGCGACCAGGCCAGTAGGAGAGGGCAGTTGGGGGCAACCAGGCCTGCAGAGGAGGGCAGTTGGGGGGTACCAGGCCTGCAGGGAAGGGCAGTTGGAGGCGATCAGGCCTGCAGGGGAGGGCAGTTGGGGGCATCCGGGCTGGCAGGGGAGGGCAGTTGGTGGCGACCAGGCCTGCAGGGGAGGGCAGTTGGGGGCGATCGGGTTGGCAGGGGAGCAGTTAGACGTCAATCAGACTGGCAGGGGAGTGATTAGGAGGTGACAGGCTGGCAGGCAGAAGCGATTAGGGGCAATAAGGCAGGCAGGCAGGAGAGCAGTTGGGAGCCAGCAGTCCCGATTGTGAGAGGGATGTCTGATTCCGGTTTAGCCCCCATCCCTGTGGGTTCCCAGATGGGAGAGGGTGCAGGCTAAGCTGAGGGACACCCCCCCACCCACCCAGTGCACAAAGTTTGTGCACTGGGCCTCTAGTATGAGAAATAAAACTTTCTAACCGCCCCCCCCCCCCAAGTCTTTATCCTAGGAGGACCAGATCTGCTGAAGTTCTGGAACAGTGGGGGGCCACTACCATTTTTGTAAAGAAAAATAAAATAAAATAGTACTTTCATATTAAAGTCTGAAGGCTGGTGAGTTATCCTTGTTACAAACTTTGTCAAGAAAATGCCTTGGGTAATAATAATTCTTTAAAATCTCAAAGTTATTAAGACACAATAAATAGATGTAACTAAAATGAAGGGTTTATGATAAAGCTCTTTAGTGATAATTTTATGCTTAAACATAATTTTCTAAAGTCTTTGGTAACTTAACACTTTGGAGTTTGCTGGGTTAAATATCTAGGTATCTATAATAATAAAAGCATAATACGCTAATTAGACCAGATGTCCTTCCGGGACAACGCCACGGGATCAAGGCAGCCGCCACAGCTTCGAGGAAGGGATCCAGGCAGCCGCCCCCAGCTGCAAAGGCCTACTCTTGCACGAATTTCATGCATTAGGCCTCTAGTTCAGTGAATATTGTGGGTATTCTGACTACTCCCCCAACTTGCCATTCTCCATCTCTCTTCCTTTCTCTGGGCCTATTACTGCCAGGGCTAACCAGCAGACCCTGAGCAACAGAAAAATGATTACTCTGACATGACATCTGCTATGAAAGGAAGGACTAAGGGACTGCCTGGCTAAAGGAACCAGACAGCCTCAATCACCTGCCTCTTCCAGCTTTTATTGTAACAGCAGTTTGAGGGTAAGTATTCTTGGGAGGACACATGTGTCTGAAGTGTCCTTTAAGCAAGGACACCTAAAGATTAAGCATAAGGATTCCAGTAAACACCTGGGGTCTGCACATACACAGAATTGTTTGGAAAGGTCAAAGAACAATTAGGGGTAGCCACCTTTGGCCAAACTCCCCTAAGTTAATTCCAATAAACAGGGAGGGCCGCCTTCAGCCTACTTCTTCAGGTCGGAACTTCCTCCTTATAAACTTTTCCAACCAAGTCTCCTGTGCTCCCCCACATATTCCCTGAGACACAATATTTAAATTAGGCTTAATAATAATCCTACAATGGCCTCTAAGTGTTCAAGTGAAAAGAACACTTTAAATCAAAAGCTAAAAATGACTAAGCTTGGTGAGAAAAGCATGTTGAAAGCTGAGATAAGCTGAAACTTGGCACTCTTGCACCAATTAGCCAAGTTGTGAATTCAAACGAACAGTTCTTGAAGAAAGTTAAAAGTGCTACCCAGTGAACACACAAGTTATAAGGAAGTGAAACAGCCTTAATGCTGATATAGAGAAAGTTTTAGTGGTATGACTAGAGGATCAAACCAGCCACAACATTCCCTTAAGACAAAGTCTAATTCAGAGCAAGGCCCTAACTTTAATTCTATGAAGGCTAAGAGAGGGGAGGAAACTGCAGAAGAAAAGTCTGAAGAAAGCAGAGGTTGCTTCATGAGGTTTAAGGAAAAAGCCCTCTCTATAACAAAAAAAGATGCAAGATGAAGAAGCAAGTGATGACGTCTAATTTGAAGCAGTTATCCAGAGTTAAAGTAGGCTGTAGTGCCTACTTTAAGGCCACTGTTGAGACCTACTGCTCAGAAAAAAAGATTCCTTTCGATATATTACTGCTCATTGACAATTCACCTGGTCACCCAAGAGCTCTGATGGATATGTACAATGAGATCAATGTTTTCATGTCTGCTAACACAATATCTATTCTGCAGTCCATGGATCAGGAGTAATTTCAGCTATCAAGTCTTATTATTTAAGAAATACATTTTGTAAAGCTATAGCTGCCCTCAATAGTGATTCCTCTGATGGATCTGGGCAAAGTAAATTGAAAACCTTCTGGAAACGATTCATCATTTTAAATGCCATTAAAAGCATTTGTGATTCATGGAAAGAGGTCAAAATATCAACATTAACAGAAGTTTGGAAGAAGTTGATCCCACTCTCATGGATGACTTGGAGAGATTCAAGACTTCAGTGGAGGAAGTAATTACATACTTAAAAGTGGAGCCTGAAGATGTGTATGACTGAATTGCTGCAATCTCATGATAAAACTTTAAGACATGAAGAGCTGCTTCTTACGGATGAGCAAAGAAAGTGGTTTCTTAAGATGGAATCTACTTCTGGTGAAGATACTGGGAAGATTATTGAATGTAGGATGTAGACTATCACCTAAAATTAGCTTATAAAGCAGTGGCAGAATTTTTTACTCCAATTTTGAAATAAGTTCTGTGGGTAAAAAGCTATTAAACAGCATCACATGCTACAGAGAAAGTGTTGGTGAAAAGAAGAGTCAACAGAAGTGGCAAACTTCATTGTTGTCTTATTTTAAGAAACAGCCAACCTTTGGCAACCACCATCCTGAGCAGTCAGCAGCCATCAACATCGAGGCAAGACCCTCCATTAGCACAAAGAGGGAGGGATGAATAGGCAAAGCATACAGAATTTTTAGAGCAATGAAACTACTCCTTAGGATATTATGATGGTGGATACATGTCATAAATTTGTCTGAACCCAAAGAATGTATAACACCAAGAATAACTCTCATGTAAACTACAAACTCTGAGTACTAATGATATGTCAAAGTAGGTTCATCAATTGTAATAAATATACCACTCTGTCGGAGGATGCTGATAACAGGGGAGGACCACACATGTGTGTGGGCCAAGGGTATATGGGAAATCTGTATCTTCTGCTCAGTTTTTCCTGGAACTTAAAATGTTCTAAGAAATAAGGTGCATTTAAAAAAATACTACAGATACAAAAGAGTAAAAAATAGATTTCACTTGTATAAAAATGGTCACCTTAAAGAAATAAGCTGCCAAGAATTTTCCATGTTTCACAAAGTCTGTTATTTCATACAAGTCAAAACATTATGACAAATACCTTCTTCTTTCTGGAGGTAGTGATTTTTAGAAGATCATTACCAAAAGAAACATGTTTGTTTTAAACAACATAATGATTTGACTTTTGGTAGCTCATTTTACTAAACTGAAAGCATGAATAAACTGAAATAGAGAGGCAAAAACTGATATAAAAAGGCAAACTACTTAAAGCAGCCCATTAAAAATGAAGGGCACATTTTCAAAAGGCTATAAATTAGTTGACAGCAACAGGTTTAAGTTGTTTTTCTACTTTTAATTATCACTCCTTACCTCACTTACATCAAAATCATTTCCAATGCCATGACTCACCCTCTCTCATATTCTACTCTAAACTATTGATGACATCTCCTGCTTTTTGTCCTACTAAATACATCTACCAGCCACCATCTTTGCTTCCCTTGTCAGGCATCTAATGTTTTGCCTCCCACATTTCTAATCAAATGTAATTTCTTAGTCTTATCTTCAGTATGTTCAATTACATGCTCTAATCTTACATGTGCAGTTGCCATTCCATCCTGCTAGTATTCCGATGACATCCCTGTGCTAGGCTTAGCCTCCATTATCAGCATAATTAATTGATACCTTACAACGCAATCACATGGCTATATACATACTGTCATGTCTTCTCATTAACCTTTTCTTTTTAAATCCATTTCTAACACTCATTCTCTTAGGAAGAGATTTTTTTAATAGCAGTGACTGCACAGATCAAACAGGCATATCTAAATGAAGAAAAAGCAAACGTCCAGAACATAAGGTATTATAAAAGAATAATAGATTTCTAATTATTAATTTTATAATCCTCGAGGATGAAGAAAGGTAAATCAAATGCCACCCTTTATACTGTAATTTTTTCCACAAAATACTGACACCTTAACAAAAAAAAGATAAAAATTGATGTTGACATGTGTAGGATTAGCTATTTTGGCTTTAAATGTACCATAAAAACAAAAATTAAAAAGCCAAGAATAAAGTCCTAATATATTAAACTTTTCTTCCCCTAAGCAAAATAAAGCAGTGACGCTAACCCAGGAGAGCTATTCTGTTGCAGATCTTAATTCATGAGACTAGCCTTTAGACAAAACCTATATATATAAAAGCCTAAGCGACCGCTGGACCAGTACCTATGACGTGCACTGACCACCATGCGGCAGATGCTCAACGCACAGGCATGGAAACATGGAACAGACTGATGACTCTCAGAAGGAAGGGGCAGAGGAGAAAGTGGGAAGAAATTAACCAAAGATCTTATATACACACTGACCGCCCCTCAGAAGCAGGGGGAGGTGGAGAAGCCCTCAGGGGCAATCAGGGTCAGCAGCCACTGCTCGCACCTGCTTCTGACACCAAGCGACTGGAACCAGCGCCAGGGACCAGCAGCAGGTGTGAGTGGTGGCTCTGGCACAGGTGGCAGGTCTGAGTGGGGTCAGTGCTGGCAGCAGGTGCAAGCAGCAGGGGGGACTGTGGCACGCGGAGAAAAGAATTTTCAGTAACCACCAGAGGCTCACCCTAATAACAGCAACCAGTGCCCCGCCTTGGTCAGGCGCCCCCCCCCCCCCGCCCCACCTGCTCCACCATCCCTCCATGGCTGACGCCTGCCACATTCTGTGCAAGCCCCCTGGTGGTCAGTGCCATCATAGTGACTGGTTGTTATGTTGTTCGATTGTTCTGATTGTTCCACTGTTTGGTCTATTTGCATATTAGCCTTTATTGACTTGAAGGTTATAAACCAGGGGTGGGCAAACTTTTTGACTCGAGGGCCACAATGGGTTCTTAAACTGGACCGGAGGGCTGGAACAAAAGCATGGATGGAGTGTTTGTGTGAACTAATACATGTTAACACTGCTGCTGGTGAAGGAGCGGAGAGGAGAGCAAGAGAACCCTCTGCTCTTTCGGCTCCGCGGGCCGGATAGAACAGCCAAACGGGCCGGAGTGGGCCGTAGTTTGCCCACAGCTGTTATAAACATTTCTATTACTACTGAAGCACAGTGCTAACATGCTTTCAATTAGCTGATCTTTCACAGTTCTCTAGAAACAGTAGTTTCAGTAGCCCTGTGTATGATTGCTTCTTATTTAAAATCACACTTCCTAGATTCCTAGCAAGGTCAAACATTTCCCATGTGCCTGTTTACTAACTATATTTCCTTTGTGAACTTTATACGTGTATGATGCCCATTTACCTACTGCAGTCATCATAGTTTTCTTAGTAGTTTGTAATCCTCTTCCTGTCTCATTTATTGTAAATTATTTTTTCCAGTTTGTTATTTGCCTCTTTTGGAGTATTTTTCCTCCCACTTCACCACAAGCACTTTTTTTAAGCACTGTAGTTTGCAATTTTATCTAGTCACATTGGTGGTTTGTTTTTTTCTTTATATTTCTTCTACCACTTCTGGAAGTCTTCACCCAAATCTGTTTTCTCCTAATTTTATTTTTCTTTTATATTTAACCCTCTCACACCTAAGTAAGGAATATCATCTCTGCATACTCCCACAGAACCTACTCAGTACCTTTCACATGCTAAGCATTAGATAATGTTTCTTAAATATTCTTAATTAAGAGATAAAATGTAGAAAGTACTACCCATTATTGTAATCTTTTTAGTCTCTTTGCCTGCTATTCAACCAATATATAGATTTTTAAGAAGTAAAATATACTCAATAATTAAAGGACAAGAGAACACTACAGATCTGACTTGCTTCTTTCTCTTGTGGAACTATAAATCATATTGTTTAAGAAAATCTGTTTTTGTTGGCAAACCGATTTTAATGTCTGTGGTTAAGTCATACAAAGTCTTCTTTCTCCTACACAGCCTACAGAGCAGCAAGCTGGATAACAGTGTGTTATTCACTTTCCTAAGTCATAGTCCTCAGATCTCTGTTACTCACAGGATTCTATAAATACAGAGTGAAGAACCACTGAATAATTTATTACAATTCACATCATAACATACACTTCAATATAATAATTCACAGATGCAACCACTTTTATTACAATGACACCTTGGTAGTTTTTTGTTGTTGTTGTTGTCAGTCATCAACTCTTCAACAGAAAAATATGTGTGTAACACAATTTATAGATTTAAACAACCAAGATATCGCTTAGTGAAAAGCAGACAGCTTTATTCCGCTTTTCTAGCTTGAGTAATTGTAATTTTATTTTGTTGCAGAGAAACAGTCAATTAGGTCAAAAAACCTACTACAATAAAAAACAATGCATATGCCCCATGGATTATAGCACTTTTATGTAAAGTACCTGTCAATATAATTTGCATTTGAAAACCTATAAAATTGTTAAAATGACAGTTGTGGAAATTAATCTGAGTAGTGAGGATGGCAGCACAAGCTTTATTTTTCGCTAATGGTTATAGCTTTTAACTATAAATGTATGGGCAAGGCAAATAATTGCTAGTAACCCCATGTATTTTGGAAGAGTTATATCTTTTAACATATACATAGTCCAGAAAGATGATCAGGACTTTATAATCTTTGTTGCTTACCAAAAAGAAAAAAAAAAAAAAAAAAGGATAAAGATGTAGGAATACGTTTTATTATACTGTATGAATTTTATGATTTGAATATGTTAATTCTAAGTTTATAATCACTTTATAAATAATTTACTATTGCCTATTTAAGGCAATAAATTTAAGAGAGACAAGCTCCCTTAATAGCATATAAATGTAGTAGATACATGGTTTGCATGAAAACATCAACTATTTATTTTTCTAAGACTGAGTGTTTTGAAATTAGAGAGAGGCTGCTTTTTAACAAAACTGAGAAATAGGATAATGATTAAATATAAAGGTATGATTAATAACTCAACTACTGCCAAAAAGGAGTTTAACAACAGCTTATAATAAGAGACTTTATACAATTAGACCATTAAAACATAAAATGAACAGTAAACCCAGAGAACAATGGTTTCTTTATCTTCTTTTTTTGGGGGGGGGGGGGGGGAGGTATGGAGGTCACTACAATTTTGATAAAAGACACCTCCCCAGATTCCCATGTGCACAAAATTTCACCTATCATTCCAGAGGGGTTCATAAACTCCCTGAAGCTGATACACAGAGAATGAATTAAAAACTCCTGCCACAGAGAACAAATTATCCATATCAAAAGCCTAGACTAATAAAGGTACTATAATTAAAACTGAAATGTAACTCCAAGCTTCCATGCAGCCTAAGCAAATAGAAATCACAGTAATTTTCAATAGCTGATATAAGTGTACCAGATCATAAGGAAACTTTTTCTGAAATTAAATACTTGAAGAATTTGTCATGTGAATTTTTTTTACTCTTATCTGAGGATATGTTTATTGATGAGAGAGAGAGACAGAGAGACAGAGACAGAGAGACAGAGGAAGGGAGGGAGAGAGAGAAACATCCATCGGTTGACTCTCATATGTGCCCCAACCAGAGACCGAACCCACAACCTAGGTATGTGCCCTGACTGAGAACCAAACCCACAACCTTTTGGTGTACAGGACAATGCTCCAACCACCTGAGCCACACGGCAGGTCTCTCATGTTAATACTTATAAATCATACACTGAGTATCATGGAGACAAGGTATATTAGCTATAGGAGACACAAATATTTTTCATATAACCGCATCTTATAAAGATTGATAAAATATGAGGGAATGTTACTAAAAACAGGACCAACTAGCTTTCTGATGATCTAGTTTAAGATGTTATGCCACCACTCACAATCTCGTGCTTATACATCCTCTGATACAAAAATGATAACATTTTTGCAGAGTACAGACCTAATCTTAAAATCCTCAAACATTCACTTCCCATAAACTAACGTAAACATTTGAAACTTTTTTAATGACACAATAATGTAATAGAGAATTAAGAATCGGCACAGAAGACAGAGTAAGAGTAAAGGAAATGGTGTCATTCTGAATTTAAATTCTGAATAGCTGTATGCCTCCTTATCTGCAGTGGATCCCTGAAACTGCAGATAGTACCAAACCCTACATATACTATGTTTTGTCTCATACATACATAACTTGTGACAAAGTTTAATTTATAAATTAGGCACAGTAAGAAATTAGCATTAATTAGTAATACAGGCCTGGCTGGTATGGCTCAGATTGAGTGTGGTCCCATGTACCAAAAGGTTGCCAGTTTTGGTCAGGGCACAGGTTGTGTGCTCAACCCCCGTTCAGGGTATATATGAAAGGCAACTGGTCAATGCTTCTCTCTCTCAAAAAAAAAGCTATAAAAACACATTTTAACAAAAAAAAAATAATAAACAATAAAATGGAACAATTTTAACAATATACTAGTGGCCTGGTGCACGGATTCATGCACAGTGAAAGGAAATTAATTAGAAGAAATATTTTAATATTGATATTCGCCCTTTCTCTATAATAGAAATGTCAACAAAAACAACCAAATTCATGATCAACAATGACAGATTGAAACATATGCGTGCGCTTGGCACCAGCGAGAGTTTTATATGTATTGCGCATGGGTGAATCAACGATTTAACGTTGATTTTTAAATCATCATGCATGTCATATGTACAGGTCGGTCGGACGATCTGTCACTTAAGCCTTTTATATATATAGATAGACTGTAATAAAAGTTACGTGAATGGTTTTGGGGCCATTATTAAGTAAAATTAAGGTTATTTAAAGACAAGCACTGTGCTATGTGACAGTCAACCCGATAACTGAGCCTGCTAAGTGACTAACAGGCAGATAGTGTAGAGTGGATATGCTGGACAAAGGGACTGATTCACATACAGAGCGGGAAAATCCAGATGGCACAAAATTTCATCATGCTAATCAGAATAGCTTGCAATTTAAAACTTATGAATTGTTTATTCTGGAATTTTCCATTTAATATTTTTAGACTGTGGTTGACTACAGGCAACTCAAACCACAGAACGCCAAACCACAGATAAGGGAGGACTGCTGTTTCTCATCTGCAAGGTTTGATTAAATCAGTCCTTACTCTCAATAGAGTTGTTGAGAATCGAATGAGTTAATCTATTTAAAGCTCCCAGAACAGTCTCTACTGACACACCTAGAATTGTGAGGATTACATGGAGTTAGGATCTCACATATATAAAACATCAGTTATTATGAAATTCAAGAATATATATTTTTTAAACTTTAGATTAATATAAAAGCCTTTTAACTATCCAATTTAATTAAAATGACCAGATTTTTACATAATGTAGACACTTATTATCAAGGTCTCTAGAATTCCTAATCTAATGTAGGCTAATTTAACATCTATCCTGAATCTATCCCTTGCTTCCCGCTTGCTCTCTGTGGCCCAAATTTTTAAAAGGTGGAAAATATACTAAGTGGCCTTAAAGAAAATTGACTGATTAAAGAGTTATTTTTCTATGCATACCTTACTGAATGTCCAGTATTTTTCAAAGCCATTTGCTCAAATGCTTCCATTTGGCTTCAGCTCTATTGATGTAGTTAATCTTTAACTCATGAAAAATTACAGAAAAGTCACATCTTACTCCAGAATTGGGTTCTAAATTCATTGTAAAAGGCAGAAATTGCACACAGTCAAAATTACCCTTGAATAACTCTTAAATTAGCCTGTAAAATATTATCCCTCAGTAAGGCCGAGACAGCCAGTTTTCCTCCAGCTCTGTTCAGACCACTGTCCATTCAGCTGAATACTAGATGAAGAAGCTGACCTATTCAGAAAAGACTGAAATCACACTCTATAAAACACAATCAAGAACTGACAGAGCATCTTCCTTCTCTTACTAAGGGACACAAAATAACTGGTCAGAAAGACAGGAATTGCTGAACAACTCTCCCCTGCACTCTTTAAATTTCTGCTAAGCATGCTCCTTCCTTTCTGGAAGGGAGATTGAAGTATATATAACTGAATTTACAGAAGTTAAATAAAATGTAATACATGTAAGATAATGTTTTTACTAAAAATCCTAAAAGTGATTCTGGTGCCATACAACTTTAAGGTTTCTATATTATATGTTAATTTTATAAAGTAGCACATTCTTTTTTGAGGTTTCCATATGCAAGTTGGCCAGATGTTTTTGTACTGAGTGTTCTAAAATTTCAATATTCCACTTAGCTGATAGAGTTCAGATTCTATGGAACAATTTCAAATTCTACCTGGTCCCTTTAACCCCTCTTCAATCGGGAATTATACTGGGGAATTCAGAAATTCCAGAGAAGTTCCTTTCCTATCTATAAAACATAGAGGATCACCAGTGAGGATGTGCAGTATTTTAGAACATGCTGCCTATTGAGTAGGCCCACATTAAAAAAAAAAATAGGAATCAGATGTCTATCATTAAGGGAGTCACCTGATAGAATCATCTTAGAGCAGTGGTTCTCAACCTTCCTAACGCCGCGACCCTTTAATACAGTTCCTCATGTTGTGGTGACCCCCAATTTCATTGTTACAAATTAAACATAATTAAAGCATAGTGATTAATCACAAAAACAATATGTAATTATATATGTGTTTTCCGATGGTCTTAGGCGACTCCTGTGAACGGGTCGTTCGACCCCCAAAGGGGTCACGACCCACAGGTTGAGAACCGCTGATGTATAGAAATGTGTGAAGCTAGGGTGCATCAGGCCAATCAATAATTGCTTTTTTGATGGAAGAAAAATGTTTTCAACTATAATAAAAATGGGCCAAATGAACTATACTTTTGCAATAGAGAGAAATGAAGTCAAATTTTATTAGAACTGGGAACTGAAGACAAAAATACACTTGCTTGGCATATGCAATGGACTCTTCTAAAGCTTTATGTTAATCAACATATTTACATCCTTCTTTTAAAAAACAACATCAAGACTTTTACAATTTAGAGACTTTAGAGTGGCTATTTGGGTACAAGATGAAAAACCACAAATAAATTTGCAAATGACTTTTTACAAGTCATTGTTTATCTTTAGTAAAATGGTCAGGAGGAAGAAGGGGTAAATGTCAGAATTATTTGATAAATTAATTTCTGGGGGAGAAGAGTGGTAGGAAGTGCCTTATGATGCCTCTAAATTCAGCCCACTGAAAAAGAAATGCCTTTTCAATACTGTGTGAAAGAATTCTTCTTTAGGCCCAATATCTCTGCTTAACAAGTTATATGCCAATAGATATAATATAACCAAGTTATTTTCTGATTTATCTCAACAATGTGTGCATAGATATTCACCTGAAGTTTTTTGCTCCTCCTGAAACCTGTCCATTAATCCATTCATCTGTCCATTTATCCATAATTACCCATCAGTGGGTATAATAGTTGGGGAGTGAGAATGAAAGACCTATGGATGTAAATATGCAAAGACAGATCCTGAACTTTAAAAAGTGTGGCTTTTCCTCATTTTAGAAAAGTTAAGAGGGAACAAAATCAATTATTTGGTAGATCTAATTAAAGATTTAAGCTGCTCAGATAACAAACTTTAAAACTGTAAAGTACTATTCTAATGTAATATATTATTACTAAACAAAATTGCTTGATTGCTCTGGTTACTTCAATTAAAAATACCCAATAGTCTGTGCCAATGCAGTAAAGCTTAAAGAAATTATATTCTTTGAGGGCTTCTAGTTATTTATTATGATTCAATAGAAAGAAAAGAGGATTTAAAGTTAGAATTTGAATTCTGGCTTTGTGTCACCTTCAATGATGTTAGCTCTATGAGATTCAGTCTCCCCAACTGTACAATGAGAGTGATCATACCTACCTGGAACAGGTGTTGTGAAAATTTAATAAATAAGAATATGACAATATTCAGCATAATGTCTACCACATATGAAAACTCTATTTCCTTTTTATCTTTTTTCAAACAAATTATAAGCCAATTTTCAGTTATATACCAGACAATAAATCCTGGGTGGGATATGTTTGTTTGTTTTCATTTATAACCCTCTATTTTTATGTAAATGAACGGTAATCTCAATATCTTTCAACATCTCATCTTTTTTTATGTATCCCCACAGTGCCTAAAATATTGGCTAAGCACACATTTACTAAACGCCATAATAAACAGGCTCAAAGGGTATTTTCATTTGTTAATGTATTTACTTAAATTTACTGGGAGTATCTGAAATGAGGACTTTCTCAGAAAATGTGGATTTAAAAAAGCCCTAAATTCTCTACATAGTATTGATCCTATTGCAAATTTTTTATTCTGTTAAATTATTGATTGAAATGTATCATTTTTCTTTAGGTCTAAAGTAGAAACTATCAAAAACAAAAAATGTACCTTAGAGTGAATTTTTGTAATCTTTCTAACATCCACGTTTAGAGCATTAAAGATCTTGATTCCCAGTAATTGTCAGTTTTGGCCTGAAAAACTTTTTGAAAATATATATATTTTTATTGATTTCAGAGAGGAAGGAAGAAGGAGGAGGAAAGACAGAAACATCAATGATGAGAGAGAATCACTGAACAGCTGCCTGCTGCACGGCCCCCACTGGGGATCAAGCTTGCAGTCCAGGCATGTGTCCTAACCGTGAATTGAACTATGACCTTCCGGTTCATAGGTGGACGCTCAACCACTGAGCCACGCCGGACAGGCAACTTGAATAAACTTATTAAAAAGTTAAAAAATATAATAACTCCGAAACCGGTTTGGCTCAGTGGATAGAGCGCTGGCCTGCGGACTGAAAGGTCACGGGTTTGATTCCGGTCAAGGGCGTGTACCTTGGTTGTGGGCACATCCCCAGTAGGAGATGTGCGGGAGACGGCTTATCGATGTTTCTCTCTCATCGATGTTTCTAACTCTATGTCTCTCTCCCTTCCTCTCTGTAAAAAATCAATAAAATATATTTAAAAAATAAAAATAATAACAAAATCCATTTGCATAAAAAAGCTCAAAATTGTTCAGAATCAAGGTATACATAACATTTCTCCAAGCAAATTTTCTATTATTTTTTATAACAGTGAAATAGAAATGCCAATTAAAGCCCTAGCTAGTTTGGCTCAGTGGATAGAGCTTCGGCCTGCAGACTGAAGGGTCCCAGGTTCAATTCTGGTCAAGGGCACATACCTGGGTTGTGGGCTTGAATCAATAAAAACATATAAAAAAAAAAGAAATGCCAATCAAAATTAGGCTTTTTAGTTCCTATTATTTGAAAAATGTAAGCATGTGCTTACAATTGCAACAATCACCCAATGAAGGCATTATTACAATTGCCCAGCCTCATACACTGCTGTTATTTACTAATTTTCTGTGTATGCTTTCCTCTTTGAAGCAATTCTAGTATTCAGCTATAATAAACAAACCTTGTATAGTTAATTATGCTGCTGCACTAACAATAAAAGTTGGCTCGCTTCCATTTTGTAAAAAGTCTTCATTAAAGAAGCTAATGAACATTGATACTGAAAAGTTGGCTGCACAAAGATACATGTAACTTTTTAAAAGGAAGAAAATGGATATCTATCTATAGATATATAAAAGGCTAATATGCAGTGTCCCCTCAGAAGTTCGATAGGGAGACCAGGAATTCGATCACTCACTATGACGTATGCTGACCATCAGGAGGCAGTATGGAACTAAGGAAGGCCCCAGCCCACAGCTGGAAAGACCTGATCAGCCCTGATAGCCGGCCAGGCCTAGGGATCCTACCCATGCATGAATTTCGTGCATCAGGCCTCTAGTTAGAAAATAAAATTCCTTGCCGAAGCCGGTTTGGCTCAGTGGATAGAGCGTCGGCCTGCGGGCTGAAGGGTCCCGGGTTCGATTCCGGTCAAGGGCATGTACCTGGGTTGTGGGCACATCTCCGGTAGGAGATGTGCAGGAGGCGGCTGATCGATGTTTCTCTCTCATCGATGTTTCTAACTCTCTATCTCTCTCCCTTCCTCTCTGTAAAAAATCAATAAAATATATTTAACAAAAAAAAAAAAAAGAAAAAGAAAATAAAATTCCTACAAAGATAGACATTATACACTATCACAAATAATATATGCAAATATTAATTTGTCAACATGTGAGAATATAATTACTAAAGATCATTTACTCTTTCTTGATTAAAATTTCTGCACAAGACATATTCATCTTCTAAGTTTCTCCTAAATATGTTTAGCAAAAAACATACATAAATCTAACCATGTTTAAAATGTTTCCCATGTAACAATTTACTTTTTCTTTTCCATATAAAACTCAGGGTGTACATTTTTCTACCTATAAAATCACCCTAATGTATATAATAATAACAGTTTAAAAGCTTTACAGGTTTAAAACAAACAAACAAAAAAACACACAACACCTCCCTGGTTGGACAAGGGAGAAGTCATCAAGGCTGTGCCACTTGAAAAGCAGTGGTAGCTAAAAATATCAAGTGAAAGTGAATAAATATGCATGCTAAAGAAAAATACTGAATCATCATAATTTTCATATAAAAGGTAAAATAGTCTCTATATTGGCATTAGGTGAAACAAAGTCTGCTGCATCCTATTATATTTAAGTATTTAGAAGGAGATTGTTTGGTTAAAAATTCATTATTATTAAGGCCTAAGGCTAAAAAAAGAAATACTACTTATAGACAATTAATTTAAAATTTTAAAAATACGACGGTATTTAGAAGTACAATTAGCCTAACCAATGCTAGAATAAAGTTTGTAAATTGCCAAAATGATTATGCCTGGACTAATGGTAGGTAGATTACTTTGAAATGAGTATAGGTTGCTCTTTAGAGAAAATACATAAGATCAAGTAAAATATTAAAAATCAGCATCCTGATATACAATAATAGCTCAACATATAAAGATATTATTGAAATTGTCCATATTACTGGCTCTAGTGCAGCAAATGAAGAATTTTTTCACCAAAATAACAAACAACTAGGGTAGTGTCCTTTTAGTTCCCTTTGTTTAAACTTCAATAGTTATTTCTCCTTTATATTTCTATTCAGTGATGACTATTTTCAAGCAAAGCAGTTATGGCAGGTTATAAGAAATTTGGGAGTTTGAATTGCTTTTATTAACCAATTTATTAACCTAATATAATTTTAACGGTACTAATTCCATTTTTTTCAACAGAAAAAGACTTACATTGTACTACTTTACTTTTCAATATAATTAACCTTGATATTCACCTGCAAAGTGCTCTACAGAATAAAATGATCATCATCTAAATCATAAAGATTATAGAAAAAAAGGTGAAGGCTGTCATCCCGGTGACATTTGTATTTGTAAGAAGCTAAGAAAATTGTAGAAATAATTTAAAATGTGTTTCCATAAACTCAACAAATAGTCTTACTGTTCCAATGTACATCCTGGCTTTGTGGAGTGCTCATAACTGTACTGGAAAATACAATGTGAAAGGATGTCATTACTCTAATCTCACCTGAAGAAAAAAGCTCAACATACAGACTACTAGTCTGCAATACACCTTTATTTGTATGAAAATGATATATAATCACGTCAAAAACAATGTGAAAAACCATCAGATTTAAGGAGAGATATTAACAAAAGGAAAAATGAGGGAAGTTTCAAGAGTGCCAATCATGTCCTGTTGCCAATAAAGTGCAATTTATTGAACACTTTATTGTATCAATACCTTTAGGATACTAACATTCTAATGGAAGAGAATAGGTAATGCACATAATCATCTCTAAACTAATAAAAGAGAAAAATGGTAATTGGCGTACGACGATACCCTTTTCATTGGCTAATCAGGGCTATATTCAAATTAACTGCCAACTATGATTGGCAGTTAACTGCCAACAAGATGGCGGTTAATTTGCATATGTAGGCACAATGCAGGAAGGCGAAAGGGAAAGCAGGAAGAAGCCCCCTGCCACTGACAGTGATCGGAAACCCCGGGGGGAGCTAAGAGCTGGGGGGCAGGGCAAAGGCGGCCCTGGGGGGCCGCCTTTGCCCTGCCCCCCAGCCATGATCGGAGAATCAGGCGCCTTTGCTGCCCTGGCCAGTGATAGCAGGAAGTAGGGGTGGAGCCAGCGATGGGAGCTGGACACGGTCGAAGCTGGCAGTCCCGGGAGCTAGGGGTCCCTTGCCGGGGCCTAAAGCGGAGCCCACGATCGCGGGGCCGCTGCAGCTGCGGGTCCCCGCTGCCCGAGCCAGACGCCTCAGCCAGAGGCGTTAGGCCTGGGCAGGGGTGGAGCCTGCAACTGCGGGGAGCTGGGGGTCCCCTGCCCAGGCCTGACACCTCTGCCGGAGGCCTCAGGCCTGGTCAAGGGGCCGATCCGGTGATTGGTAATCAGAGGGTGATGAGGGTCAACTCCTCTGGCCGAGGCATCAGGCCTGGGTGGGGGGTGGAGCTGGGGATTGGGGGGATATGATGGTCCCCTTGCCCAGGCCTGAAGCCTGGGTCAGAGGCGTCAGCCTTGGGCGGGGGGTGGAGCAAGTGATCAGAGGGAGATGAGGGTCCCCTGCCCAGGCATTATTCCTGGGCCAGAGGCATCAGGCCTGGGCTGGGGGCAGAACCAGTGATCGGGGGGAAATGGGGGTCCCCTGTCCCAGCCTGACACCTCTGTCAGAGGCGTCAGGCCTGGGCAAGGGGCCGATCCTGCGATTGGAGGGTGATGGGGGTCAACGCCTGAGGGCTCCCAGTATGTGAGAGGGGGCAGACTGGGCTGAGGGACACTCCCCCCCACACACACGCACACCCAGTGCACGAATTTCGTGCACCGGGCCCCTAGTAAGTAAATAATAGAAGTAAATGTTACACGTTTAAGTCCCGTGGAAGGAAGCAGATTGGCCTTGCTGAGGTGACATTCAAGGGAAAGCCTGAAAGGTAGTAAGTTGTTCAGCTATTCAAAAGAAGAGCAATCCAAGAAAAGGAAATTGCCAGCATAGACACCCTGAGGTGGGAGCATGTCTGGCATGTCTAAAAAGAACAGGAAAGAAGCCAATGTAGGAGGAGCAGAGTATACGCATATCTTGGCAATAAGTGGGTTCAGTTCCAGAGCATGGTAATAAAGTATTGCAATAAAGCAAGTCTTAATCTCTTTGTTGGTGGAGGGTCTTGCCTCCAATTTTAAAGAAAAAACACACACAACACTTATGAAGTGCAATAAAGTGAAGCACAATAGAATGAGGTATGCCTGTGATCAAGACAATATGAGGAGAGGTCAGAGAGGTAAAGAGGAACTTGATCACTAGCCATTTCATAGGTCATTGTAATGGGAATCCAAAGAGTAATATGATCTGATTTTCATTTGAAAAAGATCACCCTATCATATTAAGTATAAACTATAGAGAAGGAAGGATGGAAAGCAGGGAGACTTGTTGGGAAGCTATAGCAATTAATTGAAGCATGAAATGAAGATGGCCTAGACCATAATAGTAACAATGGAGGAAGTGAGAAACCATTTGACTTGAGATATATTTTGAAGGTAGGACTAAAAGGATTTGCTGACAGATGAATTTACAGATGAGAAAGATAGGAATCATGGATGACTCCCAAGATCTTTTGCCTAATTGGAAAGATATATTTGCTATTGAGATGAAAAAGACTGTGAGTGAAGCAGACTTGGGAAGGAAAACAAGAGTTCAATTTTGGACTTGTTACTTTTGAGGTGTCTATTAAATATTCAAACAGAGTGTTGAGTAGAGAGCTAGACATAGAGGTTACATTTTAAATTATGGGTTTATTTTATAGACAGTTGAATAGAAGTAAAATTCAAATAATAAAATTAAGCCTTAATTGTTAACATCTATTTGAATAGCTAACCAATATAAATTTTCACTTATTATTAATTTTCACTTAGTATATCTATGTACTGCTTCATTATTAAGGTTACAAAACTCTACCAAAAAACTCACTGAATACTAAGATACTCTAACAGAATTCTAATTTCATCCAATAGTCAGTTTAAAGTGAATATAAACAAATAGAGAAAATACTTATTAGGCTAAAATAATCACAGCTCCACAATTCACCCCCATTGTAGAAGGTGTATAATGCTTAGAGGTGAAAATGCCTGAAGATCCTGTCAGATTTCATCTGTAGCTTTTACTGCAGACATAGTAAGTCCCACAGATTCATAATGGCATCATAAATAGTGCTGTTGTGCACTGCAGAAACAGAACTACTTAATGACAGGTTTTCTCCCTAAACAAAATAACTGGATCACTGCTATTTACTAAGGATAACATGGAAAAATTGGAACTGAGTACTTAATGTAACAAGCATACCGCTATGCAGGTACACACTCTACACATCAAGTATTACCCAAGAGAGCTATTTACCTAATAAATTTAAAATGCTTTAACCGGCTAGTGCATCAGCATAGCTTTAAAACAAAACACAAATTAATTAAACCTTCTAAGAACTATTGACCTAAAGAATTAAAACTTAAACAACTGAAAATGGGAGGATGCAAGCCTGTCAGTGGAATAAATGAAAAATGGATTGCTAGTTAATAAAATGTGAATGTTTAGCCAATTAGCTTAACCTGAAATATTAAGCAATAATTGTGTAGGGAAAGTACTGAGATGCCTACTCTCCTAGTCAACTGCCTGATCTATGATAAATAGAAAACTATAACCAAGGTCATGGTTGTCACCATGGAGCAAGAGCCATAGGGTAACTGGGAAGAAATGGAACTTACACTTCAAAAGAGAAATAAAGTTGAAATCATTCTAGTCAAAAGTTGATTATCCTATCTAATAAAAGAGTAATATGAAAATTGACCGTCACCCCAACACACAAGATGGCCAGCAGGGTAGGGCAGTTGGGGGTGATCAGGCCTGCACGGGAGGGCAATCGGGGGGTGGGAGGGAGACCAGGCCTGCAAGGGAGGACAGCTAGAGGTGACCGGGCCAGCAGGGGAGGGCAGTTAGGGGCAATCGGGCCAGCAGGGGAGAAGTTAGGCATCAATCAGGCTGGCAGGTGAGCGTTTGGGGGCCAGCAGTCCTGGATTATCCCAGATTGGAGAGGGTGCAGGCTGGGCTGAGGGACACCACTCCCCCCGACCACCCTGCATGAATTTCATGCACCAGGCCTCTAGTAAGTAATAATATACTTTCCAACTACTTTTCAAAGAGCTCATTCTGCAATTCTACCCATTAAGAAAACACAACTTATCTTTCTACTCAAAGTTTACTTATCATCAACCAAGGATGAAACACCACACACCTTTTAGAACCTCTCCTGCTTTACCACCCAGTAACTTAGCATACTGCCAGGCTTATAGAAATTCCATGTTTGCTAAATCTGAACTTCTGATCTCAGCCCCCCTCCCTGGTATTTCACCTTTCTTCTTTCATGGAATTTTTTAAACCTCCCCATCCCCACTCAATTTATTTAACTAGCATTTTTTAAATTATAAGATTGAATGTTTTCATTATGCCAAGTGAAAGCATCCAGATACAAAAGGAAAGACGTGTATCATTCCATTTATATGAAATATCCAGCATAGGCAAATCCATAGAAACAGAAAGTCAATCAATGCTTGCCAAGGGCTGGTAATAGAGGAGGAATGGAAAATGACTGTGAATAGGTATAGGATTTTCTTTTGGGGTGATGAAATGTTCTGGAAGTAATAGTGGTGATAGTTTGCACAACTTTTGAAAACACTAAACCAGTGGTCAGCAAACTCAGTCAACAGAGCCAAATATCAACAGTACAACGATTGAAATTTCTTTTGAGAGCTAAATTTTTTAAATTTAAATTATATAGGTAGGTACATTGTTATTAACTTAATTAGGGTACTCCTAAGGCTTAGGAAGAGCCACACTCAAGGGGCCAAAGAGCCGCATGTGGCTCATGAGCCGCCGTTTGCCTGCCACAGCACTAAACCAACTGAATTGCGCACGTTAAAAGGGTGAGTTTTATGGTATTTTAATTATATCTCTATTTTAAAAGATAGCAACCTGAGGTCCTTTATAGGGTATGAGATAAAAACTCTACACATCTCAATAACTCAGCAGTTCCATGATCAATCACTATATTACAGAATCATAACTGAAGTTCTGAATGAGGTCCACCTAAACTAATAAGAAAATGTTAAACTCAGTATACTCTATTTCAGAGGTGAGGGAAACACAAAACTCATTTTAGAAACACATTTTATCTTAAATGATAAAATACACCCCCCCCCCAAAAAAAAGTGAACTTGAAGGGATACCTTTCAGTTGTTCAACAAATTCACTCACGCAGAACACTTCATCTTCCAAAAACACACAACTAGACAATTTTTCCATCTTACTGAAAAAATGTCTTCTTTCTCCAACTACTTCATTAATCCTGTGTACTGGCTTTTAAAATCAGTCTTTTACCCTGTTTTTAGGGAGAAAATCCTGCCTATCCTTCAAGGTTCAGTTCAAAAGCACCTAACTACTCCTAACTAGCTTCACTGTTTTGTTTCTTTTAATTGCTACCATACATATGGTCTGCCTCTAACAATTTAACATTAAACAACTCTATTATTTGCACAATGCTTTAGTGTTCTAGGAGCTTTCGTTTGCATTATTACATTAGATCCTTTTATCATCCTATAAGGTAGGTAAAGTACATTCAGTGAAGATAACGCATTTGGTTCAGTTTCTCAGAGGCAGATCTTAGACTAAAATTCAGAGATTCTGACTGAATTTTGACCAATGAGAAGAAGGTGCTCAGTATTGGTGAATACATGAACAAGACTGCTAGATGCATTATCTTACTACTTACACCACACTTCCTTTGTATGCCACCCAATGTTTTTATTCTAATTATTTCAAGTGGATCAGCTTTATTTCAAGAGTTAAGATTGTAAGTTCCTTAAGAGGCCATCTCTTACACTTATGCCATGTCCCCACAGCACTGAGCACACCTAGATGAATTGATTAAAATAATAAGCCACCCATGAACACTGAATATATTCATGGTTATTGAACTGCATCATCAGAAAAGACAAACTAAACAAAATAAACACTAAAACAAATTTTTTACTCTTCCTTCCTCCCCCACCCCTTCCTGGAACATGTATCAGAGCTTAAGACCAAACTTAAGCTCAATGTTATGAAGAAATAATTAACAAATGCATTAAGATTCTGTTTACAGCTGTACTGTATACAATATTTTTTTTAGCTTAAGTAGGAGCTTATACTTTTCAAAAACGATTATTCTCCTAACTCTTATGGTGGTAGGCTCTGCTACAAGACTTAAGACCTATGACAATTCACAAACCTGTGAGAATAAAGCAAAGCACCACATATTGAATATAATTAATATTTTTTTAAAAAACTAGAGATTCCATTTTAAGGAAAAAAGATAACCCAAATTAATGAGTTTTGTAAACATGAAAAACTAATGGTTAATTTAGTGATAAAGCAGTCAATGCAACTTCCTAATGAATTTTCTAATCATCTTCCTTTTATGACATTAGCCCAGCTGATGAGACTTCCACACACAGATGACAATGGAAAACCTTTATCAATATTGACAACCAAGCAATCCAGCATAACCCATAAGATACTTATTCGTATGCTTAGCTTTCTAGATAAAAATAAAACAGAAGTTTCTGCATAAAAATATTTGAGTTCCTATTATATGCTATATTGAGATGATAATGAATTATATGTCATACTAGTGGCCTGGTGCACAAAATTCATGCACATTAAAGGGGAATTAATTAGAGGAAACATTTTAATATTGCTATTTGCCCTTTCTCTATAATAGAAGTGTCAGAGATGAAAGAAAATTAGTAAAATGTATATGAAAATCATCCTCCTGTCAGAGTCTGGGGTGCACCACGGGACCCAGAGGCAAGTCCCCACCCACCCATGTGCATCTCAAAATAGCGCGAGACCCAGACCTGGCCAGCCACCCCCCCCCCCTTTGGGCTAGACCCAGACCCGGCCAGTCCCACCCTTGTCAAGCCCCACTGGACAGGGGGCGCCTTGAGGTCCCCCGTCAAGCCCCGCTGGGTGGGGAACGTGGCCTGAAATCCCGTCAAGCCCCACAGGGTGCCGGGGGGGCACGCCTTGAGGTCCCCCATCAAGCCCCGCTGGGTGAGGGAGCGCAGCCTCAGGTCCCCTGTCGAACCCCATTGGGCGGGGGACGCGGCTTCAGGTCCCCCAGCCCGGCGCCGGGGCATAGGGCACAGCCTGAGGTCCCCCTGTCAAGTCCCACAGGGTCAAAGGGTGGGAGCAGCCTCAGGTCCCTACTGATTGCTCGTTAAGGCTCGTTACGGGAACTTGGCCATCTTGTGTTATGGAAACCCTGCCTCCACTGTGGGCGCTGCCATCTTTGTGGCAGAGTGACGGTCAATTTGCATGTTCCCTCTTTATTATATA
The DNA here is from genome assembly GCF_963259705.1 of Myotis daubentonii. Classification (NCBI taxonomy): domain Eukaryota; kingdom Metazoa; phylum Chordata; class Mammalia; order Chiroptera; family Vespertilionidae; genus Myotis; species Myotis daubentonii. Next base: position 40,766,993 of record NC_081853.1, on the reverse strand, counting down.
GGATGCCTTCACCATCTTCATGCAGACAACCCTTATATGCCAGGCACCACTTTTGAATGCCTAGCACATATTAACCCATATAATCCTCACACAAACCCATGTAATTTTACAGATGAGGAAACTTAAGCGTGGAAAAACTACTGTGTAAAACTGCCTCTCTAACTCAAAGTAATAGGTATCGTGGTGCCCTGAGACCAGAGAGAATTACAGAACAGAGGTAATATGAGCTTGCCTAAGTCCAAATGGAAGAAATGGAGAAGAGACTACGTTTATGCACACACATAAGGAAAGGCTTTCCAACTCTGAGATTTCTATTTGGCCTCGGCACACATAGGACACAGGCAGAAGTGATGGCAGAGACATGCACTCCACACACACAGGAAGTGTATGAGAGTGTGCATAAACCAAGTCTGGCTTTAAGAATAGCCTTTTGCTATTCTACAGGTATAGCATGCTTGACAGCTTTTTCCCAGTGGCAAAAATGAAGAGTATATGTTGACCACACTTAATTGTGTGTTTCAAGAGATGGGAGCTAGATATATGTAAACTGACATGCTACTAGCAACAACATTTTCTCTAGTGAGAAATACACTAGATTAGGGGTGGGCAAACTTTTTGACTCGAGGGCCACAATGGGTTCTTAAACTGGACTGGAGGAACGGAACAAAAGCATGGATGGAGCGTTTGTGTGAACTAATATAAATTCAAAGTAAACATCATTACATAAAAGGGTACAGTCTTTTTTTTTTTTTTAGTTTTATTCATTTCAAACGGGCCGGATCCGGCCCGCGGGCCGTAGTTTGCCCACGGCTGCATTAGATTAACAAAAAGACAATAAATAATGACACAAGCACAACCAGCTGTGTTCAGTTCATAGTCATAGTGCAGCTGTGAGTTCTCAAAATGTTCCTAATTAAGTTGGCCCTCAGCCTGACTGGACGACATGCAGATGGGCAGAACCCTGCTTCAAGAGGAAAGCCTTCCCTCTTGAGCCCTATTATGGAGTCCGATTAAATTGGTAACATGGATAATCTTGGGAAATTATACAAAAAATATTACTCTTGAAATCTCAATGCAACCTGATGTTCTTTATACACTTACTACTTTCCTGGTGAGTAATTACAAATCTTATTCCACTTTTTTATTCACTTGAAAATTTCATTCATGATCAATGCTAGACCCACTCACTAAGAACTGAGTACTCTCCTTCTCTCTCGACTTCATAAAAACCTCACTCCTGGTTTTCCTCCTACTCCCTGGATGGCAAACTCCTCTGTCTCCTGTATTGACTCCTCCTCCTTTACCCACCTCTAAATGCGATGGGGTTCCGAGGGCCTGGTCTTGAGGTCTCTTTTTCTATTCCCTTTCCATACATACATTCATCAAATCCTGTGTGCTAATAAATCTTTATGATGACTACTTCAAATTGATATTTCTAGCTCTCCATTCATGTTCAACTGCCTGTCTACTATCTCCACTTGGATGTCTCACAGTGATTTTACAATTAACATATCCAAAACAAAAGTCTTGATCCTGTTTGTCAAACCATTTTCCCTGCAAATCTTTCCCATCTCATTAAAGGCAGCACCATTTCCCCATCAGACTCAAACCCAACTGATTTATTCCTTTTCTCTAACATTACCCCCCACCCCATTCTGCCATCTATCCATCAGCAGCCATCAGCTGTCCTGTCAATTCTCCTTCAAAAAATATACCTCTAATTAACCTCTTTTCCATCTCCACTGCTACCCCCTAATCCAGAATACCATCCTCTCTCACCTGGATGACTATCAGCTCCAATCTTATACCCTGCTCCAGTCTAGCAGCCACAGCAATCTTCCTAAAAGCCAAATTCTGCTATATTTGGCCCAACCTCATTTTGCAATCTTACCTTGTGCCATTACATTTCCCTGCCCACTCCCCCCCCCCCCTCAATGCAGTCACAGTAGACTCCTTTCAGCTCCTTGAACACCAGAGCAGATATCTGCTTGAGAGTCAAAGTAAAGGCAGCGTGTACCCCGAGTCCTCTACACCTTATATGCCGGGGTCCAACCCCAGCAGGTCCAGGGGTCCCCAAAGGTGTGGACGGAGTCGGCGAAGAAGGAATGTCACGGAGACAGCGTTCAGTTGATCAGCAGCCTAGCCAGGATCTCTAGCCCGGATCTCCAGCCAAGTTCTGGTCTGGATCTCCAGAGAGGTTCTGCTTCGGATCTCCAGAGAGGTTCTATAGCCATGTTCCCTCGCTAGGTTCTCCAGCCAGGTTCTGTCCAGGTTCCAGTCAGGTTCTCCTGCCAATCTCTGTAGTCAGGTTCAGTCCAGGATCCCTTGCCATGTTCTCCCGCTAGGCTCTGTCTCTAGGCTCTGAGGCCAGTCCCGGTCCAGGATCCTCTGGCATGCTCTCGCCAGTGAAGTTCTTCTGTCTCTAGGCTCCGTGTAGGTTCTGTCTTCTGAATTCTGTCTCCTGAGTTCTGAGTCTTTCTGTCTTGTTACAACTGTATTTATACCAGTTGATTTAATCCTATCAATCTCTATTACAAAGGTTAGGGCGTTTCTTATCTCCATTCCAGGGAGAAAAGATTATGTAGTTTAAGCATGATTGTTCGTAGTTAAAGGGATTAATTACCCGCCTGGCACTTAGTTGAGGGGTTTTATTCCCTCCCTAACTTCAGGGGAAAATCCCTACCTGGGGATTCAACCTTTCTCGGAGAGGTGACCTTGGTTAAAACACAGCGCCAAGAAGGTGAGCAAACATATTAAGAACAGTATGCCATATATGCCAGGTCCCTTGAAACAGCACGGATGGACCGGCTCCCGGCAAATTCCCCCTTTTTTATTTTTTAAAAGCAAGCATTAAAAAGAAAAACCTGAAACGCTCTCTTGTGTCCATTTTAAGAGTAGGATTGGCACTTTCTGCTATTACCTGAGTCCTGATCTATCACCCCAGGGAGAGCTTGCCAATCCTGCACTTTCCCAGGGTAGAAAGGCTGCAGTGGGGTTAAGGATAAGGCTCCTTGGGCCTACCTTCTCCCATGCCATTACATTTACCTTTCCTTCCTCAGAAAAGCATGGACATACTTCTTGTATAAAACGTTCTGTCTGACTGGGAGTAACCTTAATTCCTCTGCTAGCAAGCACATATGTTAAAAGATCAATACAGAGTCTTTTTTTTTTAGACTCAGTATGGCACATCTTCTTAATGTAAAGATCAATACAGAGTCTTCTTTCTTTGGACTCAGTATGGCACATCTTCTCAATCTAAGGATCAATACAGAGTCTTCTTTCTTTGGACTCAGTATGGCACATCTTCTCAATCTAAGTTCTGTACTATCCACCTTCTTACCCTACTTATCCTCTATAGGGGGGTCTGTAGCACCCTGGTGGAGTCCTATCGGTCCCGAGTGTGGGGGTTTTCAAGGGGGGGGGGCTTACCTAAGGGAATCCTGTTCCAGGGGTTCCCAAAGGTGTGGACGGAGTCGGCGAAGACTATCCACCCTTTTCCTATGGTGGAGTCCTATCCGTCCCGAGTGTGGGGTTCTCAAAGGGGGGGGGGCTTACCTATGGGAACCCTGTTCGGGCGCCATATGCCGGGGTCCAACCCCAGCGGGTCCAGGGGTCCCCAAAGGTGTGGACGGAGTCGGCGAAGAAGGCATGATACGGAGATAGCGTTCAGTTGATCAGCAGCCTAGCCAGGTTCTGTAGCCACAATCTCCAGAGAGGTTCTGCTTCGGATCTCCAGAGAGGTTCTGTAGCCATGTTCCCTCGCTAGGTTCTCCAGCCAGGTTCTGTCCAGGCTTTCCAGTCAGGTTCAGTGTCCAGGTTCCAGTCAGGTTCTCCTGCCAATCTCTGTAGTCACGTTCAGTCCAGGATCCCTTGCCATGTTCTCCCGCTAGGCTCTGTCTCTAGGCTCCGAGGCCAGTCCCTCTCCAGGATCCTCCGGCATGCTCTCTCCAGCGAAGTTCTTCTGTCTCCAGGCTCCGTGTAGGTTCTGTCTTCTGAATTCTGTCTCCTGAGTTCTGAGTCTTTCTGTCTTGTTACAACTGTATTTATACCAGTTGATTTAATCCTATCAATCTCTATTACAAAGGTTAGGGCGTTTCTTATCTCCATTCCAGGGAGAAAAGATTATGTAGTTTAAGCATGATTGTTCGTAGTTAAAGGGATTAATTACCCGCCTGGCACTTAGTTGAGGGGTTTTATTCCCTCCCTAACTTCAGGGGAAAATCCCTACCTGGGGATTCAACCTTTCTCGGAGAGGTGACCTTGGTTAAAACACAGCGCCAAGAAGGTGAGCAAACATATTAAGAACCGTATGCCATATATGCCAGGTCCCTTGAAACAGCACGGATGGACCGGCTCCCGGCAAATTCCCCCTTTTTTATTTTTTAAAAGCAAGCATTAAAAAGAAAAACCTGAAACGCTCTCTTGTATCCATTTTAAGAGTAGGATTGGCGCTTTCTGCTATTACCTGAGTCCTGATCTATCACCCCAGGAAGAGCTTGCCAATCCTGCACTTTCCCGGGGTGGAAAGGCTGCAGTGGGGTTAAGGATAAGGCTCCTTGGGCCTACCTTCTCCCATGCTTCTACATTTACCTTTCCGGCACCTTTCCTTCCTCAGAAAAGCATGGACATATTTCTTGTATAAAATGTTCCATCTGACTGGGAGTAACCTTAACTCCTCTGCTAGCAAGCATATGTGTTAAAAGATCAATACGGAGTCTTTTTTTTCTTTAGACTCAGTATGGCACATCTTCTTAATGTAAAGATCAATACAGAGTCTTCTTTCTTTGGACTCAGTATGGCACATCTTCTCAATCTAAGGATCAATACAGAGTCTTCTTTCTTTGGACTCAGTATGGCACATCTTCTCAATCTAAATTCTGTACTATCCACCTTCTTACCCTACTTATCGTCTATAGGGGGGTCTGCAGTACCCTGGTGGAGTCCTATCCGTCCCGAGTGTGGGGGTTCTCAATGGGGGAGGGCTTACCTAGGGGAATCCTTTTCCAGGGGTTCCCAAAGGTGTGGACGGAGTCGGCGAAGACTATCCACCCTTTTCCTATGGTGGAGTCCTATCCGTCCCGAGTGCAGGGCGCTTACCTAGGGGTCCCTGTTCGGGCGCCATATGCCGGGGTCCAACCCCAGCAGGTCCAGGGGTCCCCAAAGGTGTGGACGGAGTCGGCGAAGAAGGAATGTCACGGAGACAGCGTTCAGTTGATCAGCAGCCTAGCCAGGATCTCTAGCCCGGATCTCCAGCCAAGTTCTGGTCTGGATCTCCAGAGAGGTTCTGCTTCGGATCTCCAGCGAGGTTCTGTAGCCATGTTCCCTCGCTAGGTTCTCCAGCCAGGTTCTGTCCAGGCTCTCCAGTCAGGTTCAGTGTCCAGGTTCCAGTCAGGTTCTCCTGCCAATCTCTGTAGTCAGGTTCAGTCCAGGATCCCTTGCCATGTTCTCCCGCTAGGCTCTGTCTCTAGGCTCCGAGGCCAGTCCCTCTCCTGGATCCTCCGGCATGCTCTCTCCAGCGAAGTTCTTCTGTCTCCAGGCTCCGTGTAGGTTCTGTCTTCTGAATTCTGTCTCCTGAGTTCTGAGTCTTTCTGTCTTGTTACAACTGTATTTATACCAGTTGATTTAATCCTATCAATCTCTATTACAAAGGTTAGGGCGTTTCTTATCTCCATTCCAGGGAGAAAAGATTATGTAGTTTAAGCATGATTGTTCGTAGTTAAAGGGATTAATTACCCGCCTGGCACTTAGTTGAGGGGTTTTATTCCCTCCCTAACTTCAGGGGAAAATCCCTACCTGGGGATTCAACCTTTCTCGGAGAGGTGACCTTGGTTAAAACACAGCGCCAAGAAGGTGAGCAAACATATTAAGAACAGTATGCCATATATGCCAGGTCCCTTGAAACAGCAAGGATGGACCGGCTCCCGGCACTTATACAGATACCACTTTTTCTTCATTTAGTTCTCAGTTTATTTTTTAAAATATATTTTTATTGATTTCAAAGAGGAAGGGAGAGGAAGAGATAGATAGAAACATCAATGATGAGAATAATTGATCGGCAGCCTCCTGCACACTCCTACAGGCTCCCTATTGGGGATCGAGCCTGCAACTCAGGCATGTGCCCTTGACTGGAATCAAACCCAGGACCCTTCAGTCCGCAGGCCAACGCTCTATCCACTGAGCCAAACAAACTAGGGCTAGTTCTCAGTTTAGATGTCATCTCCTTGAAAAAGCCTTCCAAGCCTAAAATAAAAGTAGATTCCCTACTGTAAAACTCATCCCTTGTTTGTTTTCTTTGTAGCAATTGTTATGTCTGTTTACTTCCCTGTCCCCCGTAAAGTAGTTTGTGTTTTTTTAAAACACAGGCTCCAGTCTGTCTTCACAGCTGAAACATAAGCTCCACAAAAGTTGAAGATCCCTTTGGTCTTGTTTATAATTGCATTCCCAGTATCCAGCACAGTGCTGATCACATAATAGGCCCTTAGAAAACATTTGTTTCATGTTGTTAAGTAAATATTAATTTCAAAATACAGTCTACTCAGCTTATTTTATTATTCACTTAACCTAGTAACAGTAATTTTCTGAACACACCAGCCCCTTATGCATTCTTATGCAATAATGTAATTTTATTTTGTTGTTTCCCAGGCCCCAATATCATTTTGAGCCTATTCACAGCTTTCTATTAATCTCTGCCCAGCTGCTTTGTCAAACATGGAGGCTATTCTCATCCTGTAACAAATTCCTACCTCTTAACAATGTGGCAAAATGCGTATCTGCTCTATCCTACCCTAATTCTAATAAGCACTTAGAAAGAGACTCATTCTAAGCCATTATGAGTCATTGTGTCAATGGACACCCCTGCTTCCCAAGCCTACAGCAGACTATGGAGCATCAATCCCAACAGTCATTGACTATGTCCAACTTATAAAGTTAACGTTGTAAGTACATAAATATCAGTTTAAGCCTGCCTAATCTCTTATCTAGAAAAACATGCTTTCTCAAATGGAGTATCTACTTTGTAGAAGAATAAAAACTCCTAGTTGGATCCCCAGATGTGGGTCTGACCATGGAGGAGCTGAAGGTCACTGAGTGCAGTTACATGTATATGTCCAACTGAATATCCACTTCTGACTCCCTTCACATAAAAGACTGAAAATCTATTCAACCAAAAGTTACCATCTCCAAAATCCAGTCAGGAGTCCCCAGCTGGCTGACTACAAAACTATGCTCAATTTGGTCATGTCCCAATCCAAACACCTAACTTCTTGAAATGATGGCAAACAGGGAAACAAAAGAATATTTCAAGTATGAAGAATGATGACACTAGTATAACACTATTTTTCTGCAGAAGATTCTGTCAGCAACCCAGCCCATACCTCAAGTGAACTAAAACATTGGAAAAACTACTTAGCAAACTTCTCCCTGCTGGCCCATACATAATTTAATGGAGACAAAATCAATTTTAGATAACAACCATATGATCATTTTTATAAGTATTAATTGTTTTATAATACCTACTAGAGGCCCGGTGCACAAAAATTTGTGCACTGGGGGGGAGGGGAGGTCCCTCAGCCAGGCCTGTGCCCTCTCGCAGTCTGGGACCCCTCGGGAGATAACGACCTGCTGGCTTAGGCCTGCTCCCAGGTGGCAGAGGGCAGGCCCAATCCCTAGGTGCAGCCCCTGGTCGGGCTCAGAGCAGGGCTGATTGGGGAGTTGGGGCGCCGCCCCTGTCATGCACAGAGCAGGGCGTATCGGGAGGTTGCGATGCCACCCTCAGTAACGCTAAGGGTAGGGCTGATTGGGGGGTTGGGGCGCCGCCCCCTGTCACACTCAAGGCAGGGTCGATGGGGAGGTTGCGGCGCCACCCCCCGTCACGCAGAGAGCAGGGCCAATCAGGGGGTTGGGCGCTGCCCCTTGTCACTCACAGAGCAGGGCCCATCAGGGGGTTGAGGAGCTTCCCCCTGTCATGCACAGAGCAGGGCCGATCAGGGGGTTGAGGAGTCCCCCTGTCACTCACAAAGTAGGGCCAATAGAGGAGTTGGGGCACCGCCCCGTCACACACAGAGCAGGGCTGATCAGGGGGTTGGGGCGCCGCCACTGTCACACTCAGGGCAGGGCCGATGGGGAGGTTATGGCTCTACGCCGTCACACACAGAGCAGGGCCCATGGGGGGGGGGGGGGTTGGGCACCGCACCCTGTCACACACAGAGCCGCAGGGCGATCAGGGGGTTGGGGAGCTCCCCCGTATCAGGCACAGAGCAGGGCTGATCAGAGGGTTGGGTTGCCTTCCCCTGTTATGAACAGAGCAGGGTGGACAGGGAGGTTGTGGCCCTGCCCCCTGTCACACACAGAGCCGCAGGGTGATCAGGGGGTTTGGGCACTGCCCCCTGTCACGCTGATCCTGGTGCCAGGAGGCCTCGCAGTTCCCTTGATCGTGGTGCTAGGAGGCATATTACCCTTTTACTATATAGGATAGAGGCCTGGTGCACAGGTGGGGGCCGGCTGGTTTGCCCTGAAGGGTGTCCTGGATCAGGGTGGGGTCCCAACTGGGGTGCCTGGCCAGTCTGGGTGAGGGGCTGAGGGCTGTTTTCAGGCTGGCAGGTGACTGAAGCTCCCAACTGCTCCTTTTTTTTCTTTTTTTTTTATTCTGGGCCAGCTTTAGCTCTGAGGCTTGGCTCTAGCTCTGAGGCCTCGGCTGCTGAAAGCAGGTATCTGGTTTGTTTTGGTTCTATAATCAAAACACTGTTTCAACTCCAGCTCTGAGATCCTGGCTGGCCGAAAGCAGGTTTCTGGGGTTTTGTTTAGCTTCTATATTTGTAACAATGTTTCAAACTGCAAGCTCAGAGGCCAGCAGCGGCAGGCGGGGAATGTTGGAGTCCTCCGTCACTGAAGCAAGCAAGCCTCATGTTTGCTTCAAGCTGCCTGGCTGCCGACCGCCATCTTGGCTGGCAGTTAATTTGCATATCGCCCTGATTAGCCAATGGGAAGGGTAGCAGAGGTATGGCTAATTACCATGTTTCTCTTATATTAGATAGGATATTTACACATTTGAGTAGGCTACCCTGAATTTAATACTTAGAACACTTTGTCCATTTTAATACATACAGAATACTATATATACTTCTTATTCCATGGTTTTTAAATTCTATGTATTTTCACCTTCTACTACATAGTGAACTATTAATTTCCTGTTAATGCAGATAATTAAGAACAAGTAACTCTACTACATAAAGTGGAGGCTACTTCTAATATTGTCTTTAAGGTTTATTTTAGGCAAAGCTAGCTTATAATAAGGTTCTTTTAGGCAAAGCTAACTTATAATAAGGTTCTTTTGGTACTGGAGTAACTAAAGCCACTTGGACACAAATTTAGAGCACAATGCACAAGGATTTGTTTCAATGTATTAAAGAATCACCTAAGACAAAATACCTATTATACAAAGTCAAAATTTCTAAAGGATTTGACAGCAATACAATAGGATAGTAAATTTAATCCCTTTGCCTCCTCTGAAAATTTATCTGTCCTTTCCCTCACCTCAAATCCCAGGTGTTTGCAAAGTAGGATCATAACACTGTTAAATGTCATTTATAAACCAGGCTGTTTGTAGGGCATTTACTTAAGTGATGCACAGGCTTGGCTAAGAAGGAAAATCTTTTCTCTTATACTGTAGAATGTCATAGTTAACTCAGAAAGAACTGAGAAAGACTCCTTCTATCCAATCTTATCCTACCTTAGTCAAGGGGCTGCCTGACTCCCAAACCCCTACAGTTCTACTTTCTCAGATTCTAGACCACCCTACCCTACCCCGCCAAGCTCAAGCTAGTGCCAGTCCCCTCCTGTAGACCCCTTTCTCACTACCAGGCCACCTGGAATCCAAAGACTGCACAAGTGGGGCTCCATGAGCCTAAAACCAAAATGGTAATTGCTTAAAGCAATAAGCAGTTTTGCCACTCTTCAGAAACTTTGCTAAATTCAGGCAAGAATTTCCTCCAGCACGTGAAGCTGAATGTCACCTTCTTTCAGTTCATCATTTGCATGCAGGTCTCAGATCAGTAGGCTTTGATGCATTAGGCCACAGAATTTCACCCTAGCCTAAAGATAGATATGACAGCTATTTTTTAATAATATTGGAGAACAGTTTTAAAATTAATGTCTCTTAATCAGCAAAATCATAAATGAAACAAAATCCACACGTATATGTAAAGAACAGTGGTGGTTTCTGTAAAACTTTGAATTTTCTTCTAATTCTAAAATTTCTTGGCCCATGGAAAACTTATGTAGAAGAAACACATTCCAAATAAACCATAAGGACGCAAACAATGTTTCTTTTTCCTGGACCAAAGGGCAGAGGAGGAAACCATGAAAATTCCAGTTTGTTACATAGTTCGATAGACTTGAAAGCATATATACTATCCAAATGAACATTCAAACGATTTGCATTAGATAATTAACTTATGTTGATGTGATTAACAGTAATATTCATATTTCTTGACTAAAGTAGATGAGTGGGATATATGAAACAATCAACACTAATAAAAGAGAAAAATGGTAATTGGCGTACGACGATACCCTTTTCATTGGCTAATCAGGGCTATATGCAAATTAACTGCCAACTATGATTGGCAGTTAACTGCCAACTAAGATTGGCAGTTAACTGCCAACAAGATGGCGGTTAATTTGCATATGTAGGCACAATGCAGGGAGGCGAAAGGGAAAGCAGGAAGAAGCCCCCTGCCACTGACAGTGATCGGACACCCCGGGGGGAGCTAAGAGCTGGGGGGCAGGGCAAAGGCGGCCCTGGGGCCGCCTTTGCCCTGCCCCCCAGCCATGATCGGAGAATCAGGCGCCTTTGCTGCCCTGGCCAGTGATAGCAGGAAGTAGGGGTGGAGCCAGCGATGGGAGCTGGACACGGTCGAAGCTGGCAGTCCCGGGAGCTAGGGGTCCCTTGCCTGGGCCTAAAGTGGAGCCCACGATCACGGGGCCGCTGCAGCTGCGGGTTCCCGCTGCCCAAGCCGGACGCCTCAGCCAGAGGCGTTAGGCCTGGGCAGGGGCAGAGCCTGCAACCGCGGGGAGCTGGGGGTCCCCTGCCCAGGCCTGACACCTCTGCCGGAGGCCTCAGGCCTGGTCAAGGGGCCGATCCGGTGATTGGTGATCGGAGGGTGATGAGGGTCAACTCCTCTGGCCGAGGCATCAGGCCTGGGCGGGGGGCTGAGCCAGCAATCGGAGGGGTCTGGGGGTCCCCTGCCCAGGCCTGATGCCTGGGCCAGAGGCATCCGGCCTGGGCTGGGGGCAGAACCAGTGATGGGGGGAAATGAGGGTCCCCTGCCCAGGCCTGACACCTCTGTCAGAGGCATCAGGCCTGGGCAAGGGGCCGATCCTGCGATTGGAGGGTGATGGGGGTCAACACCTGAGGGCTCCCAGTATGTGAGAGGGGGAAGGCTGGGCTGAGGGACACTCCCCCCACACACACACCCAGTGCACGAATTTCGTGCACCGGGCCCCTAGTATTTAATAATCTGGGACCTATCAAATTGATGGCTATTAATTTATGTGCCTAAAGCCCACCACACAAGGCTCTGATTTCCTCATGTCATTCATATATCATCCTTTTCTTATAAATTTAAAAATTATGAGTATAGAAAGAAATACAAGTCTCACTTATTAATTCAGACATGGAACTGATAACAGACACACTGCTTTAAATTGTCAGGCCATTAAACCATATAAATTACGTACCTCGGGCTCCAAAAGGGCAAAGAAAAGAGGAAAAATGAGTCATAATCAATGGGTAAAGAGGACAAAAGCTGATAAAAATATATATCACTTGTCTAGGGTCCAGCTGCTGGAAAACAGCATTCTAGTACTACCTCGCATCTGGCATCTACAATCCTCTGAAATAGCAAACAGGTTCATTTTTAATTCCTCCAGAGAAGGGGCACGTATTCCCTCCTGACGCCGCCCATTATTTCTCTGGACAGCTCTGACTGAAGGTGAAGCCTTTATATCAAGAAGAAAATTATTTTCTTCTAATTTAACACAGCAGTGCTAGTTCTAAATCCCTGAAATCAAACACAGAATAAAATTAATCTCTCTTCCATTTTATGGCTCTGAAAACAGTAAAACACAGCTATTATGGCCCCCTCACTTCTCCAGATAAAATAACTCCAATTCCTTTCAAATGTACTTCACTGTCACAAATAACAATTCCCAATTTTCCTATATTAGTTGTATCTAAATTTCCTAAGTGTATAAAATGTACCTATAAAATAAGCAACACTCTGAACTAGCAGAACTGAATGCTAGTTTTGGCTTGGCCATTAAACTGTATGTCTTGGGAAAACACCATTTTTCTGGGCTGGAGAGAGTGCCAGATCATGTTTTCCACTTTCAATATTCTATGAGTCTGTCTAAAAACAATGATTTGCAATAGTGCTTTCATTTTATTAACAAGTTTAAAAAAATACTTCATAATATTAATGAGGATCTTCTACACTCTAAAAAATAATAGTATTTAAGAGTCCCTGACTCTTAGATTATAATCATGGTTGGTGGGAAGTGAGTGGAGAGGAAAACAAATATCTGTCTAATATCCAACAGTGCTATGATCCTACTTTGCAAACAACTGGGATTTGTACTTATCCTAATATATAAAAAGCCAGGGGCCATCACGACTGAAACAACCAGACAGACGACCGAACAGCAGGCTGTGTGGGGTGACAAGGCCGGCAGGGGTGTTAGTGAGGGACGACCAAACGACTTAACAGCAGGCTGTGTGGGGCAAACAGGCCGGCAGGGGGGGCAGTTGAGGGCAACCACGTCAGCAGGGGGGCAGTTGGGGGTGACCAGGCTGGCAGGGGGGGCAGTTGGGGGAGACCAGGCTGGCAGGGGGGAGCAGTTGGGGGTGACCAGGCCAGTGGGGGGGGGGGGGGAGCAGTTGAGGACAACCAGACCAGAAGGGGGGCAGTTGGGGGTGACCAGGCCAGCAGGGGGGGGACAGTTGAGGGCAACCAGGCCGAAGGGGGGGGCAGTGAGGGGCGACCAGACTGGCAGGCTGGTGAGCGGTTAGGCTAAACCAGCAGTCGGACATCCCCTGAGGGGTCCCAGATTGAAGAGGGTGCAGGCTGGGCTAAGGGCGCCCCTCCCCTCGTGCATGAATTTCGTGCACTAGGCCTCTAGTATGGTATAATTACATAACTACAAGCACCATGTTAAAAGGCCAAAATGACCTGGCAGTTTACTCTTACCCCAAATTAAAATTAAGCACCAATTTAAGCTTGATAAGTTATTATTTTTCTAGATATGTGCTGTGCTGTGAAATACAGTAGTTAGTAGTCACATATGACTACCTAACTTAAAATTAAGTAAAATTTAAAATTCATTAATTCGATTGACTAGCCTCCTTTCAAGTAGAAAATAACCACAAATGGCTAGTAGTTGTGTTCGACAACATATAGAACACTTTCATTATAACAGAAGGTTCTCCTGGGGCAGTGCTATTCTAGGTTGATTCACCTATATTTTGCAAGTGGAAGAAAGCACAGCAAAGACTCAAAACCTTGGTGTTTCAGACTTTAGAGCCCAAGTGTTTTGAGTCTTTGCTGTGCTTTCTTCCACTTGCAAAATATAGGTAAGTCTGAAACACCAAGGTTGAAATCCTAGTTGTGTTACCTACATGCTGTGAGACATGGGACAAGTTACTTAATCTCTATAAGCCTGTCTTCTGACCTATAAAATTCTATACTGTCTAAAACTAGTATTTACTTCAATGACAGCCATGAAGATAAAATGAGATAATGCTGGTAAAGCACTCAAACACTGCAGGCTTTCAATAGCTGTTAGCTCCCTAGTATAACTAACTATTTATTTATTCATAGATGTACTGAACATCAACTGAATACTGAGATTTGAAATACAGAAATTAAAGAAAGAGTTCTCACCCTTTGGGTAAAACAGAAAAAAATGGTTGTAATATGAAGCAGCAGGACAGCTGAAAACAGTGTGGAGTGGGACAGAAGGGGCACTAGATGTCAGTGAACAGCAAGTGCCAAGGCAGAAATCTCAGCTCCAGTATGAGGGCTCTGGCTCTCCTTTTGGTCATTTCACATTATCACTATCTTCCATTACAAGTGAGAGTGGAGAGAGTCTACCTGCTATGAAATGGAACAGAGACTCAATTCCAGCTTATGGCTCTGCCTGATTCTATTATACATTTTAGAATAACATGCTGCTTCTGCACAAATATGGATTTTAGATATATCTTTAAAGGCATCCCAGTAAGTCCCTAAAGTACAGAGTCGTTCTAAATGAACAGTTCTAAATGAACATTTACAGCAAACATAGTCAAAAAGCAAACTCTGACGACATAAACTTAAAAATCAAAATTTGTATTGTTTTCAAAATAAAATATACTAACAAAATAGTTTTACTTGTTATTTGCTATAATGCATAGTTGATAAAAGATATTTAAGTCAATAAATGTAATAATCACTACAAAGATATGCTTTGGATGTGCTAAAAATATAGTTTTCAGGACATCTTAAAAGATAAAATAGCTATGGGAATTAAAATATTACATATTAGAGCGTAATATTACACTTTCTACCTAAAGTGCATAGGTAATAAATCTGAAATTATAACCAGTTATAAAACTGGGCAAACCTAAAACAGTGAAAAATGTTCTGCTGCTATTATAAAATATAATCCCAGTGTGATCATTTGCTATATTTTTTTTCAAACACATTCTTGTACTGTTGTTAAAGCAATAAATAACAGGGAAAATATATATATAACCAAAAGTCATAGACATTAAACTCATTTTATCACCCTCAACATTTTCTTTTATTACAAAATAAACATTTTAAAACCTATAGTTAAAGGCAGATATTAAAAATGACATTTTGAAATATGAAGCAGTTATGTCTTCCTCAAGAACAGTTTTGAACTAAAGGTACATGACAGCAAACAATGACACCTGGAGTTCCCCATTTCAAGTAACAAGCCCTTAAGGCTCTGTGTTGGTTGTGGCCAGGTGAAAAGTCAGCCTCAGGTAAAGGCAAGAAGAAAACCATACATACAGGGTGGGCAAAAGTAGGTTTAGAGTTGTAATACAAATAAATAATACAATTAATAAATAAGAATACAATAAACTCTAGTTCCCATACTCACACCTGTAAAACTACTTTTGCCAATACTGTATACTCTCGGCAATAACCCTAGGAATACAACTTAAACTTCATAAAAGGGAGGAAAATGAGAACATGAGTTTGAAATTCTGAAATGCCAATGAAACAGAAGGTAGGAGCATGCTTTCTCATTCTATGTCACACTGTACACCAGTGATGGCGAACCTAAGACACACGTGTCAGAGGTGACATGCGAACTCATTTTTTTGGTTGATTTTTCTTTGTTAAATGGCATTTAAATATATAAAATAAATATCAAAAATATGTCTTTGTTTTACTATGGTTGCAAATATCAAAAAATTTCTATATGTGACACGGCACCAGAGTTAAGTTAGGGTTTTTCAAAATGCTGTCACGCCGGGCTCAAAAGGTTCGCCATCACTGCTGTACACACACTCCAACTCTTCAGCTATCCAACCTGCAGGTGACAGTCCAAATAATTCTTCAGCTGTCCTAACCACTTAGTGCCGTGGTCGGCAAACCACGGCTCACAAGCCACATGTGGCTCTTTGGCCCCTTGAGTGTGGCTCTTCTACAAAATACCACGTGCAAGCGCAAAAGTACAGTGCGATTGAAACTTTGTGGCCCATGCGCAGAAGTTGGAATTTTGTGGAAGAGCCGGTACTTTATGGAAGAGCCACACTCAAAGGGCCAAAGAGCAGCATGTGGCTCACGAGCTGCGGTTTGCCGAGCCGCAGTTTGCCGACCACTGACTTAGTAGAAACCAAATGTTACTTAAAGACTTTTGTCTTCATAAAGTTCATGCAAAACCACTGGACACTGCAACAGTGGAGTAAAAAACTCATAGGGATAAATAAAAATATTCCTCAATTATCTACACTAAAAGAAAAAGATGGATATGAAAGATAACGTAGACCCTCAGTGTATATTTAAACGTTACCATGTTAATGACTCCTCCTGAGAGGCACTCCAGCATTCCACTAAACCACTATACATTTGTAATACCTTTCAGTTATTCATATTGTTTATTTACCAACTAGTGTCCTGGTACACAAATTCGTGCACATTGAAAGGAAATTAACTAGAGAAAATATTTTAATATTGCTATTCGCCCTTTCTCTATAAAAGAAGTGTCAACCAAATTCATGATCAACAATGACAGATGGAAACACACACGTGTGATTGGTGCCAGCAAGAGCTTTATATGTATTGCACATGCGCGAGTCAACTTAGCCTTTTATATGGAGAGAATAAATTTGCTTAATTAGACCTGCTTTCTGATTTAGCTAAACTTTTTCCCAGCCCAGTGAAGCACCCCAACTTCTCTTTCAGGTCATTGTCAGCAACACAGCAGTAAGTATCAACACCAAGCAGATTATTATTGTAGATCACACAGGGAGAACAAAGGGTAAAATATTTAACTGCAGCAGTGTTTGACTATATTCTGCATAGTGAGAAAACCTGAAGTCATTTTCAAGTTCCACCATTTCTTACTTCTTTTCAGTCGAGTCAAGTTTCTAAGCTTTCTAAATCTCCATTTTCCTGCTAATGAAAAGAAAATAGTATTCCACCGAGTCTCATATCTACCTACTCCAGGACTTCTGTGAGGATCAAATGACATGAGGCACATGAAAATACTTCTCAGAAATTTGGTTAAACTGTAAAATGTTTGCATCTGGGTATAAAGCAAGTCGGGTTCCTGGGCTGAAGAAACTCCAAGGAGGCTAGTCGCTAGGGAGAGGAAGCCGGGCATTGCCATGTGACATCATTACCCTGCACCCACAGCCACTGTTTCTGGGCTGGGCTGTGGGCCACATTTTGCGCCATGGGGTCTTGGCAGCGTTGGCTGTGATTTGGTGGGCTGTCACTCTGGGGTGGTGGTGGGGCCTGTGTCCCACTTGGCAGAAGCCGAATGTTGGTTTGTCAGCACCAGATCTGCAGTGCTATTTCATTTTAAATGGCCAGTGCGTTTCATGGCAGCTCCTGAGTTGAGCATCTGCCCCCGGTGGTCAGTGCATGTCATAAGTACTGGTTGGATGGTCAGACGGTCACTTAGGCTTTTATATATATAGATAGAAGATAGATAATCTGCCTTGCTCCAAGAAAATTCTAAGGCAGCTTAAAATTTTTATGTAGTGTAAAGTACAAAATGAAGATATAGATATAAAAGGGGGGAGAAAGGTAGGAAAATGAAACACAACCAGGGTTAAGGTTTCTACACAAAATGCAGTTAATCACTGAAGTTGAAAAGTAAATAAGTCTATTAGCTTCTGGACTACTAATGTAAAAAGGGAAAACATTATCTATTTTAAGATTTGCAGAAGCCATAGATATTGGCAGTTTCTATCAATACACAGTACCATCATTCTCCTACTCTTGGTTCTCTAAGGATCTGTATATTTTATATCCCAATTAGTTGTAACCAGATCTTTAAGGATTAAGAACTACAACTGGATACCTACCTGGTATACCAGGATAGCCTACACTTGACCTAACACAGATCTAATATTAAGCCCTCAGTAAATACTAACGTGAACTGCAGGGGAACATGACCTAGAATTAGGTAGAGTAACAGTGTCAATATTGCATTAAGAAGGCAGACATGCACAAACACTGAGTGAAGACCTGTCAAATATAAAGAAATCCTTTACCTGGATAAGTGCTAATTATAACATATGTATGCAAAAAGCACACACACTAGGGAGTGTGATAGAAATCGCTATACTAAAAAAAAAGTTACTTTTCAAAGGTTCCAGCTAAATACTGTCTCACAGAATTCAAGTAAAACATAGTATAAATAATATTTGAGATCGCCTTGCATGTGATTTTTTATTTTCTTTTTTCTTAATTGAATCACAAATAGCCACAAATGTAATTTTGAGTTTATTTCTCTAGCTACTCACATATGTGAAAAAAATAAATAATGAAAGATTTAAAAAACCCTGGGTTTAAATCCCAATCAACCATTTCTAGTTGTGTAACCCTGAGCAAGTTGCTTAACCCCAGACATCCTAGAGTGGTTAAAAAGACTAAATGACATCATACATAAAAATCCTTGAAAAGCTACAAAATGCTATATAAATATTACTACAATGACCAATTAGGAAAACAATTAGTGCACTGGTGGCTCTTACTAGAGCAGCGGCCACCAACCGGTGAACCGGGGACCATGAGGTCCGAAAGGTTGGCAACCGCTGGTTTAAGGAAACCTTTGGAACAGCAGTCGCCAACCAATGGTCCATGGATGACTGGTGGTCCATGAGGTCCGAAAGGTTGGCGACCACTGTTCTAGAGATCAAACCTATTTAGACACTGTCCCCAATTTCTATCTCAATGCCTTCCTGTTCTTTGATATAGTTTTGAAAAATGTTTTCAAAATACATTTTCCCTACATACTATTTTCATTACTATAATTTAGAAAATACATTTTCCTCTATTTAATGGCTCTCACCAACAGTAAGGTGAGATAATGATTAGGTACTGGCCTCTTCTATACTGGGAATACCTTAACTAATTTATTAAGACAATGAAAAGTAAATCAGTTATAGGATTTACAGTTTCTGATTCAAAAGTTACTACAAAGCTACAGGTACTGTAGCTAAAGGCTTTGTGGTCCTGGCATAATGACAGACATATAGGTCAATGCAATAAAATTGAGAGTTCAAAAATAAAACTTCACATTTAGGATCCATTCATTTTTCAACATTGATGTCAAGAAAATTCAATGGGGAAAATGGTCTTTTGAGTAAATGGTACTGAGATAATTGGGTATCCACAAGGAAATGAATGAAGTTGATCCTCTGTCTCATAACATATACAAGATGAATCAGAGACCAAAACATAAAAGCTAAACAAAAAACACTCACAAGAAAAATATAGGCATAAATCTTCAGCGTCTTGGATTAACCAATGGTTTCTTAGAAATAACACCAAACACACAAGCAAAAACGGAAAAAATACATAGATTAACTGGACTTTATCAAAATGTAAAACTTTTTTGCTTCAAATATCACTATCAAGAAAGTGAAAAATATAGCCACCAAATAGGAAAAGTTATTTGTAAATCATGTATCTGATACAGGACTTGTATCAAAAATAAAGAACAATTACAACTCCATAGTAAAAAGACAATTTAAAAATGGACAAAGGACCTGAATATTTTTCCAAAGAAGACATAAAAATGGTCAATATGAAAAGATGGTAGTCACCATTACTATCCATCATGGTAATTAATGCAAATCAAAACCACAATGACATACTGCTTCACACCTACTAGGATGGCTATCATAAAAAAGATAGACAATAAAAATTGCCCAGGCTGTGGAAAAATTGAAACGCTCTCTCCCCCTTGAAGGGAAGGGAAAATGGTGCAGCCACTTTGGGATATAATCTGGCAGTTCCCCAAAAGGTACTATATGATCCAGCAATTCCACTCCTATAGAAATGAAAACTGATGTCCACACAAAACCTGTACAAAAATGTCCACAGCATTATTCATAATAGCCAAAGGGTGAAAACAACCTAAATGTCCATGAACAGATGAATGGATAAATAAAATATAGTATATTCACACAACAGGATATTATATAAGTAAAAAGAAATAAAACACTGATGCATGTTATACATGCATGAACCTTGAAAAACATTATGCTTTGTGAAAGAAGCCAGTCACAAAAGACCACATATTGTATGATTCCCTTTATAATGAAATGTCCAGAATAGAAAAATCCATAGAGACAGAAAGTAGAGGAAGGCTGCCTAGGGCTGGGTGGTGGGAGAGTTGGGATGAAATGAGGAAGCAGTAACTGCTAAGAGATATGGTGTATCTTTTTGGGGTGATCAATACATTGTAAAATTGATTATGATGGTTACACAACTCTGTGAATATACTAAAAGCCACTGAATTTTACACTTTACATCTCAATAAAGCTATTACAATTATTGTAAAAAGTAAAGCAGAGCCTGTGTTCAATGAATTGTACATCATTGAAACATAGCAATAAAAAGTGAAAACTGCTAGTAAAACGGAACTACATCCTCTGTTTTAGTATTTCCTCCTTTTACTTGCTAAAGTACTAAATAAAAAATCAAAACCCAAACCAATCATTTTACTGTAGTCTCTACTTTCAAACAGTAGTAAGAATCTCTGTCCCATTTCCATGCTCATAAAACTAATACATTTACAAGAGGCAGCAATTCCACCTGTTAGAACTCTGTAAAGGTTCAGCATGAATTTTACCCATTCAATCCAGCTAAGCTGGTGTGCGAGGCACCGAGGTACTAAGCACTGCTAACCAACAGCTAAGCACCTTCAACTATGCTGGTAATATGAAAACATTTATGAATCTGCAGAGACCTAAAAATAGAGCCCTTGCAAATCTTACAGGCCAATTATGTTATCCATAAGAGCTGAGGCCAAGCAAATATATCCACTATTTATAGGAAATACTTAAGTATAAAACCAGATTTCACCCAAATTATGTATAATTTTCTATGCATATGGCTCCACAGATGAACAGAAACTTTGTCTTAGGTGTATCACAAAGTTTGGTTTACAAACATTAACTCTTACATTGTAATTTTTTTAAAACTCATAATCAAATTCAGCTTTATTATAAAAAACTATATTGTTGCTTTTTTACCCCAAAGACAACATGAAAGAAAATTGCAAGATGTACAAGCATGTGTTTCCTATACAAAGAAATAATTCAACCTATTAGCAAAGTATTTTGTGGATACTTTTTTAAAATAATGGTCAGGTTTCTTCAAAACCTGAAAAAGAATTAAACAATAACTTCCTCTAAAAATGCCATTAGCGGTTCTCAACCTGTGGGTCACCAACCTGTGGGTCACGACCCCTTTGGGGATCAACGACCCTTTCACAGGGGTCGCCTAAGACCATCGGAAAACACATATATAAACAGTGATTCTCAACCTTCCTAATGCCGCGACCCTTTAATACAGTTCCTCATGTTGTGGTGACCTCCAACCATAAAATTATTTTCGTTGCTACTTCATAACTGTAATTTTGCTACTGTTAGGAATCTTAATGTAAATATCTGATATGCAGGATGTATTTTCATTGTTACAAACTGAACATAATTAAAGCATAGTGATTAATCACACAAAAAAAATATGTAATTATATATGTGTTTTCCGATGGTCTTAGGCAACCTCTGTGAAAGGGTCATTCGACCCCAAAGGGGTCGCGACCCACAGGTTGGCAACACACAGGTTGAGAACTGCTGCCTTACATAAACTTATCTACCTAAACTGAGTGATATAATTCAGGGAGATTTTATATCCACAACAAGTTCAATACTTAAACACAGGCTAGTTAGTTCTTTCAATATGATTCCAAGAATTGCTTAACTGGGCATCATGTAAGAGATGCACCAAAATTCGGAAGTCCCATCTCTGACCTGACATACACACAAAACTGGGCTCTTCTAGTCTGTTAAGGTTCCAGAAAATAATACTAAACCACACTTTAAGTGGGATGCGACACCCACCCTCTCCCACTTAGACAATCGATAAAAATCCTCCTCCACTCCAACTGCCTAAACAGGTAAACCCACAGATGTCTCCTCACACATAATCTTTATCTGTGATAGCAAGCTCGCCACTACCCAAGCAACCAAAAGGTTTGAGAGGCATGCATTACCGGGAAATGTAAGAAAAAAAGGGAGCATAAGGGGAATGGAATTTTGACTTCTTCTATGAGGTCGATAGCTTTAATTTACTAGACTTCTAGAAATTAATTCATTATAACCATTAGGACAGATGTGCAGTCAGCACAGAACTTTAAAAATATCAACTACAAAAGCACTGTCAAACTTTATGCCAAAAATGAACCAAACTAAAAGTATGCTCTAACTTCTCTTTCTGAAGACAGTAACCACATTCTCAATGAAATACAGATAGGCAGATTTACTATAAACCACAATCAAATATTTGACACCAAGCAATGCAAAAACCACAGTAATCCACTTAACAAACACACTGAACACACCTGCATTAAGGAGCACAAGCACATAGAGAATGTAGAACTAATCACCACTTACCAATCAGCAGCAGCACAGAGGATCCTTTACTTGCCAAAGGGGAGCACCACATCCATGAAGGTGGTGGACAGGATCTTTCTCTCTGCTCCATTCTGTCTAATCAACTACTTTGGATCAATAAAAGGAGCCAAAGCCACTGCCCCACAGACTTCACACAAGTTATAAAGCAAACTTATTGGTATCCAATCTTCATACCATTAAGTGGATTTCCTTGCAAAGTCCCATAAGCAAACAAATTAATCAAAGTAGATACAGGCACACCTCATTTTATACTAATAGTGCTTCATTTTACTGAGCGTCACAGACATGTCTTTTACAAATTGAAGGCAAGACCTTCTACCAGCAAAAGATTATTACTTGCTTTATTGTGTTTCTCCCTTAATTACGGTGGTCTGGAACAGAACCCATAATGTCTTCAAAGTATGCCTATACCGTTCTACAATGATATATATGTCAATTATATCTCAATAAAACTGGGAGAGGGTGAAAATACAACAAAATAGGTATCTTTCCTGAAACTGTTTGAAGAGCTTATTATGTATAACATCACATTTAAAAATGCTGTTTATAAAAAGCTTATGTAACCAGTAATGATATCATTAACTAAAAAGGCTCAATGAAAAAGTAAATCTCCAAATTTATAATGACACTATAAACTTTTCTTTTTTACTTTAAATAGAACCACGGTTTAATTATTTTATTTAAATAATAACCATTATGTAATTTCTTTCCTCAGACAAGTTTCAGGCATGTTTACAATATGTTGGTTTAATCAAAGTTAAATTATTATCTATAATAAGTCAGGGCTAAATTAGAGTAATATATTAGAAAATAATATATCTGATAGCAAAGTTGCAGTCTAACCATCATATAATATTTTATGTGAACCTCATTTATCAAAAATAAGCCTTAAACAAGCTCATTTAAACCAAGTAGTTTATTTTGCCAATAATCTGTGGTCGAAATTTAAGTATATTAGTTGTCTATCAAAAATCTATTGTTTGTAAAAAGATTACAAAAATAATATATGTGGTAAAATACAGCTTATTTAAAAACAAAGGTTCAAACAAGTAAAGCAAATACTATCCTAAGAAATGGGATTTTAGGTTTAATTAAAACTGGAGTTCTTCTGCAATCCATTTACATGAATTGGCCACCAAAGCCTAAATAATTATCTGCCGACATGAAACGGCTTTGATGTAACATGTCTTAAGTGCGACAAAAAGTCTTATTGTTCAATAGTTTTACCTAACAAAAAAACATGTTCTATTGATTAAAACATTCTGTGAACATTGTTACAAGTTTATATACTGTATACGACTCTCATGTAAAGAACCAAATTAAATTCACCACCAACATAATAAACCTTAATAGAATTTTTCCTACACAAAATAGTTGTCAACTAGCCAACTATCAATATATCCATCTGCAAAATTTTCAATTTCATTAATATCTGTAGTTGCTATCTTTACTTTCACACAAAAGTAAGATCAGTAAAACCGGAAATCAGACCAAACAATAAATTCTAATGGTTTCAATACTGGAAACACTTTCCTGTAATCTACCCTCTCACCATCAATCCACAAGACTACCAATTTAAACTATGAAAACTCTGTATGGGCCTGGTTCCAACACTGACCTCGGATCAAACCGAAAGAAACGTCTTAAAATAGCCAAACAGCCATCGCCCAACTACTGCACCAGACTGAAGATACAGCGTAAAGCTGGAGGTTATTTTTCTCCTCTTCCTCCGTGTACCTGTGTATCATTAATCATTTCCAGGCAAGTACTTATACTTCCTATAAGTAAATTCTGACCAGAAAATTGATGACATGTGGTCAGAAAGGAGAGAGTGTTTTAAATTTAATATCATTGCTTCAAATCACCCATTCTTTCTTAGTCACAACTGATGATATAAGAAATAATGTAAACCAGGAAGAACGGTTTAATGTTTTGCCACTTTAAAAAATCAATTTTCAACAAGATAACAACTGAATAATTATCAAACAGCAAATATTTTAGTTACACTATTATTCTATCATTAAAGAAATCATGTAAGGCCCCAACAACACCTCTTCAAGTAAAAGATAATTGTATTTGTTACCCTATAATTTCATTATCTTATTGTTATTTCATTACTCTTTTTGGCAACTCCATTCTACCACTACAGACATACTTGCTGAATATTCCATTTATGCACAGAAACAATAACCACCACTGTCTTCCACAGTCACTTAAATCCAAACCCAATGTTTTTACTAATAAGACTACAACAGTTGCACATCAGACCAACAATTCAATGATAACCTCTGCAAAAGAAGAGAATAAATAAAAATCCGCAAGTACTTACCTACAGTTGGGAGGAGGATCCAACGTAATTTCTGCAAGTTCCTTCTGAATTCTTTAAAATAAAGACAAAAAAAGTTATGTTAAAATGTCTTCACTCTCTTAACATGTCATTAAAAATGTTATACTTTTAGAGAACCAAGATGGCGGCATAGGTTAACGCCGGAGTTTGCTGCTTTGAACAACTACTTCAAAAGTGAAACTAAAACACGGAACGGACATCACGCAGAACCACAGGAACGCTGGCTGAGTGGAAGTCCTACAACTAGGAGGAAAGAGAAACACATACGGACACTCAGAGGAGGCGCAGTGCTGAATTCAAATTCTGAGGTGCGGAGTGCGCGGTTGTTGTTTTCAATCGGGAGGGAGTCGCAGACTCTGAGCTCCAGATCCAGGCGAGTCTTTAGGGACCCAGGCTCAAACGGGAGAAGCGGAACTGTCTGGCTTCAGTCAGAGCGAGTGCAGCTTTCTCTCCGAGCTTTGCAGCGGGTGCTGGGACTCAGAGAGGCAGAGCCCCTGGGGACAGGACTGAGAGTCGCCATAACTGCTCTCTCCGGCCCACCCTGTTGATTCTGTGCGACCCGCCCCGCCCAAGCCCTGCACAGAGGCATTTGCCAGATAGCCTCAGGCAAAGGCTAGATTAGCACCTCCCTAGAGGACAGAAGTTCTCTCACTGCTGACACAGCTGATTCTCATAGCCACTTGGCCTGGAGGTCAAACCCTCCCTGGAATTAGCTACAACAATCAAGATTTAACTATAAGACTGCGAACAAAGACCACTAGGGGGTGCACCAAAGAAGCATAACAAAATGCGGAGACAAAGAAACAGGACAAAATTGTCAATGGAAGAAATAGAGTTCAGAACCACACTTTTAAGGTCTCTCAAGAACTGTTTAGAAGCTGCCGATAAACTTAATGAGATCTACACGAAAACTAATAAGACCCTCGATCTTATATTGGGGAACCAACTAGAAATTAAGCACACACGGACTGAAATAACGAATATTATACAGACTCCCGACAGCAGACCAGAGGAGCGCAAGAATCAAGTCAATGATTTGAATTGCGAGGAAGCAAAAAACATCCAACGGGAAAAGCAAAATGAAAAAAGAATCCAAAAATGCGAGGATAGTGTAAGGAGCCTCTGGGACAGCTTCAAGCGTACCAACATCAGAATTATAGGGGTGCCAGAAGATGAGAGAGACCAAGATATTGAAAACCTATTTGAAGAAATAATGACAGAAAACTTCCCCCACCTGGTGAAAGAAATGGACTTACAGGTCCAAGAAGCGCGGAGAACCCCAAACAAAAGGAATCCAAAGAGGACCACACCAAGACACATCATCATTAAAATGCCAAGAGCAAAAGACAAAGAGAGAATCTTAAAAGCAGCAAGAGAAAGAAACCCAGTTACCTACAAGGGAATACCCATACGACTGTCAGCTGATTTCTCAACAGAAACTTTGCAGGCCAGAAGGGAGTGGCAAGAAATATTCAAAGTGATGAATACCAAGAACCTACAACCAAGATTACTTTATCCAGCAAAGCTATCATTCAGAATTGAAGGTCAGATAAAGAGCTTCACAGATAAGGAAAAGCTAAAGGAGTTCATCACCACCAAACCAGGATTATATGAAATGCTGAAAGGTATCCTTTAAGAAGAGGAAGAGGAAGAAAAAGGTAAAGATACAAATTATGAACAACAAATATGCATCTATCAACAAGTGAATCTAAGAATCAAGTGAATAAATAATCTGATGAACAGAATGAACTGTTGATTATAATAGAATCAGGGTCATAGAAAGGGAATGGACTGACTATTCTTGGGGGGGAAAGGGGTGTGGGAGATGTGGGAAGAGACTGGACAAAAATCGTGCACCTATGGATGAGGACAGTGGGTGGGGAGTGAGGGCGGAGGGTGGGGCGGGAACTGGGAGGAGGGGAGTTATGGGGGGAAAAAAAAAGGAACAAATGTAATAATCTGAACAATAAAGATTTAATTAAAAAAAATGTTATACTTTTACACTAATATTCCCATTTTTGTTTTTAATTTGAAATAATACGTATAAATCATTATATACAACTAGTAGCCCTGCACACGAATCCGTGAGTCAGTAGCTTGCTGCCACCCTCTAGTAGCTCTCTGCCCACTGTCCCGCCCTCATGTAGCTTCCTCTGCCCCCCCCCCCCCAATAGCTTGCTGCCCTGTCCCCTCCTGTAGCTCTCCGCCGCCTGCTTGTAGCTTGCTGCCTCAGCCTCCTGATTCATGATCCGGTCGTTACTCGGTTGGTCGTTATGCTTCACGGCATAATGGCCATTTGCATATTACATCTTTATTATATAGTATAACAAAAAAGTACAAATTTCTACCACAGTTTTGACAATGCACCTACAAAAGGGTAACAAGACTGGCCACTATCACTTCATGCAGCCTATGGAAGGCAGCACTGTGACTTAAAACTTCCTTAAACCACTGAACTGGTAACACTAACCAAATGTTCTAGTTTAAATTGGAAACTTGTGCCACATTATATATGGATCATTCCACCTTCTGATTTGTACTAGAACATTCCCATATAGGACTGAAAAGATGATCAGATTAAACTGCATCATAACATCCTGGTTGATCCAATCAATTGAAGAAATGATTATCAGGATCACATTTCAACACCTGCAACTACTATCAAAATACATATGGTACTCCTCTCAGAAGCACCTAGGTTGGAACAGGTTGAGTGAGGCTTTCAAGTTTGGCACTAGTCAATCTTCTGCTAGAACTATCCTATTAATATGTGAATCTTCATTTTAATGTCACTGCATGAACTTCATGCAAAGAAAAAAAAGGAATTTTTTCTAAAAAACTGTGTTATTTTCTTTGATTTTTTAACTGTACCTAACCCCTATATACATACACAATAACAGTGCTATACTTAGCAAGCTCTCAACTATTACTCATGCATTATTAAATGCAGGCTTTAGTAAAGTAAATACAAAAAAAAAAATTCTCAAAAGCACTTCTTCTTCTTTGCCCTGGTTTTTAACTATGAGATTCACTACTGCTGGATGCCTGCTGTCTGGTAATTATTGTGATAGTATATGGGATGATAGATGACTACAGTGCCTTAAAAAACAAAAATGTGAACAAAAACATTTACTCTCAATTTCATTCTACATCATTTTCAAGACAAAAATATGGAGCTACCAAAATATATGTGATTCCTCCAAGATGACTGGCACCAACCCCCTAAAGAAATCGCATGCTACTAATATAATTTTCACTTCTCTGAACCATGTGACTCAATGTTGGGAAGGCATTATAAAGTAGAGCAAGACTGATAAATTCAAAGTCAAAAAATGTCATTTTAACTCTGCCATGCCATTAATTAAGAGTTCGGGGGGGGGGGGGGGTAAGGGGGGGGGGACCTGCTCAAACTGCTCTTTCTCTCTCTCTTTCTCAGCCTCAGTTTCCTGTCCTATAAAATGAAGAAGTTCTCCAGGACAAATTCCATGATCTCTTTTATTTTTAAAACATTATTTTCACCCTGGCTGGTTTTGCTCAGTGGATAGAGTGTCAGCCTGGTGACTGAAGGGTTCTGGGTTCGATTCTGGTTAAGGGCACATGCCAGGGGTTGCGGGCTCCATCCACCGTGAGTGGAGGGTGAGGGGCATGCAGGAGGCAGCCAATCAATAATTCTCTCATCACTGATGTTTCCATCTCTCTCTCCCTCTCCCTTCCACTCTGAAATCAATAAAAATATTTTTTTAGAAACAAAACATGATTTTCTCCTAATATGGATTCTATGATGTATTTACATGCACATAAAGCACAGATTGCTCACAATTAAACGAGTGACATCTCAAAGATCTGATCCTGGAGAACACACAAGACTATACAACAACTAGAGGCCCGGTGCATGAAAATCATGCACTGGGGAGGGGAGGTTGTCCCTCAGCCCAGCCTGCACCCTCTCCAATCTGGGACCCCTCGGGGGATGTCCGACTGCCGGTTTGGGCCTGATTGGACATCCCTCTCACAATCCGGGACTGCTGGCTCCCAACTGCTCACCTGCCTGCCTGCCTGAGTGCCCCTAACCCAGCCGTGGGCAAACTACGGCCCGCAGGCTGGATCCGGCCCATTTGAAATGAATAAAACTATTGAAAAAAAAGACCGTACCCTTTTATGTAATGATGTTTACTTTGAATTTATATTAGTTCACACAAACATTCCATCCATGCTTTTGTTCCGGCCCTCCGGTCCAGTTTAAGAACCCATTGTGGCCCTCGAGTCAAAAAGTTTGCCCACCCCTGCCCTAACCGCTTCTGCCTGCCAACCTGATCACCCCCTAACCACTCCCCTGCCAGCCTGATCGATGCCTAAATGCTCCCCTGCAGGTCCGATCGCCCCCAACTACCCTCCCCTGCTGGCCTGGTCCCCAACTGCCCCCCCTGCCGGCCTGGACGCCCCTAACTACCCTCCCCTGCTGGCCTGGTTGCCCCTAACTTCCCCTGCCCACCAGCCTGGGCACCTCTTACTGCCCCCCCCCCCCCCCGTGGCCTAGTCACCACCAACTTCCCCCCTCTGCCAGCCTGGTCACCCCCAACTGGCCCACCCGCCAGCCTGCTCGCCCCCAACTAGCACACCCTGCTGGCCTGCTTGCCCCCAACTGCCCTCCCCTCCTGGCTTGATCGCCCCTAACTGCCTCTGCCTCAGCCCTGCCACTATGGCTTTGCCCAGAAGGACGTCCGGAAGGTCTCCCAGTCTAATTAGCATATTACCCTTTTATTAGTTTAATGTTCAGACAATTTATTGGTCTTTTACTATAGATAAAGCACAGAAGATGGGTAGTAACTGCACTACACAATGTAAATGTGATTAACCTTGAAGATGTAAAATTAAGTGTAGCTAGTAGAAACCAGCTAAAAGTGGATGGAAGATGGGTGTGAGTAGATGGAAAGGAGAATGGGTATTAATATCCCCAAAGTAGGAAATCAAGAAATATTGTTGAAATTTGAAGGAATAAGAAATAGTGATTATTTTTAACTGGGAGGAGTAAAAAGAAAGGAGGAATAGGTAAACAAGCTACATCCTCAAATTTCATAGCAAGGAGTCAAAAGATATTATTCATGTTAACAATTCAACAGATAGATATGAGTTCTGCAGAAAACTAACAGAAGAATTACACCCAGAGACAGCCAAAAAGAGTTTGCTTCAAGAAAATAAAATTAGAATAGAAGGGTGTTTGGACAGAAAACTGTTGCTTTCCATTAAAAATGTCTCTGTAATATTTAATTTGTTACCAGAAACATGAATTACTGTTACAAATTGTTTTTAAACTAAGAGGAACAAAAGAATAGGCATTCAAAAGAGCATGTCAGAGGAAACTATTTGTAACATAAAAGAACTTCTTTGGGAATTTTCAAATAACTCATCTTGCTTTATACTTACATTGTCCCTTTTAGTTTAGAAAAATTGATATATCATAATTTGCTGCCATAGAATTCTATTTTGGAACTTGAACCACTCCAGACTCTATAATTCCAAGTCTAATTATCCAATACAAAAAGCAATTTACTGATAAACTTGACAACTCTGAGCAATGAGTTAATACATTATACCTAAAAATGGTTGTATTTCTGTTAACAAAAAAGATTATACTAAGAATTGCTATTTAAACGGTTGCAAGATGTCCTGCTGTTTTCAATGACAGCAATTCAATTCTATCTCAAAAGTTGTGATCATAGTATATATTAAGTTTCTCAGTCTTGACATGCAGGATAAAGAAGGTAGCTATTTCAGGCACTGTCCCTTAGAGTGAGGAAAAATGAAAAAGTATCAATAATTTACACTTACAGTGTACCTTTCACAAGATGACCTTAGACCATTAAAAGTGAATTAATCTCAAAGAATTCTCTAAGTATTACTGGTTTATCAGTCCCCATTTAACAGATAAGGAAACTAAGGCTAGTTATTGTAAGCTGCTAAGATGAAAGGTAATTATCTTGCTAAATCAAACAAACAAAAAGACCTCTCTCAACAGAACTTTTAAGACAAAATTATTTCTTTAGACATAAATCAACTGGACAATTGCCTAAATTTCCCATTTCTACCTGGCAGTGCCACTTCTATGGTTATTATGATACAGAATTTGGCAACTGCACATAGTTTCTGAAAAAAGTCAGAAGCAAAATACAGACTAAATTTCAGTGTCTAAGATTTCACCTAAAACCTAAACTGCTCCAGGTATGATAAAAGTACTGCTTGTGACTGTCACTGCTAAAAAGAAGGAGGAGGGGATAGTGGCAGGGGAATAACAATCTTGATTCACTGAGACTTAATTGAAGAATATGGTAACAATACTAGTGGCCTGGTGCACGGATTCATGCACATTGAAAGGAAAGTAATTAGAAGGTGGCCGGCCGGGCGGGAGTGGGTGAGATGGGCTGGACATGCCCTGGAGCCAACCTCCTGAGGTCCCTCCCCAGCCGGGCACTGCCAGCTCAGAGGGCATCTGCGGAGTGAGCGGGGACCCTCCGGCAGGTGGGGTCCCTTGGCCTGGCCTCCGGGGATCGAGCCAAAAATGGCTCTCCGACATCCCCCAAGGGATCCCAGAGTGTGAGAGGGCACTCTGCAAAGTTGCTGTCATACAGGGTGTGGAATGCAAATGCAAGTGTGCAGTAAAGCAGATTCAGGGCCGACAGTGCCCCAGGAACAACATAACCCACTGCCGAAGGAATCCTACGGGCCCTGCAAGGAACTGGGCTCCCTCCTCTCTGGTTCTGGGGTGCGTCAGCAGCTCCTGCACTGAGCATCTGCCCCCTGGTGGTCAGTGGCGTCATACCTACTGGCCAGTCAGACGGTTGCTTAGCCTTTTATATATATAGATTATACAAAATGGAGACAATATGAAGCACTCATTTTAACATCAACATAATGGATTATTTCAGAAGAATTAAGCAGTGTATATGTAGTCACATGTTTTAGATTAAAAAATTTCAGTAACTCATTCAGGGCCAAGTAGAACATGACTGTGGACATGGGGATTTTTACAGAGGCGTTTTCTTGGCAGTTACTTTAAGAAAAACAAACAAACAAACAAAAAACACCCTTCCCACCTAGATGACTTTCTGTATTCCCCTACAGACTGCATTCCTCAGTTATTTGAGAACCCTTATTCTGACCAATTGAATCAACTGGTCAAAGCTTCCAAAATGAACTTATTCTCAAGAAGAAAATCATGCAACTAATTACTAAAAATCTTTAAATCTCATAGTAGCATCTGAATTAACCTAGAAAACACAGAGCCATTGCAAATAATAAGCCTCGAGTTTAATCCTGAATGGTGACACAGTAGACACTCCCCATTATCCACAGGGGATACTGTCCAAGATCCCCAGTGGATGGATGCCTGAAACTTCAGATAGTACAGAACCATAGATGTACTAAGTTTTTTCCCTATACATATATATACCTATGATAAAGTTTAATTTAGGCAATTTCATAGGTAGAAGAATAGTTCTTACCACGGATCTTAACAACTTCAGCCTATGATTTTTTTCTTAAGTTGAAAATTTTCACCTTTCCACTTACAGTAACACTTTATGGCTTATCTTTGGCATATCGGAATTGCCAGCATCACTACTCTTGCACTGTGAAGCCATTATTAA
This sequence comes from Myotis daubentonii, assembly GCF_963259705.1. NCBI lineage: Eukaryota > Metazoa > Chordata > Mammalia > Chiroptera > Vespertilionidae > Myotis > Myotis daubentonii. The sequence continues at coordinate 40,734,778 of NC_081853.1, read as the reverse complement.
GAAAAATAAGGGTAATGTGAGCACAAGCACTGGGATACCACAACAGTCTATCTGATAACCCAGATGGCTACTAAGTGGCCAAAGAACAGGTAGACAAAAGGATGATAAAGTCCCAAATGGGAGTCAGATTTCATTATACTACTCAGAACAACGTGCAACTTCAAACTTGTGAATTATTTCTGAAATTTTCCAATTACTATTTTCAGGCTGTGGTTGACTTCAGGTAACTGAAACTGCAGGAAGAGAAACCGCAAACAAGAGGAAACTACTGTATATACAGGTGATCTCTGAACAACACTGGGGTTAGGGGCACCAACCACCTCACAGTCGAAAATCCGTGTGTAACTTTTGACTCCCCCCAAAACTTAACTAACCTCCCTTGGTATCACAAGAGATTGGTTCCAGAACCACCTCTCTTATATCAAAATGCATACATGCTCAAGCCTCTATATAAAATGGCATAGATCGATGCATACAATTGGCCTCCTACATCTTTTGTTCCAACTGTGGAACAAAAACAGTACAGGTATTTATTGAAAAAGAAAATCTACATATAAGTGGACTCATACAGTTCAAACCCATGCTGTTGAAGGGTCAACTGTACTATATATCTGTGATTCTAAGAGACCACTGACTTAAAAAAAACATTTTTTTATTGATTTCAGAGAAGGAGAGAGAGAGAGAGAAAAATCAACTCCCGGTCGGAGAGTTTATGGGAGACAACCGATCTATGTTTCTCTTTCACATGGATCTTTCTCTTTTTCTTCCTCTCTCTCTCTCCTTTCCTCTCTCTAAAATCAATAAACATATCATCTGGTGAGGATAAAAATAATTATACTTCTTACTTTCACCAATGCAAAAATACCAATTTCTATTACATGACAATCAGATACACACACACACACACACCATTTCATCCCCTATTTAAAGGGTAGGGGGAGAAAAACTAGGTTTATATAATCTACACTTTGTACATACTGTAATAAAATGAAGTAAAAGATGACCCATGTACTTGAAAAATCTCACGTAATCTTCACTTTCACACATTATACAGTTTACTCTCTTTCATAAGCAGAACTTGGTATTTGCTACATCACCCAAGAAATATGATTTTTGAGGTATTTTATGGTGGTGCTGCCAGTCAAGAGAAAAGGCAGGGCCTCATGAACACAGACAGGAGTCTTTGCTGACTAGCAGTCCTGGGCAAGCAGAGCACAGACCAGGCAGAAGCCCTCTCCAGATCCTACAGCCCACAGACCTGGCCAGCCCATCCTCTTTCTCCCTTTCCTGACAAGCTGAGAGGCCCTGTGAAAACTCTCACTGGAAGCTGAGGGCTGGATTAAAGTTTCCTCACTTACAGAGGGCCACAATCTGTACCTGAATATCTCTTACCCACCCACCCCCAAACTCCTTTCTTTCATCTCATTTTCATATTTTCTCCACTCCCACCTTTCTAATCCATTCTAATTCCACCCCCCTATTTCCCAGGTGCAGGTCATTGTGTGTTGTAGCCAAGTAGCAGCAGATGGGTAGGATCAGTCAACTGAAGCTCTCTGGACTTGTGGTGTGATAGCAAAAATAAATTGAACATGCCCTAACCGGTTTGGCTCAGTGGATAGAGCATTGGCCTACGGACTGAAGGGTCCCAGGTTCAATTCCAGTCAAGGGCATGTACCTTGGTTGCGGGCATATCCTCAGTAGGAGGTGTGCAGGAGGCAGCTGATCAATGTTTCTCTCTCATCGATGTTTCTAACTCTCTATCCCTCTCCCTTCCTCTCTGTAAAAAAATCAATAAAATATATTTTAAAAATAAAGTAAAATAAACTGAACACTTTCCCCTGCACCAGCAAGTTCTAGTATAGAGGTTTAAAGTTCAAGTCTGACTTTCACACAACTCCTTCAACAGAGGTCAGGAATCAGCAACACACTTCTGGGAAGAGGAAATTGACCACTAGTCCATGGAATGCTGACCACTCACCATCACTCCAACTTCTCTCCCTAAAAAGTCATGTCCCACCAGGGGGCCTGAGAAGGGTCTGCCCTATCCTGAGGATTGACTAGGCCAGAGGGAAACAAGGCCTATTAGACCATAATGGTTTTTGATCTTTGGGAAAGGAGTTCCCCCTAATCCATACTCTCCAATAAAATATGAAGCTATCATTCAGTATTTTTAGACTGCTTAAAATTTACAGACTGCTTTTATATATACTTCCGTTTTAATATGAAAATTAAAACAAAACAAGAATATTAAATCACAGGATCAGAACTCTACTAAATTTAATTCTCCTTTAAGCTGTTTTCCAAGAGATATTCAATAATTTAACAATATGAAAGCAGACTCCATCTGCTGAGTCCATTGACATGCCAGTGATCATAAGCAACTGATGTGGCAATAGAGAATCATTCAAATATCTACCTTCCAGATGTATCTATTTTCTAGAGAGAAAGAAAATCTTTATCAAGACTGACCCACTGCCTAATTTAATGAAACTAAAGTGCTTTTGTTGTAAACTCTGGCATTTCCCACTTTATGAACAGGGAGTAGTAGAAAATATACAATCATTCAGTAACTACTTTAATAGGTTCCTGCTCTCTACTCTGTATTACTGAACAGAATAAAATATTTATGGTCAAGTAACTATAAAGCAAACCATCACACTTTTACATGCATTTTCCTGTACATGCTCACCTACATAAACACACACAAACACACTATGAATATGTATTTTATTAATTTGCCATGCTATTTCACTGACTTTAAATACCAAAAAGTTGACCTTGCATAAACTAAAACCATGTAAAAGAAATAATCTTGAAGAAGAAAAGTCATGAACTTCATGGTCCACAACCAAAATAAAAATGATTAAATGCAACTGAAAAATATAAGACAATAAATTGAGACTAAAAGTTAAAAGTTACAATCACTAGGGTACCTTTTAGCACTAGTTGACAATTTAGCAGCTGTTTTGCTGGATAGTTTCCCCTCCTTTTTCTTGGGCTGAACTTGTTCTCTTTCTGGTTCCTGCTGAACACTTTCACGCTGGTCTCCATCAGAACTTCCTCCACTAGTGCTGGGACTGTCATCAACTCTCTGGGCCTCAGTGGACATTTTAGATCCTAATTTAAAGAAGCAAAAAGCATTTATTTAGTTATGGGAAAACTATTAACAAGGTGCCTCGAAAATAGAGAGGAAATGAGCCTCAAAGTAGAACAAGTAATGCTAATATAAAATGAACAAATTGATCATTTACAAAAGAGCTTCGGGAATTAACAAAACTTTCATTCACTGAAAATATACTGAGAAGAGAAATGAAAACATATAAAATATATACACAAAATGTTCACAGCGACATTATTCATACAGCCAAAAAGAGAAAACAATTCAAATGTCTACTAACTGATGAATGAATAAACCAAATGTGATATATCCACATAACAGTCTTCAGCCACAGAAAGGCATGAAGCACAGTATCCACATGCTACAACATGGGTGAGCTTTGAAAAAATATGCTAAGTGAAAGAAGCCAGTCACAAAGGACCCTAACCTGTATGATTCCCCTTATATGAGTGTCCAGAAATAGCAAATCCAGAGACAGAAAAGTTGACGAGTGGATGCCAGGGACTAAGAGTGAGGGAAGAATGGGGAAGAACTGCTAATAGGTACAAAATTTCCTTTTGAGGTGGTGAAAATCTTCCGAAATTAGATAATGGTGATCTTGCACAACTGTACATACTCTATAAACCACTGAGTTATACATTTTAAAAGGGTGAATTTTATAGCATGTGAATTATACTCAAGAAAGCCATTACCATAAAAAAAATGAGGGCCCACTTTCCACTAGGCTCTGTGCTAGGCAATTTGGTCCCACAAACATGAGAAATTTGGTCTAATGGGTAAACCAACTTGCTAAACACTATCGGGTTAATAAAAATCAGCTACAGAAACAGGAAAACGAGGGACACTTTCCCACCCACATACAATGAGCGCATGCTCAGGACAGGGCTAAGGTTAAAATCTTTCAACTAATAGATCGTTTTCAGTAACCTTTGTGATAACAGAAGAACACAGAGGCCTGCATGATTCTAAATAAAAACTGAACTGTATCAGGGGGTCAGCATTGATCCAGCAATATACCAGCAACCATGTCACAAGAGATGGAGACTATATTAAGACACTGAAGGATTCCTTTTTTTCCCCCCAGTCTGAATGAAATATCCCTCAAGGCTTTCAAATTCCCTTTGCTCTGAGTTCATGTTCCCCAAGCAGCTCTGATTGCCAACTCAATTTCCTCAGTACCTTGATACGCAAGTAGCTGTTATAATCTAAATAGCAGACATAAAAAAAAAAAAACTGCAGTAAGTGAAAAGGAGTATCTCCTTTCATATGTCATTCTATCATAATTAATTCCTGAATTTGAATACTAGAATACATCCCTTAAGACCCAACTAGCTTAGAGTGTACTGACAAATCCAAAACTAAACTGACAAAGCTGATGTAGACTCTAAAAGGGCCCCTTGCTCACCACATTACTGTCACTTAATAACCACTTTGAGCACAATATAACTACCTTCTCAAGCACTCCTCTTAAAAAAAAAACAAAACTAAACTACTTACCTATAAGAAGTGACCTTAACACAAAATATACCTTTAAAAATCACAAATAAATGGAACAAATTCCTTTTGAAAAGATACTGTATTTCTCCTAACCAAATTAGGACTTGAAATAAACTATATTTGATTTAATCAAGGATAATTATTAAAATGTAAAGGATGCCTCAAATAAAGCACTGTTTTTTATTATTATAATTAGTCCAAATGTATAGCTAGTTGACAATGATGAAAACTCATCATCACCAAAGATTTAACTTGTAGCTTGCTCTATCAAAGAGATTTCATATTATAGACCTTTAATGGATTGAAATTTTTATGGCAAGACAAACCAAAAAGCATTGCAAGAGAATGAAAAATTCAGGAAGCACAGAGAGGTGAAGGGTCCAACGAAAACATGGAATGCTTTCAATGAGCTATCACACAAATACACCACCACCACCCCTCTCAACTCCAACAGTTCTCTTACCCCACCCCCCAAGCCAAACCAAAATAGGTCTTGCCCAAGCAGCTCTGAAACACACTGACAGGGAAATCTGACTGCTTTTCTACCTCGTCTGTAAATGGAGAGCATCAGTCTCCACAGCTGTGACATCTTTTATGAGCACTTAATATGAAACTTTAATCTATTAAGGTCACTTAATAGAATACTGAAATTTTATATCAGTATGTTTCACGTCCAGCTCTAACAGTCCTAACACATTTCTCGCTTTTTTTTTCTTCATTTTTATTTCATTTTAATTCTCATCCTTGGACTCAGGATTGTTCTCAGCTTACTTCTTTCAGTTACAATATACCAGAAGTTTAAAACCTTGTAAGTATATACATAATAGTATTTAGATAGAGCAGATGTGCATGGAGTCAGAAAGAGAAAAATTCTCAGGGAAAGGCCCTAAGATATTACAAAATGCTACCGGCAATATTTTAAGCAATGTAAAATGAGTGAGAAATCACTTTGTACATCTTAAACCAGAAGCAATTCATTACATGATAAATATATGGAAACCTAATAAATGAAATAAAATTATTTGTTATGAAAGCTGGAGCTTTGGTTTAATAAACTATGTCTAGAGTTTCATTATATTTGTACATTTCATTAGTTATAAAGTTACATATTTTTCTTAATATTCTTATTTATGTGCATTTATATACTATCTAACAATGCCATGTGTATATAATATTCAGTGATATAATTAATATGAGCTATAAACTGAAACCCAAATTTCATAAACTGCTCCAGAATAGCAGAGGACTATTAAAAATACTATTTAAAATACCCAAATAGATGTATAACTTATATAGTTTCAGAATAAAGGAAAAAAAATCCTTCCATTTTTGACACAAGATACTTATTTCATCCAAATCTTCACCTAGGAATGGTAAATTCATCTGAGGTCACTAATAACCACTACAGAACCTTTTAGAAACAAAGTTTTCATATCTTTTTCAAATATCGAAAGCAAGGCAAATTTCTGGTGGGTTTGTTTTTTGAATGACTAATTACAGAAAAAGTGTTAAAAAAATTACTGCACCATCCAAGCGGCAAACTTATTTTTATGAAAAAAAAATAGTCTATAAGCATTTTAATTAGTTATAAGTATGAAGCTGGTGTTTGTCTAAAGTGCAAATGAATAAAAATTCCTGAATTAAAACTCTTTTGCCCTGGCCCGGTAGCTCAGCTGGTTAGGGTGGCCTCCTCATACACTAAGATTTCAGGTTTGATAGCAGGTCAGAGCACAAGCAAAAATCAACCAATGAATGCATAAATAAGTGGAACAACAAATCGATGTTTCTCTCTCTCAAAAAGTCAATCAATAAATAAAAATTTTAAAAACTCTTTAAATGTTTTCTAAACGCATCATTTTAAAATTTTCTTTAAGATTAGTTCTTAAATAGCTACTTTAATTCAAACATCTAATCTAGAGGGAAGATAAATTTAAATTCCAGGTCTATAAATAGAGCTACTGACCAATGATAGTTTCAAAGATATTAAGATATTTCAATATATATTTTTACTTTGGACTCAGTGTAAAACTTAGTTTCTAAACATAAAATAGTAAAGTAGACTTTCTTCAAATATGTGCTAAAGTAGTGATATTGTTCCTCCTTCAACACACAAATTACCTAAGCCTGTATTAGCTATGCACTCTATGTTGGAATTACGGTCCTGGGAATTAGCAACATACAGTGAATGAAATGCACATGTTCCATAAAAATGAAATACTTTGGTTATAAATATTATTGATAACATAAAGGCAACTAAATTCACTCCATAAATCCGGATTACTGTCCAGATAAGCCTTGTAACTGTATCTTATGGTTTAAAACTGCAAATTCAAGTGTTCTTTGGAGCTTTTAAAACAGGAACACGCTTAATTCTGTGACCTGATATCCCTCTATTTGTCTTCCTACTCACGTTGCTAAACTTTTCTAAAATGTAAAATAATTTCTATTATATGCACATCTAGCAATATCCAGCTTTCAACGCGTGTGTAAAGATATTTACACAGGAAATAATTACGGAACACCGATTTTTTTGAGAAGGATGCTATGCTCTGGGGAAGATGGAATGGGGTACGACATTATGGGAAAACCCCCCATCAAGAGCACCTGCCCACACACCAAGGAGCTTCCCAACTGTCAGAGTAAACACAAATATTTAGATTCCAAGGTCCAGACTGAATTATCCCATATTCAAAATCGTACTTTTTTAAGAACCATGGATTTAAAAAAAAAATTAAGGTAAACCGCAGCACTTCCTTTTGTACTTTTAAATAAAAATGTTTGAGTAGACTCTCAAGTATACACGATACAAAACGATGAATCTTGAAAACACGCAAGGAGGTCTAACAGCCACGGAGCCTCGGATGATGTCTTTCTAACGCGGCCCTCATTTCCTTACGGGAAGATGGATTAGGCATTTCAGGTTTGGTCGTAGGGGCGGGGGGGGGGGGGTAGTCACAAGAAGCTACGCTTTATCTTCATTAGAAATGGTAAAGGGCAAAAGGATCAAAACATGATGAGAGGGGGAGAAGTGGAGGGTGGAGCGGGGCGGGGGGGGGGGGGGGCAGAGGGATTCTAGTTTCCAACCAGGCCAGGGGGGGCTGCAGAGAGGAGACCAGAGGGGGAAAAATAATGGGTTTCAGCTCCAAAGTGTGACAAGCGCCGGGCTTCACAAAAGACCAATACAACACACACTCCACACCGGTGCACACACAACCCCCACCCCACCCCCAAGGTCCTCCCCGGGCGGCCCTCGGGGGTGCGGCGGCGGCGGCACCGGCCAGGAGGCACACCATGTGCAGCAATTATGCAATTAGGGAAAACAGCACAAGATCAAGCCGGGCACTTTCCACCGTGACATTTATCCTGTACTTTTTGCAAAGACTTAGTTCCAGGATGCGGCTGGGCGAGGGAAGGGGCTGGAAGGGTGGCGGAGGATGGGGAACTGAGAACAGCAGGGGGTAGAAGATGGGTAGGGAGGGGAGAGTCGGGAGGGGGGCGGGGGTGGAAGGGAAGGAGGGGGAGGGGTGGAAAGGGCGAGAAACCGGGGCAGGAGGCTCGAGGGAGGGGGCGCAGGGAAGAGGCGCGCGGGGGAGCGGGCAGGGAAGGAACGAGGGCGCGATCGGAGACCTGCGACGTGGAGGGGAGGTGGGGGGCCGCTCGCCTAGGAGAGGACGCCCGAGGGGGGGGGGGGGCTCGACGCGACCGGAGCGAATACCTGCGGGAGGGGCGCCGCGCAGGTCGCGGGCTCGAGCCCCAGCGCGGGGCGAGAGGGCGGCGGGGGCGCGGGGAGGAGGACAGGGGAGGCCCCGAGGACGGGGTGTCCCCGCAGACCGTCTAGTCCCCGAGAGCCGGACCACGCACCGGACCGCCCGGCCACGCCTGTCCCCGCCGCGGTCGCGCCCGCCCGGACTCACCCTCCGCGCCGCCGCCGCCGCCCCCGGCCGTCCCAGCTCCGGCTCCCGAGGCTGCTGCCCCCCACACGCTGCTGCGGTGGTCGCCCCGGAGTCCTGGAAAGTGAAGCCGCCGCCTCCGAGAGCCGCCGCCTCCGCCCGGCCGTCCGCGCGCGCGCGCCCGCCAGTGCGCGTGCCCGCGCGCCTGCCCGGGAGAGACCGCGAGAGCGCGAGCCCCACGTCGGCCGCGCCGCGCGCGCCTCCCGCCGCGCCCCCCCCCAGTCCGCCCCGCCCTCCTCCTCCGGGCGCGCGACCGCGAGGGGCGGGGGCGGGGCGGCCGCGCGCGCGGGGGTGGCTGCCCCGCCTGCGGGCCACGGGGGGGCGGGGAGGTGGCGTGGAAAAGTAAAGTGACAGCCGAGTCCCGCGGCCGGGCTGCGGGGGGGAGGGGTGGGCGAGGGACGCCCCACGTTAAAGGGACGATAGGGCCCGGGAAAGGTGAGGGAAACCGAGGCCGACGGGTCGACTCGAGGGAGGGGACGCGGGGACCTTGACGGGCACGCGCATTAAAGGGAAACGCTGGCTGGGGCTGGGAGTGTCCCCGAGACCGAGCTGGGGGCGGCGTGGTACCCCGATGCCCGGCAGCCCGCGGCCTCACACTTGCCCCCGAGCGTGGGCAGCGTGGCTGCAGGGTCTGACCCAGTGGACACGCTGCGCAGAACGCGGGGCGCGCGGTGCCCACATGCACCCGAGATGAGCAAACTTCGCACTGGCCTGGGAAGTTCGCCCAGACTGAGCCCCGCTCTGCACCCTGCATGGCAGCACGAAGGTCCTTCTGCCTTGGGCCTGCGCCTGGCCCGAATGTACACCAGTAGCCATTTAGCCCTAGAATATGGGGGGGGGGGGGAGGAGCACTAACAGTGCGAATGGAAAGCTGCCTAAAGCCCAGTTGAAAAGTATGGGAACAGTAGCAGTGTGGGTGACCCAGAGGATGTTGTTTCCCTAGAATCTTCACCCCCAAATAACCATTAAAAGAAAAAGAAGAACAAAATACTACCCCTGCATTGCAAACTCGACTTCCACAAAATTTCCCCCACCCCAGCTCCTCTTACCAGCTGAGTGCTGTGGCTGCTGCTAACCCTCTGCTATACGGAAAGAGCTGTCGCTGCATGTGTACGGCCCAGAGAGGGCTGAAGGCAGCCCCGCGGAGTCCCCCGAAACACAGGCAGCCTACAGAAGTCAGTGCAGTCACACCCCAGGGACAGGGGCAAGTCAAGATCCATGCATATGTCGGGAGCTGGAAATCCTCTTATCAAATGCCTTCTTCTCCAATTGACTGTTACTTTATAATATTCCTGAAAATCACCCAAAACAAGTATTGGCTTCCAGCCTCCATAAATAACATTGAGCAAAAAGTAGGTGCGCTCTTGTGTATCACTTCGATGTATCACTCACTCAAGGATATGAACAGGCCCAGTTATGTTGGAGGATTAGAAATTGGCATATCCTGGGATCATCATCAATTACATGGCCCCCTATACCTCTCACGTGGTACGATATATTAGTAGGGAAACATGACATAACACACCGAGTTTGCTTTTTAATATTTCAAATGTGACCAAAATAGAGAATTTCATAGACTGCCTAAAATGTGTGCATACTTTATTTTACCTCATGAAACCTTTGTGTATTAATATTTTCATTTCAGTGATTTTGTTTCAATCTGTTTTGCAACTGTTTGGTAGGGATAGATGACTGAACCCCCATTTCCTAGGTCTCCATGCTTTTCTCCACATAAACTGCTCTTACCTATACTCTTAGGTATATATCCTGTTGGTTTTTTGCTTGTTCACAATGAATATTTTATAAGGAAGTTCTCTTCTGTTACAGAAAGTATCAAAGTTGCTTTTTAGTCCTGGTCATTGGCGGCTGGGGGCCAGGGATGCAGCAAGGTCAGCTTCCAACTTCATGAAGGGATTGGAAGGGTTTTCACTGCTTAAATACTGAGGCTGTGGTTGCTACAGGACTTCATTTATCTGGAGATGTCTTAACTGCTGTATGCCATTTACTGAGTTTAAGAAGGTACAATACAAATCAGAGTTACCTTTTTCATTGATTCAAGGAATATATATTGAGTAACAGACACTGTCTAGCTGGTTGAGATATGGCATCGAGTAAAAGAGGAAAATCCATGTCCTTGACCCTTCTCTTTGTTCTATACAGGACATCCAATTCATCCGCAAATTCTGTTGGCTCTGCCTTCAAAAACATATCCTGAAAGGACCCACTTCCTCCCACCTCTCTCCCTCCAATTAATACCCTGGTCTAAGCCACCATCATCTCTCAATAATTTCCTGCCTGATTTTATTTCTTCCCCTATCCACTCCCCATCCCACCGCACAGCCCGCCCTCCCCCCTCCCCGCACCCCATCCCCACACAGAGCAGTCTGAGTGATCCTGTGAAACATAGGTCTCTCGTCAGGACCTCCAGTGGCTTCTCATCCTGATCTGCCCACCATCCCCAACCAGGACTCCTCTGACCTCGTGGTTGTACAACTTCACCTTATCCTCAACTCCCTCCAGCCAACTAGCCTCCTTGCTGTTGTAGAACCCACCAAACATTTCTCAGCCGCAAGACTTGTGACTTACAATGTTTCTATCTCGAGAACATTCTTCCCTCCCACCCCTCCCCACAGCACTTCCTGTCCCCCTCCTTTGCTTTATTTTTCTTCATGATCATCATAAATCGGACATACTATATGTCTTTCTTTTTGTTTATTTTAGTTGTCCCTCCTCCCCCACTTCTCCCTCTTTCCTGCCTCCACATATAAGCACGTTGAGAGCAAGGATCTTTTTGGCTGGGGTTCATTGGTGTATATATGTTTAATAAATACTGGTTGAGTGAATGAAATTGACCTCCTTCAGCTGATGGCATCATAGACATTGTTTTCATTTCTTCAATCATAATAATTAGCATTTATTGTGCTTTTCATTTGTACCAGGCTACGTTCGAGCACGTTACATATACTAGCTCACAGACACCCATAAGGTCTGTTTCATTCCATCGGCCCTGCTGTACCGATGAGAACACTGAAGTGTAGAGATGAAGTCCCTTACCCACAGGCACGCAGCTAGTGAATAGCAGAGCTGGGATTTGAAAACAGCAGTTTGGCTCTGGAGTCTGTGAACTTCAGGACACGTTAGCATGAGCCAGTGCTAACAAACATGTATTTTACTTGCTTTTTCTCAGTTCCTTTCCCCTGAGACCCAAATTTAGTCTCCAAAACAAACAGCTCACCTTCCTTGTATTTCCTGTTCTGGTCCATCAATCCATCATCATGAACTCGCTCTCTCTTTTCCTATACTTCTTATTTCTGAGCTTTAATTTAGAGCCTACACTTTTCCCCCTAACACTGGCAAATAGGAATGTTTTTGTGTGGGGGCCCTTCTTATAACTTTTGTTATTGCCAACTTCATGATTAGGTAGAGTCACGGTCAGTTAAATTTGACTGGAAGAGCAATAGAAAAGACTTCTCTGAAGATAACTGGGCTGGATTTCAGCAAAACTCATCATACTGGTAGAGCTGTTGCTTGTTTAGGCAGCTTTGATTCTTGTTAGACACCCAATGATCAGGGATTGTTAAATATTTGGATTGTACCCCCCGGAGAAAATATCATATTAGGTTCAATTTACCCAAGATTAGGACCCCGAGAGAAGAGAAGGAAAGACAATAATCATTTGCTTACAGCCTGGCTTGAAAAGGGCTCTTTCGGGAACCCTGTGGTTACTCTGAATGTCATGGAAACTTAAGAAGGGCAACACCCATGTGGGAAAATTTAAGCTCTATTAGAACCAAGATCCTAGAATCCCATTACCTACCAACAGGGAGGCAGGCACCAGGTGCTTAAGGAAGGTTTGTTGCAAAAACGCATAAATGAATTCCTAACGGAGGAATGAAAGAGTGCTGAGGAAAAATACCCTGACTTCCAACACCTGATCTGGGACTGTTACCCATGCTGCTATGTGTATTGTATATGTTGCACATTGCAAAAGACCAGGGGGCACCAACGGCTTAAATTAAGATGCAAACACAGAAATTAAGATGCTCCTCTTTCCCCTAAGCTCTGCCCAGTGGTAGTCAACGGTAGTCAGTCTCTAGGATGGTCCCAAGGATCCTTGTTCCCTGGTATCCGTACCCTTGGGTAGTCCCCGCCCACATCATACCAGGGTTGGTTATAATACTAAAAAGGGACAGTACAGCACTTCCGAAGGTAGCGACCATAATGTGAGCAGCCAGATGGAAAGGCCTGTGTGGGTAGGAACTGAGGTCTCCCACTAACAACCACATGAGTGAGCTTGGAAAACAGGTCATTCCACCTTGGCCAAGCCTTCCGATGACACAAACCTGCTCTGCTTCTTCAGTGCAACCTCACGAAAGACCCTGAGCCAGAAATACCCAGCTAAGCCACCACTGAACCTTGCGATAATAAATGTTTGTTATTTCCAGCCGCGAAGTTTGAAGGATAATTTGTTATGCAGCAGCAGATAATTAATAGACATGCTTTCTGCTCTTTAGTGATGAAGTTTCCTCCTCAAGTCCTCGATGCATCAAGGATGTTTCCATAGAGCAGAGTCTGACTCCTGAGATGGGCTATTGGATCCAACCTCCCAGAAGCACAGAGGGGATAAGTAGGTGCTTAGTTATGGGAAAAGGGTCTGAAGAGAAAGCAGAGGCTAGGAATGGGAAAAAAGGAACAAGGTGCAGGGGGGCCTTTGGACCCCATAGGAGTGAGAAAGGAAGCATCTGCTCAGAAAAAGATGCTTTTCAGAACAAAGGAAAGAATAAGGACTTGTGAGAGTCGGACATTTGTTCAGCAGTGAGATTGTAGATACGGTTTTCTTTATTATAGTCATTATGTTGTTATCAGTAGAATACATAAAAATATCTTAAACTCGGGGAAATAAATAAAAACAGAAGGAGGGAAAGCCTTGCCCTAATTCACACCTTTCTTAGGCAGCACAGAGATGCTGTGGAACTGGGATATATGGATCCATGATCCTGGCTCTACTTCTTCCTTGCTGTGATCATGGACAAGTTACTTAATTTCTTCGTGACTCAAATTCCTCATCTACAAACAAGGCTTCTTTTAATAGCCAAAACTTATATCGTGTATGAGAGATAATTAAATGAGTTCATATATGTAAACGACTTAAATAGGACTTGAAACAAAGCAAGTACCATAGAAGTGTGAGTTGCGAGTCTTCCCAGTGGGAGGTGATGTCACCCTCAAGTCTGGGAGTTCTTCTCTCCCTTAAGTTTGCCACTTTTTTTTGCAAATAGTCTCCTGTCAGTCACAGAAGGATGTCTATACTGTTTAAAAGCCTATGTCCCCCACTTTGCTGTAAGCTACTCAGGGATAGAGACAATGCTTATTTATCTCTGTCTACACTTTAGCGTGAGGGTAGTCATCTTAGTACTCCTGTCTATATTTGGAAATGTACAAATTTTTTTATAACAGCTTTATTGAGGTATAACACAACTCACCAATTTTAAATGTATAATTCAATGGTTTCAGTATACAGTGGAGCCTCATGTCTCGAACTTAATTCATTCCAGAAGGCTGTTCAGAAGTGATTTGTTTGAAAATGGAATCATTTTTTCCCATTAGAAATAATGTGAATTGAATTAATCCGTTCCAGACCCCCAAATGATTCCCTGTTTCAACCTTTCTTATATACAGTACATGTCTAATGTACTGTTCAATTTATAAATAAACACTTATTTTCTTAAATTTATAGAACCACCCCCTACTAGCCTTAAAGGGACTTTTCAGAAATCACCTCCTCTGAAATGCTACCACCGGCTAACTGCTTTTCCTTTATCCAATCAACAACAGTTTTCCTACCTATTCAATTGTCTGTGATTGCTGCTTTGCGAGCACTTTCACATCCTTAGCAACATTAGCACTCTTGATGGCCTCTTTATTTTTTAAAATCGTGCTAATGCTCAATTTCGCCAGCAACAAAAGCATTTTCTCCTTTGCTTGCTGCCTTCCAGACGCTTTTTGTTGTGCTGAGATATCAGCATGGAAGGGTTGTCTGGTCAAAAACTGAAGTTTTAGTCGACAAGGGAGACTTTTTTTTTCTGTGAACAACTTGGCCGAGAACTGAATTGTTCGAGATGGGAGACATTTGAGAAATGAGGTTTGACTCTATTCACATATTTATGGGAAGGCACACTTTCTGTGAATGGAGAAGAATAAAGACTCTTCTACTCTCATTGATGGTTTATTCATTCTATTTTTCTATTGACCAGGGCCTTCTATGAAGAACCTATAGGTAACAGTTCATTTGGGCTCTCTGAGATTAATATGCAAACCAGGGTCAAATGAAACGGTAGCATCATCAGAGAACCCACGGTTGAGGCCCCCAGTTAGTGATTTATCTTACTGGCCTGGTCCTCAGGTTGCCTCCTGGAATACTATATCTCTCCTGTATTCATTGTGTCTTCCAGGAAACAGACCCAGATGATGAAGTTAGAAGTGCAAGAGATGTATCTATTTATGAAAGAAAAAGGGAGAGGGGGAGCAGGCATAGGCAGGAAAATCCTTCAGGCTACAGTAAAGGTTTGACACCTGTGCAAGGAGAGAGGACGGAGGGAGGATTGGGTAGGCAGAACCTCAGACTACAGTACAACTCTGGGAAGTCTCGCCTAGCCTAATAAAAAGCTCCAGTACAAAGACTCCCCTTATATAAAGGGGTCTCACATTGAGCAGAAATGGCCAGATCCTAAGTTTCCATTATGATTAGCTATTTGCTGAGACTGACTGAGAAGAGCATGCCCTTGGTTCAAAAGCTAAGATGGGTCCTGAAACACTTACAGCCGTCAGCTAACTGAACTCACATCTGATAGACAAGTTCTTTCTTGAAGAGCGGTCCAAGCCAGAGATCTCCAAAGTTGCATACTCCCTTGACCATTTGTGAGCAGAACTCCACATTCATGAACGTAGTTTGACACTAGACTTCTGTGTGTATCTGTGCCTCGGACTTGCAAACTTGAATGACCTCCTTCACTCATAATGTTGTTCACCACCCCCTGACTTTAACCCAGATTATAAGCGTTGTGCTTTTGATTGTGGCTGACATCCTGCCGCTAATGCTTCCCTGTGCTTAATAGTTAATATGTTCAATCCCATCTTGTACTAAACTTTCTTTAGACTGGCCTCAGAGAGTCAAAACACATGCCTGAGTTCTTCTTGGGAGGCTTGGAGAGAGCGGAGTATTAGCTTTCTTTCTTTTTAAATTTTTATTTATCTATCTATTTATTTATTTATTGCTGCAAAAAAGCTTTATTGTTTCATTTGGTCCAATGCATGGGAGAGGGCTTCAGGGTGGTGAAAAGGCTAGTGGTTTCAGGGAGAGGCTCAGATAAAAGCCAGACACCAGGGGAATGCAGAGGGGGCCCCCTCAAAAGCCTCTGGGCTCCAAAGGCTCCTAAGTCGTGCTTCAGGGTGAGCCTTTGGAGGAGATACTCGCCCAGCCCAGCCTGGGGGCCGGCCAGCCTGCAGAGGTGAGCCAGGGGTGGCCCATCTTCTTGATGAGTTTCACCTGCTCACCCCGGAAGTGGTTCTCCAGGAGGTCACAGAGATGAGGGCCTGTGCAGCCAGAACCCAGGGCCTGCAGTTCCAAAAGGGCCTGGTTCAGGTTCCTCTCCAAGGCCAGGGCGGCTTCCATGGCGTCCTGAGTTTTGCCCACTCATCCCGGGAGGCTCAGCACGTCCTGGAAGAGAATGCGGCCGCCACACTTGTTTTGCAACTTTAAGAGACGCTCGGAGCCCTCGGTTTCTCCTCCAACTCACGGAAGAAATGGCCCACGCCTTCGAGAGCCACATCCTTGAGGTCAAAAAAGAAGCCCAGAGAGAGGTAGGTGGGGGGAGCCCGCAGATGCAGGCTGGCCAGGCAGTTGACTGTGGCCTCCTCCTCGGTGGAATCATTCTGACGAATTTGGAGCTCAGTGGTTGTTTGGCAATAAGGAGTTAAGGTAGAAAAAAGCCCAGTGTATTGGCTGGTCTCAGAAGTGGTTCTGAAGGTGGCGACTGGGTAAGATGCAGGAGAGTGGCCGGAGGCTGCAAGAAGGGCGTCCCTGGGTCTGTTCTGTCCAAACCTGTTGGAACAAGAGACAGATTCGGGACCGCCGAGGGCGCTGCCAAGCTTTCTTATTAATGCCTAAGATTTCGCTCTCTTTTAAAAGTAATAGAAAGAGGCCCACTGAAGGATGCTCTGAAGAACACATAAGAATTCAAACATTTGCTTCCTTTTCTCCCCTAACGTGTTCCAAAACTACATCCCAAAGAGTTATACACCTCAAAGGAAGATTAAGGTGGAAAGCTCTAAAGTCATTTTTCTTGCTTGGTCAGCGTGGAGAGCAGACATATGCCCTCCCCTCCATCTATCCTCAGCATAACTTTGCCAAAGACACAACAAGCTGCTTTTTAACTCCTGAGTTGTAGAGTATCAATAGATAGAGACACACGGTAGGTATGTAAATACTAGATGTACCGGTTAATAATGCGGATTTTTTTTCAATAGATGGGGTTACACATATGTTGATAAATATGAGATTTGATATGTATGCTGTTTTGTTGTATTGACAACAAGCTTCAAAACTTCATATGTCAAATTTTCTGAAGGTGTTAACATCATAGCTATTTTTACGCTTAAAAATGTCGAATTTCATGCCAAAAAAAGAGCATTTGCTGGAAGTTTTAATTCATTACTTTATTTTGAAGAAAAGTGTTAGCAATGGACATTATTTTAAATAAAGCACTGTTGATGTTTCTCTTAAAATTATCATGTTTTCTTTGATTACAAAATCCGCATTATTAACCAGACAATAATTAATCCACATTACTAACCAGTTAATAATTAATCCTCATTATTAACTGCTTAATAATTAATGTGGATTAATTAATCGGCTAATAATGCAGATATCTTTAAGCGTAAAAATATCTATGATGTTAACACCTTCAGAAAATTTGACATGAAGTTTTGAAGCTTGTCAATACAACAAAATAGCATACATATCAACATATGTGGAACCCCATCTATTGAAAAAAATCTGCATCATTAACCGGTATACCTAGTAAATATTTTTATGTAGCGTGTATACAATTTATTCTTAATTTGGCTCTCAAAATGTACAGTAAACATTGAATAATAAAAATTGTTTTGCAAATACTATTAACAAACTGCTAGATTCCCCCCCTTCCCCAATATATAGACTAGATTTTTCACCAGTGAAATCTTAGAGCAGTGGTCGGCAAACTGCGGCTCGCGAGCCACATGCGGCTCTTTGGCCCCTTGAGTGTGGCTCTTCCTAAGCCTTAGGAGTACCCTAATTAAGTTAGTAACAATGTACCTACCTATATAGTTTAAGTTTAAAAAACTTGAATCTCAAAAGAAATTTCAATTGTTGTACTGTTGATACTTGGCTCTGTTGACTAATGAGTTTGCTGACCACTGTCTTAGAGTATATGACCAATCAATCACATTGTTACTGCTAAATGACATGAGTATTTCTTTCAGTCACACAATTTAGTAGTGTAAACCTACAAAATTTTTACAGCTACTTAAGAATTGTAATTAAGCCATATATACCACTTAGTTATTTTTCCTTCCCCGTTCTCTTTATTTTCCTCATTCTTTGCTTTCATCCATCAGTCACAGAATCATATAGGGTTGGGGGAGGTGGAAGAAAGTGAAGAAGACAGGGCCACAGCTGAGTCCTGTCTCAACCTAGAATTCAGAATGTGAGGTATGTATGAGGGTGGTAGAGGGAGCTCTTAGGGAGGAGCAGGGATATTTGAATGAGGACCAATGAGTGTCCTGAGAAGAACTGACCCTGAGGAAAAAAAGAGATTGGGAGGCTTGGAAAATTTCTTTAAGGACAAGGAACACATCCCTCTGGATAAAAGCACTTTTGAGCAGACAAACTCTGTTGGTTCCAGATTAATCCAACTCAATCCCTGCAGACTTTCAGTTAAGTCCAAGGGGAAGAAAATCTACAACTAAGAATTAACAGCTATTTGCCCATAAAATCTGTCTGACATTAGGGGGTCCTGGCTTAATGCTGCACAGTGTAACAGAAACAGGGGAGGAAGTCAGGTATTGCTGTGATGAGCGAGCTGACAGGACAGTGGAAGTGGCTCCAGCCGCACCATGGCTTGGCGTAGTGGTGCAGCTCTTGCTTAGGGAGGTATTGGCACAGAGCTATTTGGGGCCATCACAGGGAGACAGCAAATGACCTCTGGGATTTCACAGGCTTTGGAAGCTTCAGGGAATGTCATCACTGACAGGAGCCAGACGTGGAAAGAATGGGCTGGATTCTGAGCACATGTAGGAGCATCTCAGAGGGGATGGTACGAGGGACTCAAAGGAGTTCAAAGCTCGTGGAAATAATGGAAAGAACGTTGCAGGATGCCCAATCCAGCCACTTCCTGATTTAGAATTCTTGCAAAATAATTTGCTTAAATGTCTCCAGTGATGGGATCTCCTACCTCCCTGAGAGCCAATTCCATCTTTGGGCAGTTTTGATTTCCTTCATCCCTAAATTGTGTCCAGGTTCTTTCTCATTATGCTTCTGGGGGATGCAGAATATTGCTAACAGCTCTGCTGCAAGAAAGCTCTTTCATTATTTAAGAAAAGGCTAACACCTGCCTCCAGTTGTCTCCTCCCCGAAGCAAACATCCGCTTTGCTTCATTTGTCCCACAAGTTTGTGTTCCCTCGCCATTTATTTCACACTCTCTAATCTGGCTGTGTTTCTCTTAAAATTTGGTGTGAGTTGCCGAACGCAATATTCCAGGAGGAGTCAGCTTAGCTGAGAATGGAAGGCAGCTATTTGTCACCTGTTATCTCCATCCCAGAAATTCTGGTTCCAAGCTCCTAAATGTAATTTGAATGCCCTTGCTGCACGGGATATTGCTTTTTAGCTAAACATTCGATCAGGGTCAAAGAATTTTAAAAATTTGTTTTCAGGAAACCCACAACCCAGAAAACAATCTTGGCGAGTCAATTCTGACTTTCTAAATCTTTATCTCTCAAATTAACATGCACCCACCACTCCTTGGGCCTATGGAAAACAAGGTTGTCAGCATGAAAGAATAGTCGTACATTTTACCTATTTCAGAAACTCTTAATCAGTTCTCTTAGAAATGTGTTCAGGGGGAAAAACAAAGGTATTGATGGCAGGTAAGAATTATGTACTTTTAAAAATATATATATTTTATTGATTTTTTACAGAGAGTGAGAGAGAGAGTTAGAAACATCGATGAGAGAGAAACATCAATCAGCCGCCTCCTGCACACTCCCTACTGGGGATGTGCCCACAACCAAGGTATAAGCCCTTGACTGGAATTGAACCTGGGACCCTTCAGTCCGCAGGCCGATGCTCTATCCACTGAGCCAAACAGGTTAGGGTAGAATTGTGTACTTTTGTTTCATATCCCTCATAGAAGAATAATTTAGATGGGATTTTTAAATTTGTTTTTGGAATTGTATCTTGCTTCCATTTGGGTGGTAAAAACTATAAACTGATTCCTTTTGGAAATTGCCAACCTGGGTTTAATCTATAAAGTATGCACAATAGCAGATTATTAGTATTTTCTTTCCAATAAGAATTTACTTTTTTCAGCAAGAAAACTTTGTTATACATGTTTACATGATTATCTACAACATTTTCTGGCAGAGCCATGAATAATAATAATCCAAGCAGGGTTGACTACACAATACAATTTCATTTCATTTACACTATTGATGGTTTGTTTACTGAACTTTTTGTCCTCCACATCACAAAGTCAACTTCCCCAGTATTTCCCATATTTTTATGTTCTAATTTCTAATAGCTTAGTTATATATAAACATGCCCTTATTTGTTTCATGTCATATTTTAAAATACCTGATTGTTTCATGCTTCTTTACCTTTAGGTATTATTCCTGGAATCTTTTTGCTCCCTAAAACCACTGCAGAAGTTGGTAGTTTAAACAACAGTAATCATTTATTTTGCTCATGAATCTGAAATTTGGCCAAGGCTGGGTAGGAATGGCTTATCTCTGCTTCACTCTGTGTCCCCTGGAGCAGTCTGACTGGAGGCTGTAAGACCAGCATGTGTTGGTGCTGGCTGTCAGAGAGGGACTCAGTGGGAGTCCTGAGTAGGGACCTCAGTTTCTCGTGACCAGGACTCTCCATGGGCTTCTTGGCTTTTTCAGAGTATGGTGGCTGGATTCCAAAGAAAACCAGACCAAAACTACATAGTCCTTTCTAATCTAGCCCCATCAGCCACACTGTGTCACTTCTTCACATTGTATTCAAGGAAGCCATCACAAATCCACCCAGATTCACAGAGAAGGGAATTAGACTTCACCGCTTGGTAGGGGAGTGAAAAGTTTCTATAAGGCTCTGTGAGACTGTAGGTACTGCTACAACCATCTTTGGAATTTAAAATCTGTCACAGATACATCATTTCCTTTGCCTTCCTCTCTATGTTGTCTATGGAGTCCTGTTCACCCCACTATGCTCTGCTCAGCCAGTACTCACCTCTGCTGTGTCACCTATGTGCCTCATATTTTCACCTACAGTTCCCTTTATACCATGTCTTATAATTATATATTTACTAGGGGCCCGGTGCATGAAATTCGTGCACTGGGTGTGTGTGGGGGGAGTGTCCCTCAGCCCAGTCTGCCCCCTCTCACATACTGGGAGCCCTCAGGCGTTGACCCCCATCACCCTCCAATTGCAGGATCAGCCCCTTGCCCAGGCCTGACACCTCTGACAGAGGTGTCAGGCCTGGGCAGGGGACCCTCATTTCCCCCCATCACTGGTTCTACCACCAGCCCAGGCCTGATGCCTCTGGCCCAGGCGTCAGGCCTGGGCAGGCGACCCCCAAACCCCTCCGATTGCTGGCTCTGCCCCTTGCCCAGGCCTGATGCCTCGGCCAGAGGCGTAGACCCCCATCACCCTCCGATCGCCTGATCGGCCCCTTGCCCAGGCCTGACGCCTCCGCTAGAGGTGTCAGGCTTGGACAGGGGACCCCCATCTCCCCCCAATCACTGGCTCTGGCCCCCACCCAGGCCTGAGGCCTCTGGCCCAGGAATCATCTCCCTCTGATCGCTTGCTCCACCCCCCGCCCAAGGCTGACCCCTCTGACCCAGGCTTCAGGCCTGGGCAAGGGGACCATCATATCCCCCCAATCCCCGGCTCCACCCCCGACCCAGGCCTGATGCCTTGGCCAGAGGAGTTGACCCTCATCACCCTCCAATCACCAGTCACCGGATCAGCCCCTTGCCCAGGCCTGGGCAGGGGACCCCCAGCTCCCCGCGGTTGCAGGGTCCGCCCCTGCCCAGGCCTAACGCCTCTGGCCTAGGCGTCCGGCCTGGGCAGCGGGGACCCGCAATGGCAGCAGGGGGCGCCGCGATCGCGCGGGCTCTGCCCCTGCCCCTGCAGTACGCCTCTGGCTGAGGCGTCCGGCCCGGGCAGCGGGGACCCGCAGCTGCAGCGGCCCCGCGATCGTGGGCTCTGCTTTAGGCCCAGGCAAAGGACCCCTAGCTCCCGGGACTGCCAGCTTCGACCGTGCCCAGCTCCCATCGCTGGCTCCACCCCTACTTCCTGCTATCACTGGCCAGGGTGGCAAAGGCACCTGATTCTCCGATCATGGCTGGGGGGCAGGGCAAAGGCGGCCCCAGGGCCGCCTTTGCCCTGCCCCCCAGCTCTTAGCTCCCCCCTGGGTTTCTGATCACTGTCAGTGGCAGGGGGCTTCTTCCTGCTTTCCCTTTCGCCTCCCTGCATTGTGCCTACATATGCAAATTAACCACCATCTTGTTGGCAGTTAACTGCCAATCTTAGTTGGCAGTTGACTGCCAATCTTAGTTGGCAGTTAATTTGCATATAGCCCTGATTAGCCAATGAAAAGGTAGCGTCGTACGCCAATTACCATTTTCCTCTTTTATTAGTGTAGATGTCTAACTTGCCCATTAGATTATGAGCTCCTCAAGGCCAGTACTGCAAATACTGTTGGCCCTCAGCCAGCCATCACCAATGTACTCAGTCCTAAGTGACAAAGGCTTGGGAGTTTTAAAGCAACCTTTCACTCCCTTAGATGTCACCCCCCTGCCTTCAGTGAGTTCTGCCCTTAGAGCCAGCTCAGTGTGGCTCCTGATCAGGGCCACTGTTTACAGCTTTGCTCCTCAAGTGTGGCCCACACAGCAGCAGGAGAGCTTCACCTGGAAGCTTGTTAGAAATGCAGACCATCAGGCCTTAACCTCAGACCTACTAAATCTACACTGTCACAAGATCCCCCGTGATTTGTTGGCATAGTAAAGTTTCAGAAGCACTGCTTTGGAGGACTCCTCTGGCTCCCTTCTGAGTAGTCTGTGGGGCCAAGGGGATATGACTATCTGGAGCCCATGCCTCTGTTTCTAGACCATCCCACTGGTAAAAAGAACTGCAAAATTCCTTGCCCAAATGGCTCTGAGAGAGCTTTTTTCTAGCAACTGCTTCAACCTCTGTCCTGAGTCTGTCCTCCTGAAAGCAAACTATGTGTGTGTCTATTGTGCACAGCCCTAGGCTAAAGAGGTGGCTAAGGGGGAGCTAGTTGTGACAGGGCTAAGACACACACACACTCCCTCCAATGTGAGGCCCCTCCTGGTGTAAGACAGAGCCAGGGTGGTGGGAATAGAAGACAGCAGGCTGTGACTGGGACCTCCACTTGTACCCTTGTCCCTGGGTCCCACAACAGTTAGGGGAGCAGTTAACAGGGATGCTCATTTTTCCAGTCTCTCTGGAAGGATTTTGATAAGGATTACATTGAATTTATCGATCATCTTGACAATATTTAGTCTTCCAATCCATGAACATGAAATGTCTTAACATTAATTTAAGTCTTTAATTTCTTTCAATGATGTGTTATAGTTTTCACTGTACAAGTCTTACATCTCTTCTGTTAAATTTATTCCTAAGTATTTTATTCTCTTTGCTGTTATTTTTTTAAAATATATTTTATTGATTTTTTACAGAGAGGAAGGGAGAGGGATAGAGAGCCAGAAACATCAATGAGAGAGAAACATTGATCAGCTGCCTCCTGCATGCCCCCCACTGGGGATGTGCCCACAACCAAGGTACATGCCCTTGACCGAAATCGAACCCAGGACCCTTGAGTCCGCAGACCGACGCTCTATCCACTGAGCCAAACCGGTTCTGGCTCTCTTTGCTGTTATTGTGAAGGAATTGTTTTCTTGATTTAACTTTCTCATTGTTCATTGCTAGCATACAGAGATACAATTAATTTTTGTATGTTGATCTTGTAATCTTGCTAAAGTCCTTTATTAGATCTGGTAAATTTTTTGTGGATTTCTTTGGATTTTCATATAGGACCATGTAACCTCCAAATAAAGAAAGTTTTACTTCTCCCTTCCCCCAATCTGAATGCCCTTAATTTAAAAAGAATTTTTTTTTGTATTGTACTAACTATAGAAACTCCAGTGCAAGGTTGAATAAAATTGGGGAAAGCAGACATCCTTGCCTTATTGCTGATTTTAGAAGAAAAGCACTCAGTCTTTTAGCATTAAGTATGAGGTTAACTGTGGTTTTTTATAGATGCCCTTTATCAGATTGAGGAAGTTCTATTCTTAGTTAGAGAGTTTTTATTATGAATGAATGTTGGATTTTTCCAAATGTGTTTTATGTCTATTGAGATTATCTATTGAGATAGTTTTTCTTTTATTCTACTAATCTAATGTTTCCTTCCTTTGTTCCTTCCTTTCTTTTTTTTTCTTTCTTTCTTTCAGTCTTTTTGTCATTTAAAGTGTGCTTTCAGGAATTTTTAGGGTTTGCTGAAGTTCAAAGCCCAAATTTTTAAAGTTTTACTTCCTCTGTTTTTCTTGGAGGCAACTAATTTTCTGGGCTGAAATAAAATAATCTGATCATTAAATGTTACTCCCAGCCTCCTGCTGGGATGAGTCTATTTTCTCTTCCCTCTCTTGAGCTTTAAGTAGTCTCAGGACTTTGTTGAAATATTTTTTAAAAAATTAGATATCTACCCTGGCTGGTTTTGCTCAGTGGTTAGAGTGTCAGTCCATAGACCAAAGGGTCATGGGTTCGATTCCTACTCAAGGGCATGTACCTCTGTTGTGGGTTTGATCCCCAGCCCCAGTCTAGGTATGTGTGGGAGGCAACCAATTGATGTGTCTTGTCACGTTGATGTTTCTTTCTCTCTCTCTCTCTCTCTCTCTCTCTCTCTCTCTCTCTCTTTCTTCCTCTCTCATTTTCTCTAAAAATCAATGCAAAAAATATTCTCAGTGAGGATTAATAACAAAAAATTTAGACATTAGACTTTCAAGGAACAATGTATATAAATTGAATATACAAAATTTAAACCCAATCAGGTAAAAACCTACCATCAAATTACCTCTTCTCTATAATTGTTTCTTTAAATCACCCAAAAAGCAAGAAATAAATATGTCTCCAAATACTCCTTATCTAGAAAAGAGTTGAAAAATAGAATAGAGGACTGGAGGAAAGAGATGATAAGGAATCTGGCAAGAATGTGGTTGAGTGAGCATTTTAAGGACAAGAACTCAGATTCTTTATCCTGATAACAGCAAACATTTTCTGAGTGTCTTTGGACTATTCAAGGTGTTTTAAGTGATCTCATTTAAATATCACAGCAACCCTATGGGGTAAGTATTGCCCCATTTTACAGCAGGGGAAACTGAGGCACAGATTGCTTGGGCACCTTGCCCAATGCCATACACTTAGTAAATGGTAAAGCCAGTATGGGAACCCAGACTGAGTGATTCCAGTCTGTGTGCCTAATCTCTGTGCTATACCAACATGAAGAATGGGCAGTATTAATAGTGATTCCAGTACTTTGCATCTTATATGGGGTAAAGTTTCATCTCCCATAAAAAAAAAAAAGACTCCACCCTTTATCATTATGTCTGATGCCTAATGTCAGAATCAATCCTTTGAGTTCAACACCAAAAGTATTGTGCATGTACTGAGACAAATAACCTGTTTGAAATGGGCAAAAGATTTTAACAGGTACATCGGAAAAGAAACTATATGACTAGAAATAAAAAGCACACAAAAAGATGCTCATCATTGTTAGACATCAGAGAAATGCAAACGAAAATCATGAGGTACCACTACATACCTATTCAAATGGCTAAAATGGAAAAGGTGGACATGAGGATGTGGAACAACCGGAACTCTCATACATTGCTGGTGGGAAATGTAAAATGATACAACCACTTTAGACAACTATTTGGCAGTTTCTCATAAAGTTAAATATAAACTTACCGTATGATGCAGTAATTCTGATTCAAGGTATTTACCGAGGAGAAATGGAAATATAGATCCAAGTAAGAGTTGACACAGCGGAGATAGCAGCTTTGTTCATAAACATGTAAACAGTCCCAATGTCCATCTACAGGAGAATGGATAAACAAACTGGGCTGATCCATACATGCAATAATATGAATGAAACTCAAAAGCATTATGTTGGTAGAAAAAAAGCCAGACACAAAACGATTCCATTTAAATGAAACTCTCTAGCAGGCAAAATTCATCTACATTGACCAAAAGCGTATTAGTGGTGGCCTAGGGCCGGGAGGTCAGGTGTGGGGTGAGATTAACTACAAAAGTGCAGGAGGAAAATTTTGGGGTGATGAGTAATGTTATATATCTTGATTGTGAAGATATTTGCACAAGTGTATATTGTCAAAACCCTTTGCACTTAAGATGGATATATTTTACTGTGTGAATATTATACTTCCAAAAAGTTGATTTTTAAATGATATGCATAAGGGTAATACCCAAATAGAAACTGTTCTTGGTGATTAATTCATTGTTTGTTTTTGTTCATCTAGAAGTCAGAACAGAAGAGATCTTCTGGGAAGAAGAAAAAAGCAAAAGGTATGGTTTTCTGAGATGCATTGTTCCAGAAGGAAGTTTGGGTGACCTGCTATTTTGGGGAAATTCGTTGGGTGACTTGATGGCTGGAGGGAGAGTAGCCAGTGTGACAGGGGGAGGTGGGAATGGAGGGAGCTAAAACAAACTGTCCGCTGTACAGTGCCCCTTTTGGTAGCTGTTTGAGAGCCATTCATTCTATTGTTACATTTCTACTATAATTATTTTGTCTTTAGTTTTTCAATTTGTTGAACTTCACTCTCCTAAAGGGAGTGAGAAAGCAAATGTCGGGAGAAAATAGAAAGGTGGAGTAGAATTGGACAGGAGTTGGAAACATTCAGACAATGGCTGCTTAATTATGTTGTAAATAATTTACTTCTGAGAAAAACAAATGGGAAAGCCCTTAGTGGAGTAGGGAGAAGGGGGTTGGCTTGGGTTGTTTGAAGGCGAGGGAAGCTGGGGTACCATCTTGACTTAATGATGTAGTTTTCTTTTTTTAGAGGCCTCAAACAGCCCTAGGAAGGGCTGTACTTTAGCTTATTTAATTTAACCTTTAAATCTTATATAACAAACTGTACCATGGTTTTCCGACTTAAATGTGTGCAAGACCTGTGGCAAAATGCAGACACCTTAGCCCCCTCCTAAGACTCTACTTCAGTGGGTTTAGAATCTGCATTCCTTTCCCTATATGGTTTGGATACACTCTCTTTATGGACTTGGAGAAATACTGACTTAGAAGATTATAGGCAAGAATGAGAAAGCATAATTTTGATGACCTTATGCACTCCAGAGAAAGGAAAGACAAAGTGACCAAAAGAAATATTAGATTAAGAAGTGCATCAGTATTTATTTCAGTAAGGTGTGTGTGTGAGTGTGTGTGTGTGTGTGTGTGTGTGTTTAGTAAGAGAGCTAAGTAAGATATTACACGACCTATCTGTTTTGGTTCAGTGGATAGAGTGTTGGCCTGCAGACTGAAGGGTTTTGGGTTCAATTGCAGTCAAGGGCACATGCACAGGTTGCAGGCTTTATCCCCAGTAGGAGGCATGCAGGAGGCAGCCGGTCAATGATACTCTCTCATCATTGGTGTTTCTTTCTATCTCTCTCTTCCTCTCTGCAATCAATAAAAAACATTATTTAAAAAAATACATTAGATAGGAGGTTTGGGGGCCTTCTGATCGAGGAAACATATGCCTCCCTACTTATCACACTGACCCAGACCTGGTTTTAAGGATTCTTCTCTTTACTAGAATATCCCTCAAATCCTTTTTTTCCAAAGCCCATCAAGTCGGTAGCAAATGTGAAACATTTGTTGGCCTGTCCCCCTAATCCATCATAGTACAATACAGAAAGATACGAAGAGACTGGGGTGGATAAAGGAAATCAATATCCGTTTCCTGTTCTTTACCTTGAGATCCTTTGTCTGGTTTCAGCATGTCTTCAACAGAATAAGAAACATAGCTCAAATTCCCAATCAAAATCAGATAAAACACGGGCAATACGACATTGTGTCTCTCCTTTTTGCAGATAAGAAATTTGAGTTATAACAGGGCCAGATTGTCTGAGCCCACTGCAGCTTTTTAGGGATTAGAGGGGTTTTTTTTGCATGTGTTTCACAGTAATTTAATCATAAGATATTTAGAACCAAAGCAAGTATTCCAACAACAGAATGTCAAGCAAATTGAGCAAAACATTTAATTCCCCACAAATTACAATTTACAGATTACAAAATTTCAATTTAGATTGTAATCTTTCTTTTAAAGTCCCTGCATTCTATTAAACGGTTTGCACCTGACCAAAGATAAATATGTTTATACTTTTCACACTTTATTTGACAACACAAGCAGAAAGCTAGTTCATTAATATTTTCTAACCTGGTGGCCTCACAAAACAGTTGTTGCAAAACATTTTACATACTGCCTTTAATTTAAATGGCCTATGATTTTTTCATGTAAATCTGTTTTTTAAAATGTACCTAGATCTCTCATCTAGGCACTTCAAAAATTGCATGCTTATACATAGATACTACATGTTTTCAAGTAAATTGTCAGAAGGATTAAATAAAATAATCAACAGAGTGTTTAATTTTCAGTCTGACATCAAAGTTGCTACCATCAAACCCAACTCATTTCTTTAAAATTGTCATACAGTGAAAGAGAATAAGTCCCTTTCTTTAGCCTTTGTATAGAAATGCACTTAGTATTGTTCTTGTAGAAAGGATCAATAAAGTTATAAGAGACCCTAAGAAAAAAGAGGAGGAAAAAAGCCTGTTTACAGCAGATCTAATAAAGCTCATGTGCCTGCCTAATAGCCCTCTTTTCCCACCTGCATACAGGCACCAACACTTTTTTGTGGCTAATGTTGACTTCCTTTGGTTTTGTTTATCATTATAAAGCAAGGGTTGTGCCCTTAAATTGCCCTCATAAAAGAGGGAGTTGCCTAATATCCAAATCCTTACAGTGCTTCTCTTGTTAAGGGGCTATCTCAGTGTCTGAATTTTAAACAACAAAGTCCTATTTGGGAATGAGTTATTAGCCTGAAATGACCCTCCTTAACATGAGTCTTAGATGCTGATAGAAATCACCCAATGAAATAAGTTAAACTTTTTTTAAAGGAGACAAAGACATTTAACACAGCTATAATTATTATTAGTGGGAGTATAACCTCATAAATACTTGTATTGGATATCATCGTAAAAAGCTCTTTAAAATCACTTTTAAAAGCAATTCAGAAAGTGCATTGAGGAAATTGCTACAGGATGAACTAAAAAGAAATTTTCCTAATATTATGCAAATAGGCATATCTGATTTAGGATAAATTCCTTAATAGTATCATGCATGGATTTCAAAAGTGCTCTACTTCAAAAATCTGGACAAGAAGATGATGTATTCTGAAAAAAAACTGATGGATGAATTCAAAATTAGTTCTAGTTAAGAAAGCGATGTTGTATTTTGTTAATCTACATTGGGATTGCACTGATCAAAAAATTATTGCTTACCCTAGGACCGTGGTTGGCAAACTGCGGCTCGCGAGCCACATGCGGCTCTTTGGCCCCTTGAGTGTGGCTCTTCCTAAGCCTTTGCAGTACCCTAATTAAGTTAATAACAATGTACCTACCTATGTAGTTTAAGTTTAAAAAATTTGGCTCTCAAAAGAAATTTCAATTGTTGTACTGTTGATATTTGGCTCTGTTGACTAATGAGTTTGCCGACCACTGCCCTAGGAGAAGTGTACATATGTGTGCTCTTTTGTTAGTATTTACTTATAGGAAAATGTGTTATCATATTAAAATGCTAAAAAGAAAAAAAAAGGAGTGATTAGCAAATTTGATTATCTCCTATTCCCTTCGGGGAATAGACAGTGACAAGGAACTGGAACAGTTGGGCTGGGCTCCCACCTGAGTAATGACACTGAGGGTTTATTAAAGACTGATGAGCCCACACTTGGGGTTGTGAGTTCTCCACCCATAACCTCTCTGACTTCTTTAATACACAGAGGCTACCTGTGTGCTTTTATTCCCAGAAAAGTCAGCCTCTGTGTCTTTGTTGAAGTGTTGCCCTAAGTGGCTGAAATTCAGTTTGCCTACACTTGGGAAGTGGAGAGAGCCTGGGAATTTAAGTTCTCCTAAAGGCAGTCCCTAACCAATGCTTGATGGGTGTTGGGGTATAAATATGTCAGCTCCTTTGCCCCTTGATGGAGACAACTCTGAGGGAGTACTTATACTGTCCCCAAAGCTCCCCTAGGGAACTGAGCCAGGCTTGATACCTTTGGTCTATTTCTGGTCTATTTCTCTATTGGCTTGTTCTGGGAACATTTCCTAATAAATCACTTCAACATGAATCCTCATCTCAAGGTCTGTTTCCAGGGAACCCGCTCCTAAGACAGGTAGTTCATTGTTGACCCTTGCGATCGCCTTGTCTGGATCATGGAGGTCAGCCACACACCTGAATCTAAAGGGTACTACCTACTCCTGGAGCAGGAAATGAGACGGGCTTTCCTTTCTATAGTGGAACCTGCCCAGATCTCTCCTTCAGGACCTGGCTACTCACCTCCCACGCTGCTGGGAGTCTTAGCAGCTCACATCCTTCTCTGTGAATTGCGATTAGTCAAAGGACAGCCCTTATGGCATGGCTGTTCACTGTGGGAGTTCAAAGGCCAAGCCCCCTTGTCTCCTTGTGGGATACCTTTGAAGAGCTACTCACTCCAATTCCAGAATTATCAGCTGGCCGAGGACCTGCTGCAAGTCTTTGTAAACCCGTTCCTTCCTCTACCCAAGCCTGCTTTTCTTACTCCCCGCAGGTGTTCTTAAGGACATCCTTCCATAAAACTCGTGTGAGTAAATTTCTATCTCAGAGTCTGTTTCCTGGGGAAACTAACCCAAGATACTCTTCAACCCAGAGAGGGAGACCTGAACTCAGCTTAAGAGATCTCTGCAAAGAGTCTCAGAGGAATGGCTTGTCCAAGGTCACATAGCTTCTAAGGATGGGCAGTGCGACTCAAGCCACCTGGATATGAATCTGGATTCCCTTTTCATTTGCACATAAAACAGACAAAATATGTGGCTCAATTTTATTTTCAATGCTCAGTAGGGAATTTTTAAAATTTTTGTTATTTATTTTAATAGTACATTAAAATACTTTATTTACTTCTAATGTTTTTATTTTCTTCTAATGAAAACAAGTACTAACTACTCTTCAGGATGATGGACCATATTA
The DNA here is from genome assembly GCF_963259705.1 of Myotis daubentonii. NCBI lineage: Eukaryota > Metazoa > Chordata > Mammalia > Chiroptera > Vespertilionidae > Myotis > Myotis daubentonii. Next base: position 40,703,604 of record NC_081853.1, on the reverse strand, counting down.
ACCTTTTCTCTACCAAGTACAGTTTTCTTTATTTGTGCTCTCTCACCAAGACCAAAACAGGAGTATTCTGGCAGCCAATACTCCGAACTACAGCCAGAGAAACACGGTGTGCTTTTAGGATAAGCTTCTGTGAGTTGGAAGAAAGTTTCTATCATGTAATAATGATAACATTTCCCTTGGAAGCAGATGCCCAAGAGAATAGCAGTTTAATGGGAGAACTTTCATTAACTTCCCAGACAAGTTCTTGTCGACTACAATTAATGACAAAAGATCTGCCTGAATTAGGACACTGTGCTTAAAACACACACACATACACCATCTCGTGTCAGGCTCTGTCAACCAATAAGCAAATAGGACTAAATAAAAAAATGTTCATTAAGTTATCTATTGTGCATAGCTCTGCTGTGGCTTCAGAAAATGAATAGGATTATGCCTGGTGTTTTGCCAGGTATGACATAGTATTAATAAAAAGAAAGACATAATCTCCTCTGACGTGAAGCTTTAGAAGAAAATAAATCCTGAAGAAAGTGTTCTTAATAACATTGAAGATTAGCTCTACAATATTTTATAGATATTTATTAAATGCATTTTATTAGTACTGTTGAGATAGGAGAGGAAGTAGTAAAAGGGAAAAATGAGTCGTGTGAATGAGTCAGACTGGCTGGCAAGAAGGAAAGATTGATAAAGGGGACATATCTGCTGTTTATTGGTCTTCCCCAATTTAATTGGTTTTCTGAACTACTGTGGCAATTATTCTTTCTTAAGTTTATGTACAAGAAGGTGATAATGTTCTATCACTGTCCAATAGAACTTTTCTATATCTGAGATGTCCAATATGATAGTAACTAGCCACATGTGCCTATTGAGCACTTGAAATATGATTAGTGCTACTGAAGAATGAAATATTAATTTTAACTAATGAATATTTAAATTTAAGTAGATAAATGTGGCTACTCTGAACAGTGCAACCTACAATTGTGAAACTTTTATTTCTTAGCATTTATCATCAGAATTCCTTTAAGTACAAAAATGTCTTTCTTTGGGGTGACCTGTGTTAGGCCCACTTGGGATATGTATTTCACTTTATATATATTAGCTTATTTAATTCTCGTTTTAACTCAATATAGCTAACTCAATAGTTACGAGTATCATTCCCATATTAGAGGTAACAGTTTGAAGCACAAAGAGATTAAGTAACTTGCCAAGAGTTAACATGGTAAGTAGAGGCCAAAAGACATGACTGTCAGCAGGTGCTAAGGCATCATGGTAGAAGAACAAACTGATTGGCGTGAATGAAGGGGAGGTCTGAAAAGATGAAGAGAAGAGTGAGAAAGATGGAGAGGCTAAGGCAAGAGAGTAGAGCTGTGCTATAAATATGACAACCACTAGTCACATGTGGCTATTTAAATGTAAACACAATTAGAATTAAATAAATCTAAACTTCAATTTTTCAGTCACACTGGCCACACATGTAAGTGCTTAAAAGCCACACGTGGCTAGTAACGACTGTATTAGTGCAGAAGTAGGACATTTCCATCTTCAGAATTAAGTCCCATTGGACAACACTGAGTCCAAGAATAGTGAGTTCAAGGACGGCTGTATCTACTGAGCGTGGGAGGTGATTTTCTCTGATGGAAAACTTTCATCTTTCTCTCAAATTGCCCACAGTGCCCATTACTTTCATGAATGCTCTGTAGGAGGAAGTGTAAGTTGAAGAAAGGGCTGAGTTTCTTACCTAGGTCAATATGACATGGTGTTTTGGATGACCTTCAAAGGGAAGAGGCTGGAGTCGGAGGTGACCATAGAAAGTTGTAAGAAGTATTGTTGGGTTAGGAGAAGTGCTTGCATTTTCATAAACTATAGAATTAGCGAAGTGGTGGAGGTTTAAACTACTTTTTACTAAGATTTGTAGATATTGTGACTCTTCTCGTTCCAGGTGACAGTATTCATATGACCACCCCTATAATGTGAAAAGGAGAATTACATTTTACTCTGTCCTTGATCTTGAAGTCTTTAAAACATTAGTCACATTTTTTTGAAAGCCACAATGTGTGCTCAGTTTTTTTTTTGTTTTGTTTTGTTTAAAATATATTTTGTTGATATTTTTACAGAGAAGAAGGGAGAGGGATAGAGAATCAGAAACATGGATGAAAGAGAAACATCAATCAGCTGCCTCCTGCACACCTCCCACTGGGGATGTGCCTGCAACCAAAGTACATGCCCTTGACTGGAATCGAACCTGGGACCTCTCAGTCCGCAGGCCGACGCTCTATCCACTGAGCCAAACTGGTCAGGGCTGTGCTCAGTTTTTATCTATTCATCCTGTTATTGATTTTAATTCACCATACAGGTGACATTCCTGGCTCTAAAAAAATAATAGTGGTTAGCAATCTAATGAAAAGATGCTATTTTAAGCATTTTGTGTTTTAAATTTATTTAATTCCCACATTAATTCAATGAGATAGTTATTACTGTTATTCCATTTTAGAGGTAATGAATCCAAGACACAGGAGATTAGGTAACTTGCCATGAGTCACAGAGTGAGAGGCAGAATTTGAATGGATTTGTCCCTAGATGCCAATAAGTGTCTTTCCTTTGTATCAGTGGGCAGATAACCAGAGTGCCCTATGGCTTGTTGGCTTGGCCCTGAGTCTCTCCCTTTTGTATTGTCTTCACTGATACTTCATGACAAGAAGAGCTGGCTCTGCAGGTGAATATAAGACATTAATCCATGCGCCTATGCTCTCTGGGAGTGTGGAATCAGAGCACTAGAAAACACCAGGGACATCCTGCACTCTGCAGATTGCAAGCTCTATCCTTTGGGTGGGAAATAAAATAATCTCTGACCAACTGTGCAGCTCTCTGGAAGAACTTGCTGCCAAGCTATGGAGAATGTCTGGATGTTCTCTGAACATTTGATTGGCACCATTCACCATCCATGTTAGAGACAGGAGAACAAGGAGTAGTGCTATAAGCAATCTATAATTAATTGTACATCAGAAACTTGCAGAATGTGTAGGAGGTGCTGAGATGGACTTTGGCAGTCATCTGGTCTAGACATTTTCAATGGCTGGGCTGTAGATCATGTTTCAGAATCATTCATGAAGATTTTAAATCATCAAGGTCCTACCCCTGGAGATTCTGATTTAATAGGTCTCTGCTTAGGGTCAGAGCATTTGTACTCTAAGGAGATGTCCGTTAAAAAGAAATTCATGTCCTGGCTGGGTGACTCAGTTGGTCCGAATGTCGTCCTGTCTATCAAAAGGTTGCAGGTTTGATTCCTAGTCAAGGCACATACGTAGGTTGCAGTTTTGATCTCCAGTTGGGGCATATAAGGGAGGCAACCAATGGATGTTTCTCCATCACATTGATGTATCTTTCTTTCTATTTCTTTCTCTCTCTTTCTCTCTCTCTCAAATTAATAAAAACATATCCTTGGGTGAGGATTAGAAAAATTGAGTACCAATATTTTGTGTTTGGTTGTAATATATACCATTTCTTAAGTGTGTGTATTTTCTTTAAAATTTCCAGTAGTTTGAACAAGTTAGAAGGAATATCAGATTAGAATATCATCATTCTGTAACTCCAGATGAGTCAATAGATATAGGCAATGGTTATTAATAGCACTAAATCTAGACAATGAGTAATACATAAGAATATTGATGCGATGTAAAAGATTATTATAAATGAATACTTTAAGCGATTGTCCCAGGAAAAGATGCCCAGGTGACTTTAATGACTTGAAAAAGTTGAGAACATTGATCTCTCTCCCCTTCATTATTCATATGAGAAACAGTTAAGTCATGGAACAGGTAACAAAATAAAGCACCCACTCAGAGATCCAAACATGTTTTATGTGAGGTCTTTCCCTCTTCTTATAGTGTACTGAGTGGTTAAAGAAAAACAACAACCAATGTATGTATCCTAGCTAGATATGCTTAGGCTCAATTTCTCTATCTCAATTTTGGTAGTTCCTAGAGACGATTTGGGTCAGTAAAATATTATATCTTGCAGCATCATTACCTGCCAAGTGGAGAGGGAAAAAAAAAAGATAGTTGATGTAATTAGTGTCCCTACAGTGATGGTCCATATATTATGTTATCTTCTAAAGAACTGGGTGGTACAGAAGGTGGCAGATGTTGTAATGTTCCAAAGACTAGCTTTTTAGAAAGGACGATTATAGTACTGATTTAGGTAGTGGAGGAAGTTGAAAAGTGGGAGGGGAAGAGTAGGGAAAACACTTTAAGGAATCTAGGGCTCTCAGAAGCTTCAGGGAGGTAATGCTGAAATAGTTCAAGCCCTGGCTTTTCTCTTATTACAAGTGGATTTTGGAGGAGCCACTTAACCTTTCTGAGCCTCAGTTTCCTCTGACAGCAGGCTACACTCACAAGACTGTCGTGAAGATTAAATAGAGTGATGTAAGTGAAAGAGTCTTGTAAACTCTGTAACACTAGGTAAAGGTAAGGAGTCGTTATCTAGGCTCATTCATTCTGCAAATGCACTGGCTCTGTCTTTAACAGTTGTCAAGTTCAGGAATGTCAAAAGAAGCACTTGGATTTCTTGCAGATGGGTGATCGTTACTGAATCTTGACTGTATCACTGTCGTCATCTCTGGCTAGAGAATCCATGATGTCTTTTTAGACCAAAGAGCACACTTTCTATTTATTCTCGCATCCCTAGGAAGCATAAAAGGAAGAGGGAGCAGGATGGGGTGTCATGGAGAGGAAGCATAGAATGAGAGGAAAGCAGGAGTTCAGGCTGCCACACAGCTCTTTTGAGAAGCAATATTTCTCTATAATTTGTCAGGGAGAGGGTAAAACAGACAATAATGTCATGTTTTGAGAGAAAAACAACTGAGAAGGGAGGAGTGAGGAATGCAGAGAAGGTAGACATCTTCCCAGCTAGACATGGGTTAGGGTCCTCTGGAGCATGACATCCCAAGACACTACAGTCTCTTGGTTTTGTGCAAATCTCTGCTGTCCTCTGAGCCTATTTACTCCTCTGGGTTCCACACAGTACCTAACAAAGCGCTATGCATACAGCAAGAACTCAATAAATATTTGTGGAATGAATAGTTCTTCCATTAAAGCTGGAAATGGAGAGTTGGCTACACATATTTCTTTCCTTCTGTAAAAGGACTTGATAGCTCAGAGGAGGGCTGAGCCATTAAAGCAACATTGAGAATTCAGTCCAGGTTTCAAGTGATTAATTATCATCCTGTTTTCTCTGGCTTGGCCAGACACCACAACTACTTTTAAATGTTCTGTACAGCCAGCATCCAGCTAGAAGACACAGACTGAAGGACAGCCAAGAAAACCACTATCGTTGTCTCAAAATTTTGCCGAGATGTATTTTTGATCCTCTGTTGGCAGCCAAATTCTTGCACTTGTCTACAGTCTAATTGCTACTCAAAGCAGAGTATTTTTAAAAGGTGCATCCTTTCTGCCTCGCCTGCTTCTAAATACACGCATGGAAGCTTTTACTACTTAAAAAAAAAAAAAAAGCAAGAGGTTCCTCCAAAAGCTCATTGCTGCACTGTGATCTTCTGATGTCTTAGATATTAAACAATATTATAGGTATTAAGTAATATTATGGCTATTAAATAAGTATATGCAGAACACAAGCCCTGGGGATGTAATAATGTACAGCTTGTTGACTGTAGTTAATAACTAGAGGACCGGTGCCCAAATTCGGGGTCCCTTGGCCTGGCAGGTGATCAGGGTGGATCGGGGCCGGCTGGCTGGGGGGAGGGACCTTGGGAGCTTGGCTGGCCGCAGTAGATTGGCTGTGGGAGCACACTGACCACCAGGGGGTAACTCCTGCATTGAGCATCTGCCCCCTGGTGGGAAGTGCACGTCATAGCAACCAGTCGTTCGGTAGTTCGGTTGCTTAGGCTTTTATATATATAGACTAGAGGCCTGGTGCACAAAAATTTGTGCACTGGCAGGGGAGGGTGGGCGGGGGGTGTCCTTCAGCCCCACTTGTGCCCTCTCACAGTCTGGGACCCTTCGGGAGATAACCACCTGCTGGCTTAGGCCCACTCCCCGGGTGGCAGATGGCAGGCCCGATCCCTTGGTGCCTGCCCTGCCTCCCCGTGTCACACACATGGCAGGGCCAATCCGGGGGTTGGGGCACCACCCCAGGTCATGCACATGGCAGGGCCAATCCGGGTTTGGGACGCTGCCCTGGGTCGGATTGCACACAGGATGCCCCGGGCAGGCCAGCCAATCGCTGCTGCCCCACCCGGCCTCCCTGGGCTGGGTCTCACACGGAAGCCCGCCGCCCCGGGTCACAGATAGCAGGCCCAGATGGTGGCGGGGCAGGCGGGATGGCACTGTCTCACCCTGCCTGCAGTATGCAAATTAGCCGCCATCTTTGTTGGTGGTTAATTTGCATATCACGCTGATTAGCCAATGGGAGGTGTAGCGAAGGTATGGTCAATTACCATGTTTGTCTATTATTAGATAGGATACTATATTGCACATTTGGAAGTTGCTAATATGAGTAGTTCTTAAAAGTTCTCATCACAAGAAAAAAGAGCCATGTAACTATGTATGGTGACAGATGTCAATTAGACTTATTGTGGTGTTTATGTTGCATATACAAATACCAAATCCTTATGTTGTACACTTGAGACGAATATGATGTTATATGACAGATATACCTCCGGATAGCATTTGTTTCTGAGGTTTCACACAGGTGACACAGTAATTTTTTGTTTGTTTGTTTGTTTGTTTGTCTTTTTAGAATTTTCTTGCTTATGTCTTAACTAGGGGCCCGGTGCACGAAATTCGTGCACTGGGTGTGTGTGGGGGGGAGTGTCCCTCAGCCCAGTCTGCCCCCTCTCACATACTGGGAGCCCTCAGGCGTTGACCCCCATCACCCTCCAATCGCAGGATCAGCCCCTTGCCCAGGCCTGACGCCTCTGACAGAGGCGTCAGGCCTGGGCAGGGGACCCTCATTTCCCCCCATCACTGGTTCTGCCCCCAGCCGAGGCCTGATGCCTCTGGCCCAGGCATCAGGCCTGGGCAGGGGACCCCCAGACCCCTCTGATTGTTGGCTCTGCCCCTTGCCCAGGCCTGATGCCTCGGCCAGAGGCGTAGACCCCCATCACCCTCCGATCGCCTGATCGGCCCCTTGCCCAGGCCTGACGCCTCCGCCAGAGGTGTCAGGCTTGGACAGGGGACCCCTATCTCCCCCCGGTCACTGGCTCTGGCCCTCGCCCAGGCCTGAGGCCTCTGGCCCAGGAATCATGCCTGAGCAGGGGACCCCCATCTCCCTCTGATCGCTTGCTCCACCCCCCACCCAAGCCTGACCCCTCTGACCCAGGCTTCAGGCCTGGGCAAGGGGACCATCCTATCCCCCCAATCCCCGGCTCAGCCCCCCGCCCAGGCCTGATGCCTCGGCCAGAGGAGTTGACCCTCATCACCCTCCGATCACCAATCACCGGATCAGCCCCTTGCCCAGGCCTGAGGCCTCCGGCAGAGGTGTCAGGCCTGGGCAGGGGACCCCCAGCTCCCCACGGTTGCAGGCTCCGCCCCTGCCCAGGCCTAACGCCTCTGGCTGAGGCGTCCGGCTCGGGCAGCGGGGACCCGCAGCTGCAGGGGTCCCACGATCGTGGGCTCCGCTTTAGGCCCAGGCAAGGGACCCCTAGCTCCCGGGACTGCCAGCTTCGACCGTGTCCAGCTCCCATCGCTGGCTCCACCCCTACTTCCTGCTATCACTGGCCAGGGCGGCAAAGGTGCCTGATTCTCCGATCATGGCTGGGGGGCAGGGCAAAGGCGGCCCCAGGGCCGCCTTTGCCCTGCCCCCCAGCTCTTAGCTCCCCCCTGGGTTTCTGATCACTGTCAGTGGCAGGGGGCTTCTTCCTGCTTTCCCTTTCGCCTCCCTGCATTGTGCCTACATATGCAAATTAACCACCATCTTGTTGGCAGTTAACTGCCAATCTTAGTTGGCAGTTAACTGCCAATCATAGTTGGCAGTTAATTTGCATATAGCCCTGATTAGCCAATGAAAAGGGTATCGTCGTACGCCAATTACCATTTTTCTCTTTTATTAATGTTGAAGTTGGGTTGGTTAGAAGCAAAGCCTGGGAATGGGATTCTTGTTTGAGTGGTTTATTGAGTGTTCCCAGAAGAATGGGAGAGCAGATACAGGATAGCGTAAGGGCAGGAGCTAAGCAAGGATGTGGTGTCAGGTGGAGACAGGTTTCAGCCTGGTCTCCTGGGGCACCAACAGCACACATTACAGGGCTCCTTTGGAAGGGTAATAGAAGGTTGAAAGGTTAGTAACATTTGCAATTATTTTACTTGACCATTGGACAATCCTATGAAGGGGAAAGGATACTCAGGTAATATTGAATTTACCATCTCTGAAAGAATTTCTGTCCCTCATGCATTTTCCTTGGTTAAAATAATCTAGAAATAATATTTTTAACTTATACTTTAAGATGTTTTTAAAACAAATTTATAAATATGAAAGAATCGACTACACTAAAGAACATTGCTTAAATTACTATTCTGCGAAGACATGGTAGAAACTAATAACATTTGTGTTGCATAGATACTAGTAGACCTGGCAACTTATTTGAATATTCAATTTTTAAGTTCATATTAAAAGAAATAAACTTTCAAATTTAATGATAACCCATGGGTTAATTGTTATATAAAGGAAGACTATTAAGTAGCAGCTCATCAGATGTACCAAGAGAAAAGTTTTACCAACATCAATAAGACAAATATAAGTGTCCAACTAGAAAATTCTACCAGCCTGGGTGGACTGAGCATTGCATGAAACTTCTTACTTGAATACAGTTGGTGGCAATTATTTCAGTATGTGTGGTGGGAGGGATGTTGGGAAGCATTGGATAGGATTGCAAGAATGATGGGGTAGATTGGTAGATTTTTCTGTAGCTCAATAGAGAATGTATATATTCTCTATACAGTTAAATAGAGATATACAGCTAAATATGGAAAATACATTTTCTATATTTATTCTCTATGTATATAAATACAAAATTGAATAGAAAAAATATATATTCTCTGGTGAAAATATATATATTTTCCCAAAGGGTGTCATTTTATATCCATTTCACTGCTAGCACCAAAATGGAAAGAGCATTTGCTACCTAAATTGGGTTAAGGGAAAAATAGATTAGAATTCATACAACATTATGCATGTGATAATGTGATGAGGTTTGCCAAAATTACACATTATCTCTGTTCTCTTTTTTGTTCCCTATTTTTAACTTTTAAAAATAGCTCAATAACTTACGCTATCTCTAAAGGTGATATTTATTATTTTTTCACTTTCCATTTTTCCACCAATTATTTTTTTATTCCACAATTTCTTTTTTAAATCTGCATTCAAAAAGGTATGAAAGAGCTGCATGAAACAGCCAAAAAAAATCTTAAGTGTGTATAACACAATCCAAAACACTACATATCCACGAAACAAGACAGACATACAGTATATCTGGAACAAAAGGTACCAGAATAAACTATACATTTCCCTATGAGAAATACAAAAATATCCTCAAGGGTAAGGGAGAAGAGCTGAGAGTTAGGAAACTTTGAAGGCAAGCTGGAGTATATAAAATATTACGAAGAGTCCCAACATAAAGGTAGCTAAGAAAAAAGATCAGAAAGATGGTGGGTTTTCTGGGTAAGTAGAATGATGTGAGATAACCTCAGGGAATTAGTGAAGTGCTAGGATCAGGAAGGAGCATCAGTATGGAAGATGGAAACTGAGGGCGTTCGGAAGGCTCAGTAGATAGGAAAGAGTTTAGAAACCTTTAAGGGAATGCAGTGTAAGCCAAATTCAAGAGAAAGTCCTTTCTGCCACTACACAATCTCCCATCATTTACAACCTAGCCAGAATCCTTGTTACTTGCTTAATAAAAAATAATAAATAACTCATCCTTTCCAAGAATTGGAGGGCCTTTGACTGGGAATCGAACCCAAGACCCTCCTGTATGCAGGCTACGCCCTAACTTGTCTAGCCACACCAGCCAGGGTGGAAATGTCTGTCTACATACCATGCTGTCCTCCTTCCAGCTAAGTCATTCATGGGGACTCAGCTCACTTTGATCTCCTCCAGGAGTTTTTGCTGGGACCTCACTCTAACGTGCACTCCTACCACCCCTGAACTGGGTTAGGAGTCCCTCTGCCATCTCTCCTTGTTCACCTCTATGACTGCACTCACTGTGCATATTCTGGCAAGTCCACGTCTGCCCCCATGAGACTGAGCATCTATCTGGGAGGAAGGACAGGGTCTTTTAATTTGACACCTGCCTTGTGTCTGGCCCATGATGGGCACTAAACAACTCTTTGCTGAAGAAGTGAGAGGAAAGGAAGGCTGTAGGGTAACGAAGGCCAGGAGAGATGTTTCCTTCTTTCTCCTCAGTTATTCCTGTGGCTGCTCTGAGTCACCATCGAGTGGGTTTTCTCGGCAGCAGCAGCAGCGAGGAACGCCATCTGCGCTCCCACCACTTGTCTGCAAGTCTTTTTGTTTCTTCCCACTTGAGAAAATTCAGGGCCAAAGCAGGTCACTACTTTTACTTGTAGCACTAAGATTCCTAGCCCCAGGGGATCATGGTGGTTTGCCCAATTCTAGAAAAAAACAAAACTGAGCCGGCGCTGGTGGGTTTTCTTGTTGGATTCCAGGCAGGGTCAGACTTGTGAGTCGTCATGGAGGGAATTTCTGAGATGTTTCTGGATGTCTGAGGTCAGGCCTGAAGGTCTCAGTCCTTCCAAAGCATTTTCACAGACCTCAGGACGACAGCTGCTGATAGGAAGGGATGAAGTTCCTGGAGGGTAGGACTGGGCAGGAGGACAGGCCCTGGGAACCTGGGGCCAGGAGAGGTGGGAGACCTGGAAATGGAGTGTGAAAAACGCTGCCATTTGCCGCAGCCCCTACCTAGAAGGCTGGGGGAGGTGGAGAAAGGCAGGAAGATGGTGGCCCTGACGGCCCCTCTTGCCTCTGTCTTCCTTTACCTAGTGTCTAACACCAAATCTGGGAAAGACCAGACATCTGCTAAGGGGGAAGGTGACGCAGGACTTGGCAGTGTCTAAGATTATTTTTAAACGACCAAGCTTGGCCTCAACCATGGCAGTCGCTGAAAATAACGTATTCTTGCAAAAATATGGACTGTCTAAAGGAAAAGAAATGGCGTTTGGCTTTCACTTCTTATGTATTCCTTGAGGCCATTGTTGTAAAAGTAGTAAGATTCTCTCCTATGAAATCTCTCCTAAGAAATAGCTATACACTTTTGCAGCCTATTCAGCATCCGATTTCCCGTTTCTGATAAAAAATGCCCCAATTTTTCTTTTGGGAAATCACTTTTATCTGCAGTCAGATCCATCCTTTGGCTCCAGGAGCGAACATGTGTAAAACCCAAGACTAGACAATATGAGGACTGCACTGCCTGGCCATGATCATCTGCTTAGGGGAGAGGACACAAGTTAGGTCAGGGAGAGACAAGCCTGGAACTTATCTTGGAATGAGTGCCAAACAGGCTCTTTCTGATGGGGTGGCTAATATGAGAAAATGAAAATCAGAAATGCTGGAGGCCATATCTTAGGAAAACCTGCCTGGAAATGATGTCAAGTCCGAGGAAAGCAGAGCCTACTGATGGAGAAAATCCGATTCCTAATAACACTGTGGTTGTGCCTAGATCAAGCCAGACCTGAAACCATGTTACAAAAGCCAGTATTCCCCCCCCCCCCTTTATTTAAGGCAGTCTTAGTTGGCCTTTTGATTACTGCCTACCCAAAGAGTTCTGACACCCTAGACCAGTGGTTCTCAACCCTCCTAATGCCGCGACCCTTTAAAACAGTTCCTCATGTTGTGGTGACCCCCAATTTCCATTGTTACAAATTGAACATAATTAAAGCATAGTGATTAATCACAAAAGCAACATGTAATTATATATGTGTTTTCCGGTGGTCTTAGGTGACTCCTGTGAAAGGGTCATTCGACCCCCAAAGGGGTCGCGACCCACAGGTTGAGAACCGCTGTCCTAGACCCTGGAATTCTGCTTATGTGGACGGAGCCTCCTCTTCTATATCTATTCTGGTTCAGATAGAAACAGTGCAGAAGCCCAAACTATGGAACTTGACAGTGGTTCCTGGGTCAGAATCTGGTCCTATTTACCCTTTTGTATAGGTAGATACGTAAAGAAACACTGACTTGAGAAATGATACATATTTTCACGGGAACTATGAAAGTTTTAACACTTTCAAAAAGAAAAATAACTTTCCAGTTTCCCTTATCCTCTTATTTATTTCTGAATTGCAAGAGATTAGAAAAGCTCCTATACTTCAAATCCTGTGTGTTCTCTCGATTTGTCCTTCCATCCAGTTCATTCCCCTTCCCTAGACCTCACCCCCAGGCATGCCTCACTGACCTCCCCACCGGATCCACATGATTGCTCAGAGCTCCAAATCTGAAATAGTGCTGCCATCATTATTCTAACTTGGCATCTCTTCCACTTCCTTGTTTCCACTGAATTCAGTTCTGTCCTCGTTCATTCCACAACTATTTATTGAGCACCTACAATATGACAAGCATAGTTTTAGGCACTTCAGATAGATCATGTAAACAGTTCAAAGATTCCTGTTCTCCTAGAGCTTGCATTCTGGGGTGTAGGGAACAGATAATAAAGAATAAATATAACAAATAAGTAAATTATACAGTGGTTTTTGAAGGGGTATGAGAGAAAGAAAGAAAAAATAGAGTAAGAAAAATAGAGTAAAGGGACTCAGGATTCCTGGGAGTAATTGTTTGCAAGAGAGAACCTATCTTTAAATTAAATAGGTCATATTGAGAAAACGTAAATAGAACAAAGACTGGACGGAGGGCAGTGTTAGCCATTAGATCTGGGGGAAGAGTTTGAAGGAAAGGGAAGAGCCAGTGCAACCATGTGCAGCAGCCACTATGAGAGGCGGGGAGGTCACTGTGGCTGGGCACAGAGAGGAGAGGGGAGAGCAGCAGGAGGTGAGATTCCGAGGTGGCCAGTGCAGAAGAGGTCATGGAATCAGTGTCATATGTGACTTGGTTTTCACTTTAAGTAAAATGAGGACTTACTAGAGAGTTTCAAGCAGAAGGAGACATGATCTGACTCCGATTTTGAGAGGATAAACTCCAGAGGACTATGGATGGGAGCAGAGAGTCTGTCATCAAAGTCAGAGATCCTGGTGGCTAGGACTAGGATGGTGGCAGTGGGGGTGTGAGAAGTGGCTGGGGGAGGTGGAGACAGAGTCCTCAGGATTTGCTGCCAGATTAGATGTGGAGCGTGTGAGAAGGAGCACAGGGAGGTATTTGGCTTGAGTATTTGCCAGGACAGAGACGGGGAAAACGGAAGGGGAAGCACCTTGGATGAGAATGTTAGCCGTCCAATTAGGACATGCTGAGGGGGAGGTTAGTGATAGTGGGTAGGCAGCTGAGCACTGGGTTTCAGCAGACAGGAATGGCCTGGAAAGATACATTTGAGATTTAAAACCTCGTTGTAAACCGTGGGTTCTACTTATCAGGCAAGAAGATTGCCTTCCTGCCTTCACTCACAGAGAGAAGGTAAGAGCTTGACACATTGGGAAAAACCAGGCTTTGCGGTGGAAAGATCTGAAGCTTTGCAGTGGGAAAGAGTACCAGTTTTACTACCTGATTATTTGTGTGGCTTTGGATAAGTTCCTTATCTCTCTGAGTTGCAATTTACTTATCTGAAAAACTAAATAATAACACTTCCCAGGGTTGTTGAACTCATGAACTTAAACGATGCCTGTCTAAGTCCTGGCACACAGTAGGTACTCAACAATTTTCTTCCCCCTTTTTAAATCGAGTGTGGAGGTACTCTGGACCAGTACTACTCCAAGTGTGGCCCTTGAACTCATAGCATCAGAGCCGCCTGAAAGCTCCTTAGAAATGCAGGACCTCAAGCTTTCTGCAGAAATTTCAGGGTGAGGCCCAGCATCTAAATAAGCCCTCAGGTGATTCTGGTGTACACTAGAATTTGAGAACCATGGCTTTAGTGTCTGTCTGTTCATAAGCTTTGACCTGATCCCTGAACACACCGTTCTTTCTCTCCTCATGGTTCTGCACAGCTAGCTGTTCTGTCAAAAAAAGTTTATTAACCAAGTTACTGCAAATTCATTCCAATGGTCCTTTAGCCCTGACCTCTTAGTTGAGTCCAAACTTACACTTCCAATTCTTCCCGCATTAAATAAAGTTGTCTCTAGAAGATACTTAAATTCAACATACTGGTGATACTTATATAGCAACTCACTCCCCCCTGCTCCCTGTTCCCTTCAAAAACTAGAACTGTAAGACAACTCTGACTTCTCTCTCTTTTCCTACGTTTCCTATTTTTTTAAATTAAATCTTTATTGTTGAAAGTGTTACATATGTCCTCCTCACCCCCCACTGACCTCTTCTAGCCTGCTCCCCTCACCTCCACCCCCGTCCCAGGCCTTCACACCCTATTGTTTTTGTCCATGGGTTATGCATATATGCATACAAGTTCTTAGGTTGATCTCATCCCACCCACCCATTCACCCGCACCTTCCCTCTGAGATTCCACAGTCTATTGCATGCTTCTAAGTCTCTGGATCTATTTCGTTTTTCAGTGTATATTATTCATTATATTCCACATATGAGTGAGCTCATGTGATACTTCTCTTTCTCTGACTGGTTTATTTCACTTAGCATGATACTCTCCTGGTCCCTCCATGCTGTCTCAAAGGGCAATCTTTTTTTTTTTTTTTTACTATTTTTTAAAATTGACTGAGAGAGAGAGAGAGAGAGAGAGAGAGAGAGAGAGAGAGAGAGAGAGAGAGAACATCTCTCAGTTGCCTCCCACACATGCCCTGACTGGGGATCAAATCCACAACCTAGGTATGTGCCCTTGACCAGGAATGGAACCTGCAACCTTTTGGTGTATGGGATGATGCTCCAACCAATGGAGCCACCTGGCCAATAGAGAAAGGCACCCACTATACTTGCCCTATTACATGTAGCATTTCATTGAGTTCTCATTATTACTCCATAAGGTAGGACTGACATGAGCTCCCACTAAACAGACAAGGATACTGAAGATTGAGGAAATGAACTAACTCACTCAGGGGCACCAGAGGGAGATTGGGAGGCTGAAGGGGAAAAAAAAAAATACCAAAACTTGCTCTCTCCTGCTCTGTTTGCAATCACAGCCTATGGTATGTGGATAGCAACAGGGCTTCTGTGCAGAGAGTGGGCGTGTGTGTGTGTGTGTGTGTGTGTGTGTGTGTGTGTGTGTGTGTGTGTTTCTCAGATTCAAGAAGCAGACTGAAGTAAGCAATGTCATGGCAGGGAGTTGGGCCACTAATCAAACAACTTGAATTCCTCTTTTCAGTGGCCTACATAGACCTCTCCTCACCTGCTCGTGAGGAAAACAGGGCCTCTTTTGTTTCCACAGAGCAATCAATGGAACTTCATAAATAGGTTGTCTGCCACTCTGTGTTATTGTTAGTTTGTTTATGTAGAATTGACTGTTGGTATATGGAAATGAAGATCGGTTTTCCTCATTACTTGGGAAAAAGTTATTTTTTCGATTCCAACTCTTTAAAGATAAAAAACAAGATCATTTAAGAAACAAGTAGGAGATTTCATAAGGAACGAGTTGTGTGGTAGAATTAATTCAGAGACACGTAAGAGGGAATAAGCGTAGCAAAAAAAAGAAAAAGCCGTAGTGAATGCTCAGAACACCTGGAGTGTAACTTTGGTAATTTTTGGCGCTGTCATTTGCACGTTAAGTGGGTGGCACTAAAACAGCAGCTATTCATATATGTCTCCCTCCAGCCGATTTAAAGTACACAATTATGATTTCACCCTGAAAGCTGGCAAAGTTTTCAAACACCATGTTGTCCTCGTCTCTGCCTCTGAAACACATCATGTTAAGGCGAAGTAGAGGCTTTGTGAGGCCAAATAGCTACAGGAAAGCGGCCACACAAAGCCAGGTGACTCGAGAACTCACTTCCAGTGTTTTCACCTCCACGAAGCTGAGGTCAGTGTTTCCTGCCATAGTCATGTGGGCTCCCTGGACGGAGGGGAACAGAACACACAGGGCATTTGGAAATGGATGATTCTATTTCTTAGTTGTCAGGTGATATTTTTTCCCGTTCTTAAGGACCCATTAAAAGCTTTTTCTTTGGAAAGTAGATGCCCCAGGATAATATGATCGAACCCTAATTATTCATTGGAGAGATTCATTAAAGTAAGAGAGTGTTCCTTAAAATAGAAGAGGATTTTCACTTGGAGGGCAAGCAGGTTTTTCCTTCTTAACCTTAGTCACAGAGGTTGTGCTGTCCCTGGCATGTCTTTCCTTCCTGTTCTGCTTCCTGATTCATTAAAACACACACACACACACACACACACACACACACACACACACCAGGGGAATATATTTCATTATTTAAAACATTAGAGGCCTGATGCAAGAAATTTGTGCAAGGGGCTCAGCCCTTGTGGCCCTGGCTGCCTTGCAGCCCCACGGCCCGGCCCACTGGTCATTCCTCCATTGGGTCTAATTAGCATATTAGCTCTTTATTATATAGGATTTTCCCATGCATTCCATTAAAGGCTGATATTTTCTGTTGACTAGAAAGTTAGAAATGTGGTAGTCCAGTGTAGGTGCTGTTGATAGTTTACCTACAGACAGATGGAGTATTCAAAGTGATGGCGAAAGGCTGTAGGCTCTTGCTTGAGGTGAAGAAACCCTGGGCAGAAGAGCTTCACAGCTCTTAGTCCCGGTGGAGGGGGGTCCTGGTCAGTGTTCCCCAAGCCATTCCGCCCCAGTGGGAATATTGTGAAATACCCGCTAGTTACTTATGCTGCCAAGACTTGGTTAATTCTCTTACTCTTTCTTATGTACTTATCAAATGTACTTGGCCTCCTTTCTACTTGTTCTCACATCAGCTTTATGCCCTCAAGTAGCTATGTAAGATGTAGGTCTTTTCACATTCTTGGACTGTAGTTTTTTTTAGAACTGTATGGCCCTAACCAGTTTGGCTCAGTGGATAGAGCAGACTGAAGGGTCCCAGGTTCAATTCTGGTCAAGGATATGTACCTTGGTTATGGGCACATCCCCGGTGGGGAGTGTGCAGGAGGCAGCTGATTGATCTTTCTCTCTCATTGATGTTTCTAACTCTCTATCCCTCTCCCTTCCTCTCTGTAAAAAATCAATAAAATATACATTTTTTAAAAAATGTATGGTACATTATCTTTCAAATCTTCATCAGCTCAGAAAGCCTGTAGCTCTTTATCTATGCTTCTGTGTTTTAATGCACTTGACTCTGGTCTTAATTTTTAAGTGAGTCTTGGTATTTAGCCCTCATTTGAGAGAAATGTCACAAGCAGAGATGTGAGGAAATAGAATATTGGTGTCT
This sequence comes from Myotis daubentonii, assembly GCF_963259705.1. NCBI lineage: Eukaryota > Metazoa > Chordata > Mammalia > Chiroptera > Vespertilionidae > Myotis > Myotis daubentonii. Next base: position 40,686,190 of record NC_081853.1, on the reverse strand, counting down.
TAAGTACAGGCATTAGAAACTCATGAATTATAATGAACCTTAAATTAATTGGTGACGCACTTACCTTTATGTCATTTTGCTTCAGATGACTTCTGTTTAAAAAGCAGGTAACATTATTTGGAGGTCAAAGAAAGAATACTGAGAGGCATAATTATGAATTCTATACAAACAAATTTTGCAAGGACAGTGGTCACATGTTTGATGGACTATTATATGAAAACCATTCTTGGAATCAAATTGCCTCTTGTTAAGGGTAAAACACAATGGGATGTTTTATTAGAAGTCTATGTGTGCTTATTCTGGGAATCCTGAAATAAACTCCATCATATAGTAAAAGCAAGAATACAATTTATTCTATGGGCTTCTGTAAAACCAAATATATTTATCATTTGTTCTCATTTAAAATTTTAAGTGTCCTAAGAACATTCATATATCACTCTGTGGCAGCTTTGCCATTCAACCCTTTAGTACTCTTAAAACAAGGACAAATTTCCACTTAAAAAATTATATGGATTAATTGTAAGATTTGAAGGAGAAAAGTAATTTTTAGATGAGAGGGGAAAATGATCTCTTCATTTGACCTTTTGATCTATCGTTGCTTTAAATAACCCCATAGATGTCATTGTACACAGAATATTAGAGAAGAGTTGATATAGTCTGGAAAATTCTATAAACATTAAGACAAGTAAGGACAGTTATTTTGACTAATGTCCACATCTAATCATAAATTAAAATACTGGAAGGAAATTAGATAAACATTAAGACAAGTTGAGACAGTTATTTTGAATAATGTCTCTACTTAATCATCCATTAAAATATTGAGAGGGAAAATGTTCTTTAATGTAGAACATTATAGGCTGCTCGATAGTCAGAAAACCACAGGTTTATCTGAAAAGTAAGTTGCAGTGATTGTTAAGGTCAGTGGTTCATATTTTAAACCATCTGAGAATGTAGTATGTGTTTACCAAGCTCGTGTTTAGAAACCTTCATAAATATGTATTCCCAGGATATAGCTATTAGAGAAAATCTTGTCAACTCTCATGCACTTTCATGACAGATTGTTTTTCTTTTTCACACAAAGAATACATGACCGATTCAAAGCTCAGAACAGTTCAACAGCAGTTACATTCTATCTAAGCTGGTTTAAAAATATTCCCCAGGGAATGCTTCAAAGAATGGCACACAGTGACAGCTGGCAGAAAAGTGCTTTATTAATATTTGCCAATTCTTACCAATTCCAGACAGGTCGCATAGTCTCTGCTCAGCGCAGTCATCTATTATAGTTAACATCCATCTCTTAAATGCTTACATTTTGTTCAAGTATGAAGAAACACTTTCATGCAAGCTAAGTTTTAGCGTACACAAAATAAATTTAGCCCAACTGGTGTGGCTCAGTGGTTGAGCGTTGACTTATGAACCAGGAAGTCACAGTTCGATTACCGGTCAGGACACATGCCTGGGTTTCCGGCTTGATCTCAGTGGAGGGCATGCAGGAGGTAGCCAATCAATGATTCCCTCTCATCATTGATGTTTCTATCTCTTTCTCCTGCTCCCTTCTTCTCTGAAATCAATAAAAATATATTAAAAAAATAAATTTACATTAAACAAACAGAAGAAATGGGAAACACAGGCAACTACCCTCTCTGCTTAAGAACTTAGTACTCCCTTTTTACCAACATGTAAAAAAGGCTCAAGATCTTTTCAACAACCCTCCAGATGAGAGAGAACTGTTAATATTCTACTGTTCCTTCTCTGCCTCATTCAGTTTCCCCCTGTCTTCCCTTTTCTTAGCATCTGTTCTATTTTCTTTCCTGTCGACACTCTCTCCTTCCTCTGTTGTTTCCCTTTTATTCTTTTTCTCCCTCCTTGAATTTTCCTTCTTCCCTCCATTCTTTCCCTTCTCACTCTTGTCTCCCTTCCAATGTTGAAATCATTGTAGGCTAGTAGAGCCAAGTAAGTTGTAACTGCAAGGACAGGGTCTGATATCCACCACAGAAAATTTATAAATTATCAATTTTCCCTTTGTTTATACAGACAATTACCAGAAATTAAATGTTAACTTGTAAAAGTCATGCCTTAATTTGAAGTGTATTTATATAAAACCACCACACATGAAATGCAGAGTGGAATTTAAATAAATTTCAAAAACACCAAATACTATTTTATGTACTAACTAGTGGCCCGGTGCATAATTTGTGCACGAGGGCGGGGGGAGGTTTGTCCCTCAGCCCGGCCTGCACCCTCTCCAATCTGGGACCCCTCAGGGTATGTCCGACTGCCGGTTTAGGCCAGATCCCTGTGGGCCGTTGGCTCCTAACCACTTCTGCCTGCCTGCCTGATCACACCTAGCCACTCTGCCTGCCAGCCTGATCGCCCCAACTGCCCCCCCTTCCAGCCTGATCACCCCTAACTGCCCCCCCTTGCCAGCCTACTCGCCCCCAACTGCCCCCCCCCTTGCTGGCCTGCTCATCCCCACCCCCCCACCCCCCCCACTGGCCTGATTGCCCTCAACTACCCTCCCTGCCGGCCTGATCACCCCCAACTACACCCTGCTGGCCTGATCGCCCCCAACTGCCCCCCCCCCGCCAGCCTGCTTGTTCCCAATTGCCACCCCCCGCCAGTCTGCTTGCCCCCAACTGCCACCCCCTGCTGGCCTGCTCACCCCCAACTGCCCCCCTCCGCTGGCCTGCTCACCCCCACCTGCCCCCCTGCCGACCTGCTTGCCCCCAACTGCCTCCCCCGCCAGTCTGCTCACCCCCAACTGCCCTCCCCTGCCAGCCTGATCGCCTCCAACTGCCCTCTCCTGCTGGCCTGATCACCCCTAACCACCTCTGCCTCGGCCCTGCCACCATGGCTTTGTCCGGAAGGTCTCCTGGTCTAATTAGCATATTACCCTTTTATTAGTATAGATGGCTACTAATGGCTATTTAGACTTAGCCTAATAAGTAAACAAGCCAACAATTAGCTCATTGGATTCAACAAATAGCTTATTTGTTTCAAGTATAAATAGCAGATAGTGCAGGAATAACTAAATTTTACTTTCTTGCTATTGGCGTAGTAACAGGAAGCTTTTAAAGTAGCAATATCTCAGATTTGCAACAAATTTGTTTCCTTTAAAACAAACAAACAAACAAACAACAAAAAGCCACAGAAAAATAAAGCCTGAGGTCATGCTGTGCAAACCAACCCCTAGGATCCATCTGGTCTAAGAACCTCAGATAATTGAGAAAAGGCATAGCTGGCCTGCAAATGCAAGCTGTCTGAATATTGAGGAAGCAATCGGTTATATTCTATTTACTTTAGTCTTTAAGAAGCAAATATTGAAATAAAAATGTTCTGATGTCAGCTTTGTAGCTCCATGTGAGCTAAAGGACACTAAGTTTTTACAGGGCCTAAAATATTTCATTCTGTATTCTTTTCCCTCAGAATCTCAACAATTAATATCTAAGTAGAGGTAAGCACTAAAAATGTGAAATTGAAAAGATACTACAGTTGGGTCTCAAGACATCACTTTGAAATAAGAAAAAAAATGTGATATAATTTTATAATTAATGCAACTAAATGTTTATTTCAAACCTATAAAAGTTGATGAGACTCCCCAACATTTTTTTTTCTTTTCTGCCCCAATATTTTTCTAATCACTAAGCTGGTCTTCCTTGTAAGGCTCCCAGGAAGATACCAAGCTCAGCAATGACACATTGCTAAGTCATTGCTATGTATTAAATACACTCTTGGTTGCTTCATAGTTTGTAAGTTATTGTATTAAAACTATTTTAGCAAATGGCCTAAAAATGTAAATAATGAAGTCATTTAATCAAAATTAGTGTGTAACCGTCATCAGATCTGGATTAAAATGAATTTCTAGCTTATTTTGATATAACCCATACTATTTTGGTCTAACCTAAACCATTTGTTAAAAATTAAGTTGATAGCGCACTCTTTTGTTTTAAAATAAATTTTATTTGGAAATAATTTTATGTACTGAAAAGTTTCAAAAATAAGAATAGTACAGAGTTTCCTGTTAGTGAGGAATGGTATTAAAAGTGAAAAACTGTGTGCTAGGAGTGTTCATTGCTACCATGGTATCTTTACTTCTAGGGCCTTTCAGCAGACAAAGGTAATAACTATATGCATTATGTACACATATACAAAAACATACATATATATACAGACACATATGTGTATTTGTACACATATGTGTATTTGCATGCATAAATACATGCATTCATGCATATACAAATCCATATTTTCAAAACCATGAATTCACCAGTTCTTCCAAATTCACTCTATCTCCATGAGGTTCTTACCTTCTCCCATTCCATATTTGTAGTTTCCTTTCATAGTGAGGCTCCCAACTACTGACACATTTATTCCTTTACTGCCATAGTTTATCCAAGACAGCTTTAGAATGACTTTGCCCATGGTACTACACTAAGCAAACCTGCAGAAAAAGAGTTTAGGTTTTGTGGGCAGGTTTCCCCCATTCCACAACGTTGCCCAAGACTGAAGATGTATATTTGAAGTCAGACACTCTGCTCATATGTTTCTTAGGTTAGTTTGTTGTCCTTTTCCTTTCCCTGTTCACTATGAATATTGTATTCACTTGAAATAGAATTGGATTTATGATTTTGTTTTGCTTTTAGTTTTAGGTTTTAAATTTTTTTCTCTTTTTATTTTTGTTGCTTTGATTTTTTTAGTATCTAGAGCAGTTGCATATTTCACTGTTCTAAATTCAAAACTATACAGAGAGGTACAGTTATAAGCACCACTTTCTTCTCTATCCCTTCCACTTGATCCCCTCCTACCCTTGTTTTATGTTCTTATCCTTCCTGTGTTTCTTTTGATAAAGATAACCAAGACATGTGTTGTCTTATTCCCCCATCTTTCTTTCCTTCCAGGGAATATCCTCTATCTATCTATCTATCTATCTATCTATCTATCTATCTATCTATCTATCTACCTACCTACCTACCTACCTACCTATCTATCTATCATCTATGTACTTTATTGCATTTTACTTTCAAAAATACATTTATATCAGTCCATAGAGATTATCCTCCATCTTTTTACAGCATCACAGTACTCAGTTGTGATAATAAACCAGTCTTCTATGCTTGGGCATTTATATTGTTTCTAATATTTTGCAGTTACAAATAATGTCACAGTTATTAATCTTGTGTTTCGGTGTTTTCATATTATGATAGGTGCGACCTTCAGGATAAATTCCTAGCAGTGGGATGACTTATGTAGTTTAGTTAAATAGTGCCAAACTTGCTTTCCTAGGGGCATTCTTCATTTTAGATTTGCACCAGCAATGAATGAACATGCCTGTTTCCCACAGCCTCACCAACCAACAGAGTATGTTGTCAAGATTTTAAATGTTTGCCAATCTAATAGATGAGAAACGGTATCTCACTATAGTTTCAATTTGCATTTCCTTTATTGTGAGTAGTGTTGTACTTTTTCATGTCCATAAAGGCCATTTTTATATCCTAAAAATTTTGTCTGTTTATGTCTTTACTTTTCTTAGGATTTTTGGTCTTTTACCCCTCAATGTTAAAGCATTCTTTGTATAGTTGGTTTATTAGCTCCTTATCTGTGTAACATGTTGCAATTATTTTTTCCCAGGTTACCATTTATCTTTTGACTTTACTTATGGTAGGGTTTTTTTCTGACCATGCAAACATTCTCTAGTTTTATATAGTCAATTTTATAAGGCTTTTCTTTTACTGCGTCTAGATTTTTAGTCATAGAAGCCTTTCATCACACCCACGTTAAAAGGTAATTCACTTGTTTTCCTTTAGTACTTGTACAATTTTATTTTTTTATGTTAAGGTCTCTGGGCAATTTGGAGTTTATGCTTGTGTATGGTTTGAGAAATTGATATAATTGTATCTTTATTTTATTTTTACAAATGGTTATCCAGTTACCTCAACACCATTTGTTAAAAAGACGAACTTTGCCCCAATAATCTCTGATGTCACTTTGATCATATCCTAGATTTATGCACTTTGTTAGACATATTTCTGGATTTTGCCTTATTCCACTGATGTGTCTGTCTATGCCTGTACCAGTACCACACTGTTTTAATTATCAAGGCTCTGTAGAATGCTTTAATGCCTGATAAAGCAGTCTCTCCTCAAAGCTCTTCCTGTTTAGTGTTTCCTAGCTGTTCTTTCATGGTTTCTCTCCCTCTTTTGTTTTCTATGTGAACTTTGGGATTAGCTTGTCTAGCTTCATGAATAGCTTGTTGATACTTTTATTGAGATCCCTTTAAATCGACAAATGCACTTCGAACTGGTATATTGGTGATGGTGAGTTGATCTAACCAAGAAGAAAGGTTGCCTTTGCATTTGCTCAAGCCTCCTTTTGAACAGCCCAATCTTAATCAACGTGAATAATAATGTTTGGTGCCCTTTAATTTTTTTACTTCAATATGATGGAATAAATAAGAAATTTAACTGGCTGTGGTCAAAGGAAAATAACACTTCTGGAATAACTTCTGGGTGCCACATACTATGTAAACTGTTATTTACTTCCCCAAACAATCATGATGTTATTGATTTTGTTTTCCACATATTGTAGGGGGAGTCCTCTTGCAAAGAGCTTATTTTACTTCGATAGAATAGTTAATGAAAAGCACAAGTTAGACTCAACCCTGCCTGTGTGCATCAGTGCACATTTCCTTTAAGTTCACGACCTGTTAAGAACCAACATGGCATCACTGTTATCCCATCAAAGCTGTACATTGTGTACGTTGTCTCATTTGATTTTTAGAAGAATCTGTGAAGTCAATAAGGCGGGTACTATCATTACACTAATTTTGCTGACAAGAAAATCGAAGAGGCTGAGCATCCAAAGATTATGCTTTATGTAAGTGTCAGAGTTGATTCTGGAGTATATGATCACTAACCCTGCTCTTTTTAGAATACCACACCCAGCCTAAGAATTCAAAGGAAAACAAGTTATACCTTCTTCCTATCAGTCTTAAACATGGCTGGTTTAAAAATGAAGTCTTTGAAATAAAATATCAGTGCACTCCACACTTGCCCCACGGTGGGTGGAAGCCTCTCTTTGTTCATTGTGGGTCAGAGGGTAGGGTAGCAGCCACTTCCCCTGTTACTCTAATTTTTGTTCTTATTGCTACTAGCTGTCTTACCAACGAAATTTGAAAATTGAATTTCAACCTTTTCTGTACACTAGAATCATGGTGAAGCTTCAAAAAAACTACAGTCATCTGGGTCATTCTAAAAAAAAAAAAAAGATTCTTTAATTGGTCCAGGTTATGACCTGGTCTTCAGGGTCTTAAGAAACTAGTCATGATGGTAATGTGCACCCAAGGTTGAAAACTACTGGCCCAGATAATTTTTAAGGTAGCCTCAATCTTAATATTCTATGATGCTGAGATTTCTTGTTTTGTAATAGTTAAGAGTACACTCTCTGGAATCAGCAGCTTTCCCCCTTACAACAATTGGCTTTTAGGTAAATTATGCAATCTCTCTAATTCTTAATTTCCTCATCTATGAAATAGGCACATAACTTCATGCAGCTCATGAGTATAGTATCTTCCAAGAGTTTTTGTAAAGAAAGTAGATGATAATGTTATTAAAACACTTAACATATAGACCTGTACATAGTTAGTGCTCAATAAATGTAAGCTATTATTTTCTCTCCGACCACCTGGTTTCTCCTTGAAATGCTGACATTGAAGTAGAGTGAATCCCAAGTTAGAGGATAAATCATTGGATTTTATCCAGCCTGTGATATACCTGGACCCAGGCTGTATTGTTGTAACGAACCCTGAACATGAAGAGAGTAGGCAATACATACAGAGCACCCACTGGGAGATGCTGCAGAGAGAGACAGCTGAGTAGAGGGAGGCCCTCTGCTGCCCTGGCCAATGGGGCCAATGGGAAAAGCAGAGGAAGGAACATATAAGAGGATTCATGTTGGGTGTTGGTGGGTGTGTGCCCTGGGAGTGTAAGTATGCTTGTCTAAGTCAAATTCTTTATGTGTTCAGAAAACAGAAGACCATGAGAGGGAAACAAAACAAAACAAGGAACTCAGAAAATGAAGAAAGAAAAGTGCATGAGAACAGAAAAGAAATCCTTTTCCGTTTCCCTGCTATCTCCTTTCCTTCACCACCCACAGATTCTTGGCTCATTTTTGTGCCCTCCCATGTGCATATTGTTTCTTGGCTGCTGTTAGAAGAATGAGAGAAAAATATGGACTTGTAAAAGTCTGGAATAGCTTTGAAACCACAGATTTTGTATAACCAGCTCAACTCCCCTCCCCCTCCCTTCCTCTCCCCTTCCTCCCTCCCCCCTGCCTCCCTCTCTCCATCTCTCCCTCCCTTCCCCTTCCCCTTCCCCTTCCCATTCCCCTTTTCCTCCCTCCCTCCCTCCCTCCCTCCCTCCCTCCCTCCCTCCCTTCCTTCCTTCCTTCCTTCCTTCCTTCCTTCCTTCCTTCCTTCCTTCCTTCCTTCCCTCCTTCCCTCCTTTTAGCATTAACTAAGGGCCAGACTCATTGAGCACTCACCATGTACTATCATTACACTAATGAAGACATTATACTCTGGCTTCACAAGGACATCCTTAAGAAGCTCATAATTTCCAAATTTTGGGCTGGGGCCACTCCTTCAATTGATATCATAATAGGCTCATTTTCCTCACTTATGTCTAGTAGAGTGATTCTCACACTTCGCTGTGCATCAGAATCACCTAGAGGGCTTATTAAAACACAGATCTCTGGGGCCACTTCCAATTTCTGATTCAGTAGGTTTGGTGTGGGGCCCAAGAATTTGCATTTCTAGCGAGTTCCCAAGTTTCCATTTCCCTCCTAGGTGTCATCAGAGTATATGCCATCACAGGCAGCTTCAGGAAATAGGTTTGCTGGGGTGGTGGTGGTGAAGGGTGCTGAGGACACGGCTGGATGATTCTTGTGTCTGTGAAGCCCCTGACTGAGCGAAGGGGGAACCGTGGAAATGAGTCAATCTTTCCCCTTCTTCAGAGCTATAGTGCTCTTCTGGCTCAGCTGGTGCAATGAGCCATGACTGTATTTTGCATAACAGTTCACCGCTGCTGTATTTAATGGAAATACCTCCATATGGTGACACATAATCTTCTTTTGATCTAGAGCAGTCGTTAATTTTTTTTGAGTGGGTCTGTTACCATAGGTACTTAAAAGAAGGCATTCCACGTATTGTAGAATACCAACTTATAACCTCCTTTTAATAGTGTCTTTTTAAAAACTATATTTTTATTGATTCCAGAGAGGAAGGGAGAAAGAGAGAGAGAGAGAGAGAGAGAGAGAGAGAGAGAGAGAGAGAGAGAGAGAGAAACATCAATGATGAGAGAGAATCATTGATCAGCTGCCTCCTGCACACCCCACACTGGGGATTGAGCTTGCAACCTGGGCATATGCCCTGACTGATAATTGAACTGTGACCTTCTGATTCATCGGTCGATGCTCAACCACTGAGCCAGGCCAGCTGGGCTATCACCGCCTTTTAAAAATAGAATGCCCTTGGAAGATATTAATTTGATAGTGGTGAAATAGTCAAAAGCCTGTAATAACCAGACCTTTATTAGAGTCCAAACCACCTACATACAGATGACTTCAGAGTTGATATCTCATGTTCAGATTTCTCTAAGCTGAGATCCACCCTTCAATATTCAGTGTGTATTCAAACTCACCATAGTCACCCAGAAACCATCATCTTTCCTTCTGAACTTTCTTCCCTACCCCTGTTTTCCATTTGGTAATTTGCACCACCGCCTACCCAGTTGTCCAAGCCGGAATCCTTCCACATCCTTCACTTTCTAGGTCAGGCAGCATCTTAGATTTGGTTGATGTGTCCATCTTTCCATTCCCTCAGCCACTGCCTCAGCTATGCTTTCACTTGTCTGAATTATCATGGCTGCCTCTGGGCTGTTCTACCTTCCTTTCATTTGGTCTCCCTTCAAGCCCATCTCACAAAGTTGCTAAAGCCATATTTTAAAATGCAAATTGGCCCTAACTGGTTTAGGTCAGTGGGTAGAGCTTCAGCCTGTGGACTGAAGGGTCCTAGATTCAATTCTGATCAAGGGCATGTACCTTGGTTGCGAGCTTGGTCCCAAGTAGGGGGCATACAGGAGGCAGCTGATCGATGTTTTTCTCTCATTGATGTTTCTAACTCTCTATCCCTCTCCCTTCCTCTCTGTAAAAATCAATACAATATATTTTTTAAAAAATGCAAATTGGATGTCATCACTCTTTTACTCCAGGATGTCTTCAGGATGAAATTAAAATTTCTCAGTTCAGCCCTGGCTGGTTTGGCTTAGTGGATGGAGTGTCAGCCTGTGGATTGAAGGGTTTTAGGTTTAATTCCAGTCAAGGGCACATGCCTGGGTTGCAGGCTTGATCCCCAGTCGGGGGCGTGCGGGAGGCAGCCAATCGGTGATTCTCATCTCTCCCTCTCCCTTCCTCTCTGAAATCATTAAAAATATATTTTAAAAAAATTTCTCATCTCAGAACAAGATTCTTATAGAATTTTCCTTTCTTGCCTCTTTAGCCTCTGAGCTCACCACTTTCCATTTTATATCATTCACTCTTGTCACATAGAACCCACTGAAGGTCACTAAAGGCATTATTGTATTTGAATATTAATACAAAAAATCCTTTATTTTGAGATAATTTCAAACTCAGAGAAAAACTGCAAGTCTAGTATAACACATATTCTTTACCTAGATTCACCAATTGTTAATATTTGACTTTTGCTCAATCTAATCTTATCTATCTATCTATCTATCTATCTATCATCTCTCTCTTTACCAATCTATATAGTAATATTTGTTTCCTAAACTATTTGAGAGTACATTAGAGACATTATGCCCCTTTTATCCAAGTAAGTATTTCCTAAGTACAACGGGATACACTTACACAACCACAGAGCATTTATTAAACTCAAGAAATTTCATGTCAACAAAGTAGTGTCGCCAGCCTACAGACCTTTTTCAAATTTCGCCAATTTCTACAGCACATTTTGTTGTTGTTGTTCTCTGTGATCAACTCTTTGTGTGTAGCTGCCAGGTCCCTGCAGGCCCCTTTAATGTGCTCAGTTTTGTGGGGGGTTTTTTATACCTTCATGGCTTTCTCCAGTTCCTCTGTCTCTCTTCCTCTGCTTCATCCATCGACCTCTTACATCTTCAAAACGAGCACGACCAGCCCTTGCCCAGACATGTTTTCCTAGACCTCCCAAATGGATTTCCCCAGGAACCTCTCCTGTTACACCACAGGAAAAAACTTCAGTCTTGCACTAATCATATTACACTAATCATAACTTTCTTGCATTTTTTCACAAATCATACCTTTCTTATTTGATTTATAAACCACTCATGGATGAGGATCGGGCTTTAACTTTTTCTCACCAGTCCCCAGCAAGGTGCTCAACACAAAGGTTGCGCTTAGTATGTGTATTTTTAATATTTTCATAGGTGCTGCTCCCACAAATCAGTGTTTTAACATTTAGGGGTTGGTACCCCTGATATCCAAAGGGCTTCTCAGATGGATAAAAGTGTGGGGAAAGGTTCTGGTAGGTGTGTGTATTGCTAACACCTATTGAGAAGGTTATCTGGCAGTACCCAACAAAAATTAAAAAAAATAAAATCTTGTGCCCTGACTGGTTTGGCTCAGTGGATAGAGCGTCGGCCTGTGGACTGAAGGGTCCCGGGTTCGATTCCGGTGAAGGGCATGTACCTTGGTTGTGGGCACATCCCCAGTCGGGAGTATGCAGGAGGCAGCTGATCGATGTTTCTCTCGCATCGATGTTTCTAATTCTCTATCCCTCTCCCTTCCTCTCTGTAAAAAATCAATAAAATATATATTTTTTTAAAAAAAAATCTTGTTTGGGGGAGCTACATTCTGTGATGACACAACTACAAATACATAAAAACATGAGTGCAAGGAATTTATTGAAACATCACTTATTGTCATTCAAAAATACCAGAAACAATGTACATGTTCATTAGTGGAAGAATAGTTGACTATTTTATGGGATATTTGTACGATTGAAAAGGAATGAATGTTGTGGTACAGCCATATAATAAGATGGAATGAAGGAAGAGCTATTATGCTGAACAAAAGAAGTCAAACATGAAAAGGGGCAAATTTTTTGTAGGAAATTATAAAATGCCGGGAGCCGGTCCATCCTTGCTGTTTCGGGGGACCTGGCATATATGGCATACGGCTCTTAATATGTTTGCTCACCTTCTTGGCGCTGTGTTTTAACCAAGGTCACCTCTCCGAGAAAGGTTGAATCCCCAAGTAGGGATTTTCCCCTGAAGTTAGGGAGGGAATAAAACCCCTCAACTAAGTGCCAGGCGGGTAATTAATCACTTTAACTACGAACAATCATGCTTAAGCTACATAATCTTTACTCCCTGGAATGGAGATAAGAAACGCCCTAACCTTTGTAATAGAGATTGACAGGATTAAAATGAACTGGTATAAATACAGATGTAACAAGACAGCAAGACACAGAATTCAGAACACAGAACCTACACAGAACGTTCTCTAGAGACAGAAGAACTTCGCTGGAGAGAACATGGCAAAAGATCCTGGACTGAACCTGACTACAGAAATATGGCAAGAGAACCTGACTAGAACCTGGTGACTGAACCTGGCTGGAGATCTGAAGTAGAACCTCTCTGGAGATCCAAACCAGAACTTGGCTGGAGATCCTGGCTAGAGATCCTGGCTAGGCTGCTGATCAACTGAACACTGTCTCCGTGTCATTCCCTCTTCGTCGACTCCGTCCACACCTTTGGGGACCCCTGGACCCGCTGGGGTTGGACCCCAGCAATAAAACAGGAAAAATCCCATCAATGGTTGTAGGAGTAAGGGTTTGGAGGTAGATTTTACTAGGAAAGGGTACAAGGGAACTTTCTGGGATGACAAAAATGTTCTGTATCTTGATAGGAGTGACAGTTCCATGGGTATGTTCTGTTGTCAAAGTTGATTGAACTGTGCACTTAATGTCTGTGTCTCAATAATCTATAATAATAAAAGCATAATATGCTAATTAGACTGGACGTCCTTCTGGATGACCTTCTGGATGAAGCCAGGGCTGCGAGGAAAGCCCAGGCCCCAGTTGCCTGCTAGTGGCTGGAGGGAAGCCTGGGTCCTGGGTGCCAGAGGGAAGCTGGTGCCGGCAGCCGGGGGAAGGAAGGCCTACTCTTGCATGAATTTTGTGCATCGGGCCTCTAGTAATGTTAATAAAAATAATGGGCAGAACCAAATTGCTCTGTTTTGGGTTCTACATCTTCCTGTGAAGCAAGTACATGTACATGATATATTAGCAAGGAAATTTGTTGTAATAGTATTTATTATAGCAATACAACCAAACAACCCCAAACTTGGAAGCATCCTAAATATTCATTTCTAGAAGAACAGTTAAATATATTTTGATATAGCTATTATGAAAAATGATGTAAGTACTTAAAAGAATACGTATAATCTCTATGTTATGATTTGAAGTGATGTGCATGATATAGTTTTAAGTGACAAAATAGAGATTGTTGAATTTTTTTTATAATAATAAAAATACTTCGGCCGAAACCGGTTTGGCTCAGTGGATAGAGCGTCGGCCTGCAGACTGAAAGGTCCCAGGTTCGATTCCGGTCAAGGGCATGTATCTTGGTTGCGGGCACATCCCTGGTAGGAGATGTGCAGGAGGCGGCTGATCGATGTTTCTCTCTCATCGATGTTTCTAACTCTCTATCTCTCTCCCTTCCTCTCTGTAAAAAATCAATAAAATATATTTTAAAAAAAATACTTCGGAAAAACTTTCATATAATTATAAATGTTTATAGCATATGAAGAAGGGTAAGAATCTATACCAAACTTACCACAGAGAACCTAGTATATATTTTCTACAATTTGTATTTATTTGTAATTTTTCTGAAAACCACTAAACCCAATTTAGTCAGAAAAATTCATGGAGAAAACAGAAATAAACACATCTGAAATCAAACTTCTTGGGAAATTACATCTATTATTGGACTGGAGACATAGTTTATGTTTGGCTCAATTCCAATTGTCATTCCATTCCAGCTGTCATTTGCCTTTTTGTCCTTTGTCCAACCGTCTTTGGTTGAATCACACTGTTGAACGAGTACTATGAATAAGTGAGATGAAGAGCTCCTGAGAAAAATCAGATGGAGAGCATTACAATGTGGTTCCATTGAAGTTAAGTGTGTGAGTGAACCAGTTTAAGACTGGTGAACCACCAATTTAGCAAATTTAACTTTTGGCAAATATGATTTATATTGTGGGGATGAGGCAGAGATGTTTTCATGTGTCTTGCATTTATTTGACCAAACTCTTTCTGAGGGACACACAATTATGATGTACACAGAATGGACAGAATGAAAACAATGTTTCTGTGGTCAGGCTTGTCCTTCTGGCTAAACCAGTCCACAGACCAACACACCCAAGCCTCTCTCGTGTTTATATGTTTATAGGAGGCCTTGTGCTGTAGGAGAAAGAGAGAGAGAGAAAAGAAAGGCTCAGGCTTTAGGGTAGGAGAGGCAGGGATTAGAATATGCTCCACTTAAGAGCATACCTGTGGGCAAGTGCTTAACTTCTCAGAGCCTCTTTTGTTTTTTCTCATCAGAAATGATTGTGAGGTTTGCTGTGTTTTCAAAAGACAGCACAGCGCCTGGCGTGTATCAGGTACTCGAACATATTAATGTACTTTCACCTCCAGTTGCAATGTCATATTCATACCTGCCCAACAACATCCTGGTATTTATTTTCCTTTTGCAATTCTGATCTTGGGAGTGAAATTAGCTCAGAAACAAAGGGGTGCATCTAGCCGTATTAGGTGACTTTCTATATTTCAGCAACATTGGACATCTCTACTCCTCTCAATAGATTCCAAAACTTCCCACCGTGACGTTGCCTTTCCTCTGCCCTCAGTTCCACCTTTTTTGTCTTGAGCTGTTCAGTTTTAGCAGGATCGGATCTTTAAGTCTGCATTTGTGATAAAGGAGACAGCAGCTTATCCTAAAGTGGCTTTCTCTCTGTGTGTTGAGTCTGCCTGACTGATAACAGATCAGAAACAGCAAGTGGCCTTTGAAATTGAAACACTGACAGTAGTGGGGAAAATGAAAGGATCTTAACGTTTTTGATCAAAGGATGATATCTTCCCACTTGGAGAGGGGGGTTAGTCTGCCTGCCAAAGCCTCCCTGATACTGTTACCTACTTACCCTAGGGAAGAAGATTCAATTTCATAACTATTACATTACTGCATAGTTTTAAAATACATTCAGAGACACGCATTTACTCAGTCATTTGTTTTCCTTTTCCAACTTCTGTCTTTCAATCTGGCCTCCAGGCAAACTGCCCTGTGATGCTTAATCGAAATGGCATTTAAAGAATTCTCTGGATCCTTAATCCTTAATGAACATTCGCTACTGAAATGACGACAGACTTTAAATAAAGGAAAGGCATTCTGTTTAAAAAGGGATGCCATGTTGAGTGGTAGGCATTTAGTGGAGTAATTTCTGGTGTCATCTGCAGATACGGTTTCGTGTTATTAATAAACCTGGCTGAGGGAGAGATAGGTGTGGAAAGGGCAAAGGCAGGGCCAAAGAGTCCATAGTATGTTTGCCATGGGTGTCCCAAAGGAGGAAAGATACTCGAGAGGAGGAGAAAGGGATCCTACACATCAGACTGGAGAGGAGACTACACATCACTGAGAACTGGAAACAGCATGACTGGAAATTAGACAAGGGATGGACACATAAGAGACAACCTGGAATTAATTCTCCAAACAAAGATTACATTCTATTCTATTCTAGGCAGCCTAAGGCATTTTGTGGGGGAGACGTTAAGTCCTTACTACTATGAAATTATGCCTGTTGCTGGCCTTCCAGTCACGAATGCTGAATCTGTTTGCATCCAATATGCGTGTGTGTGTATATATACTCATATACATATACACGCAAATACACACTCATATAGATTTATGTTCTTATTTCTTTTTTTTTTTTTTTTTTTTTTTTTTTTTTTAAATATATTTTATTGATTTTTTACAGAGAGGAAGGGAGAGAGACAGAGAGCTAGAAACATCGATGAGAGAGAAACATCGATCAGCTGCCTCCTGCACACTCCCTACTGGGGATGTGCCCGCAACCCAGGTACATGCCCTTGACCGGAATCGAACCTGGGACCCCTCAGTCCGCAGGCCGACGCTCTATCCACTGAGCTAAACCGGTTCCGGCTATGTTCTTATTTCAATGCAGACCTGGCTTCTGCTTATCAGGCATATACTTTGTTTCTCACCAACTCCTTAAGACAGATCCCAAACCACAGGTATTCTAGATTTCCCCCTCTTCTTAAAGACCTGATCTCCATCCATGGCCTCAGTTCTTTCTCACTCCTCCTACCAATGCCTTTTTAGACCGACACTGACCAGTATGGCAGCCATAACCACATTATAATATTTCGGATAACTGGAGCTTCTTTTTATTTATAAATGTGTCTACTAGAAAATTTAAAGTAAGATATGCAGTGTGCATAATGCTCACATTATTTTCTATTGGACAGCACTTCTGTGGGCCTTCTTATCTCTTCTTTTCAGGAAAAATTTGAGACTACCCAGAGTGAGTTCCCAGCTGGCTTACCCTAGTCTTCATGTCCATGTCCCATCAGTCTCTCTATCCTTTCATAGACAGTGTCATGGAGTGGTTATGAGCACAGTGCTAGACTCAGGCTACTTGGGTTCAAATTCTGGCTTTGTAGCTTGCTACTTGTCTGACTTTGGGCAAGTTACTATATCTCTGTCCCTCAGTTTTCTCATGTTAAATAGGATATTAATAGAAACTACTTTATAGGGTTAGTATGAGGATTAATTTAGTCAAAGCACTTTGAACTGTGTGTGGCTCAAATAAAATATTTAGTTTTAGCTACTTTATTGTTCCTTAAAATCTCACAGGAAGGCAGGCTTTTACCCTACACCACTTTGGGGATTTTAATGTCATATTTATGTCCCCTTGTAGCATTTTCCTTGTCTTTATCCCTCTCCCTTTCCCTCTATCTTCAAACAAGTTCCACCTATTCTAGCTTAACAATTCTCCCGTCTCCTTCACCTTGGTCTGTCTTCTCTATTTGGTCATCTTCTTCTGCACTTCCTCTATTTAAAATCCTTTGCGATTTGTTTTTCTTCAAGAATATATGCCACACACATTCTGACTACGTGGTTCAGGACCTGGGGCTGGGAGTCAGAAAGGATCAAGCTCATTTCTATGGGGTGGGAGCAGGGAAACCAAACCCAAGGTCTGAAACAAAGATGGCGTCAGAGAGAGAGGGAATACTAATAAAATCCATCAGGAGTCAGCAGAGGGCAGAACACTCTTCTGACGGGGGACAAGGAAGAGGGGAAAGCTGGTTCTGGCAGAGTCTCGTTCTTAGGGCACGCATGTATAGAGCTAGGCACACTGTGTGAGGGTGACTTTGGCTCACCTGTCAGTGTGGAGGAAGCCACAGACATGACAGTTTGTCTGTATAATTACAAAAGCCTTGGCCTTTTGGCATTTAGCTAATCTCCTCACTTTAGACTTCCATGTTATACCTTGTCTCAATTCTTGTCATATGAACTGTGAGGAGCCTCCAGGCATTCTGGGGCCTCAGCAGAAAACCAGAGGAAAACTAACCTGTCAGGCAGAAGTGAGTTTGTAGGAACCACTTGGATCCAAAATCTACTGAGGGAAGTTGCCTGTACCCAAATAATCAAGGGGCACAGTGAGACCCGCCTTGGCTAGGCATTTGATGTGTAGATAGGACTAAGTCTGTAGACCAGGCCACAGATTGAGTCTTGAGTGGAACTAGTGGAGAAGACCAGTGAGATAGGATGAAAACCCAGAGGGAGAATGTCCTTGAGCTAAGTGAAGAAAGTATTTTAATGAGGAAAGAGTGATCAGCGGGATGAAAGACAGGGACTCAGGATAGGTCATGGTGGACCTTGACAACCACAGTTTTGGTAAAGTGATCAGGGTGAAAGTTTGGCTGGAGTGGGTTTAAGAGAGAATGGAAGTTGAAGAATTTGACACAATGTATATGATGAACTCTTTCAAGGAAAGAAGTATAGCAATAGTCAGTACAAGGGTCAGTAGAGTTAAGAGTAGGTCTTTAAAAATGTGAGTGTGGCCCGGCTGGTGTGGCTCAGTTATTTAAGTGTTGGCCTATGAACCAGGAGGTCATGGTTCGATTCCCTCTCAGGGCACATGCCTGGAGTTGTGGGCTCCATCTCTGGTGTGAGGCATGCAGGAGGCAACTGATAAATGGTTCTCTCTCATCAATGATGTTTCTCTCTCTCTCTCAATTCCTCTCTGAAATCAATAAAAATATAAAAAATATTCAAGTGTGCCAGAATGCTGGGGAAAATCCAGGAGACAGAGGAAAACTGGTGATGGAGGGTAGAGAGGAGACATCGTTGGAGAGATGAATTTGAGTATGTGAGAAGAGATAGGATCTCTGGTGCATGTGACAGGATTACCCTTTGCTAGCAACCCTCTAGATTAATGGGAGAGAAAGCAGAACATGTGGGCACAGATGGCAGAAGGCAAGTAGAGTGATGCTGAGGCCTTCTGAAATTCTCTCCTCACTGCTTCTGTTTTTCTATTAAATAGGAAGCAAAGTCATTGACTAAGAGTGAGGGTAAGGGAGTAAGTGTTGGAGATCTGAAGAGTGATAATAAAGGATGAAATAGCTGCTTGGAGAATGGGAGAGAGGATGGATAGGAGAAATACAATATAATTTATGGGCAGCATTAAGAGCCCCATTGACTGTCATGGTATCGCAGTGCTTGTGCTCAAGGAACCCTTACTTTACTTAATAATAGCCCCAAAGCACAAGAGTGGCAATTAGGATATGCCAAAGAGAAGCTGTAAAGTGCTTCCTTTAAGTGAAAAGGTGAGCACAATACAATAAAGTATTTTGAGGGAGAGTGTGTGTGTGAGAGAGTGAGAGACCATATTTACATAATTTTTATTATAGTATCTATAATAATAAAATCATAATATGCTAATTAGACTGGACGAATTTCCTGGATGATCTTCCGGATGAAGCCCGGGCTGCAAGGGAAACCCGGGTCCCAGGTGCCAGAGGGAAACCAGTGCCGGTAGTGGGGGGAAGGAAAGCCTACTCTTGCACAAATTTCATGCATTGGGCCTCTAGTCTTGTTATAATTGTTCTATTTTATTATTAGTTGTTAATCTCTTAGTGTTCTCAATTTATAAATTAAACTTTATCATAGGTAGGTATGTGCAGGAAAAAATATATATGGTTCAGTACTCTGCAGTTTCAGGCATCCATTGGGGATCTTGGAATGTAATCCCTGTGGATAAGGTGGGGCCACTGTACTCTTTCTCTTAGTCAGGATTAGTTCAGGTGATGGGCAGAAAACAGATAGTTAGAAAAGCCTCCACTGCTAGGAAGGGTTAGAGCAGCATGACCGCACTTACATTTCATCCTTTGTCACTTCTAGTATCTCTCACCTAGCCCTGCTCCTAACAATGGCTGCCTCCAGACTCTGATCCTGGTTTCTCTGCTTGACCCCATATTCCTTCTCTCACATTCACAGCTTCCAACTTTTGCTGCCTCTCTTTTTTCCCCTCCCTGGCCCCACCCTCTACCTATGCACATGTTCAATTCTCCCAATGGAAGCCATCAAGTTCCCCGTGAACTTCTCAAGCAACTGCTTTCACTTGTATCTTCCTGCTTCCATCCAGAATTGTTCCATGGAAAAGGCTATTTTTCCTTTTTTTTTTTTTTTTTTTAAGGCAAAAAAACCCTTGCGGTTTTGCCCTAAATCTATTTTGGGAGATAGGCCCAACTTCTCTAATAGTGATGGTGTCAGCGGTGGCTTAGGATGGTTTTAGCCTCTCTGTAATTTCCATCAGCCTCCCAAAGCCACCCACTTAAACATATAATCAAGTACAAAGAGTGAGTTTGCTACACCATAAAGCTGTAAGAAAAATTTCTTTGCCCTTACTTATAACCAGATAGTATCCCTGAGTCTTTCTAGGGAGGAAGTTAGGAGATGCTACTGGCCTGTCAATGACTTAGGGATGGCCTGGAAGGCCCGAATGGAGAATGAGACTTTTAGTCTTTAGATTTTCGACATCCCAGGGGCCAGGGCTCACAGCACAATGATTGATAAGGCTACTGGAAGCATCCCACTGATTTCTGATTTTCCCATAGTTAGTGTTTCTAAGCTTTCCTGATGATAAGAATAATCTGGATGCTTATTAAAAAACAAATAAATAGATCTGATGCCTCTCCTGTAATTTGGGTTCGGTAAGTCTGGGGACGGGGTTTAGGAATCTTACTTTTAACAAGTATCCTAAGTAGCATTTAGGACAGTGTCTGGTAAAATAAGTATTTGCTGAATGGAATTTAAGTTGCCTATTTCCCTTATGTTACTGTGTTTTACAGTGAATTGTGCTTGTTTATTCTCAGTGAATCGTATTTGTCTGTTTGTTTTAAAGGGTCTGAGACCACTATGACACTTTTAGTATGCCAACCCTGCAAATCGTATCAATTTAAGCATAGAATATTGGAATTCAATACTCATTTTTATGGTAAATCTATCTGTACGTTTCTGTGTTGGCTATATTCGAAGTCTTTACCATCATCTGTGAGATCACTTAACCTGCTGGGGAAATTTTGTTTCATTGATGTACATGAAATATTTCATTATTTATTGACTATGAACTGTGTTTGCAATTTACCCTGAAAGCATATGCTTTATTAAAGTCATCATATTAGATTTAACTGTCTAAATCATTTTATGGAGCCAAGGTAACATTAATACCAAAACCTAACAAAGTATTAACAGTCAAATACCATAGGTTAATGTCTTCTACAAACACAGATGCAGAATTCTTAAACAAAATACTAGCAAATCAAATACAGCACTATATTAAAATAACAATATGTAATTAACCAATAACTTCTAGAAATTCAGAGATGATATAAGAAAGTATATGAGTAGAATTAATCATATTAATAGTTGAAAGAAAAAAAATCAATGCTGAATGGAGTTGATAAAATATATATATATATAATAAAAGCATAATATGCTAATTAGACTGGACATCCTTCCACATGACTTTCTGGATGAAGCCACGGCTGCGAGGGAAGCCTGGGTCCTGGGAGCTGGAGGTAAGTTGGTGCCGGCAGCCAGGGGAAGGAAGGCCTACTCTTGCACAAATTTTGTGCATTGGGCCTCTAATATATATATATATATATATATATATATATATATATATATATATATATATACACATATATACATACATATATATATATATATATATAGATAGATAGATAGATAGATAGATAGTCTAATCTATCTATCTATCTCTATCTCTATTTATTTAAAGACTTTTACTAAACTTGGGATAAAAAGCTACTTTCTCATCAACCTTTTGGAATGTTCATTTCAAACAGTTTCCAGCACACTTAATGGCTATCACCTGAGGCGTCAGGTCACAGTCAGAGTCCAAAAGGAGGGTCTTTATTAACTTCTCTCCTATTTAACATTAGATTTGAAAAAGAAACAAGAAATACAGGCCAGATTGTTCTTTGATGGTGATGTGATTACTGACCCCAAGGAATCAACCAAAATTTTGTTTAAATCATTAAGAGATTTTAAAAAAATTCAACAGTCCTTTTTTTAACTAACACAAGGCAATTGTGGTTAACAGAGCATCCTATACTAATAAAAGACAAACATGCAAATTGACTGTACTTTCACTATGCCTTAAGCCACGCCCACCAGCCAATCAGAGCGACTATATGCAAATTAACCCAACCAAGATGGCAGCCAGCAGCCACGGAGCTGGAGCGAGCATGAGGCTTGCTTGCTCCAGTGATGGAGGAAGCCAAGTTTCCCCGCCTGCCACGGCCCAGCTCTGAGCTCCACTGAAAGCAACAAAGTTTCAATTATAGAAGGTAAATAAACCCCAGATACCTGCTTTCAGCCAGCCGTGGCCACGGAGCTGGAGCGAGCAGGAGTGGGTTGCCCCTGGTGATGGAGGAAGCCAAGCTTTCCGCAGGCCTCCGCTAAAGGCAACAGAGTTTCAATTATAGAAGGTAAATAAATCCAAGAAGAAAAAAGAAAAAAGAAAAAAAGGAGAGGCTGGGAGCTTACATCGCCAGGGTGCTTGGCCAGCCTGAAAATGGCCCTCAGCCCCTCACCCAGACTGGCCAGGCACCCCAGTGGAGACCCCCCACCCTGAAGGGGGTGTGGCCAGCTTGAAAACAGCCATCAGCCCCTCACCCAGGCTGGCCAAACCTCCATGGGGTGAGGGTCCCCCCTGGGGTGGACATCCTCCGAGGGGTCCCACACTGCAGGAGGGCATAGGCTGGGCTGAGGGACCCCCCGAGTGCACACATTTTTGTGCACCAGGCCTCTAGTGTTTAATATTTTCCATAGCCATAGCTAGTCCCCAATATTCTATTTTTGACCTGAACATTTCCCCACTGCTATTTCTATCATCTCATATCTATGAGATTTTGATCCTGCTGGACTGCATTTGCTTTTGCCTTGAAAGCAGTTGGTTAAAAAAAAAGGACATTCTGACCTGGCTGGGAGTAGTACACTCCAGGGACCTGGAGGTCAACCTTGGACCTGGGAGTCAACTTTGGAATGTGGTCCATTCTCATTCAAGATCTGCCTATTATCATGGAAAGGTTAACAACCTTGTTGCCCAAACAATGCAGTCCCACCCAGCCCACATTGCCTACTTCCCCATTCCTGTAATCCCTACTTCCCCATGTAATCTTTGTTTTACCCAATATAAACAGCTGGTTTATGTGGGGCTGCAGAGAAGATTTTTGTGGATGACCTGCTGCTCTCCCATACTGCCAGCCATATTGAAATAAAGGCTCATATATGATTTTTTAAAATAGTTTTTCTATGAATTAATACTAACCTGGTAGAAAATGTATTGTAATGATACCGACCACAACATTAAAACAAATATAAGATATTTAATTTTAATTTATTTTAAAAGTATAATTTAAGTTAAAAGCATAAACAATGTATAAAACTCATAAGCTTTATTAAAGGAAGAAATTAAGTTGAAATATGGAAAAGTATATTGTGGGTTTTGATCAAAAGACTCAATATTAGAATGTCCATTATCCACAAATTAACATTTGATGTAACTCTCCTAAAATATTATTCATAGCACTGGGGGAGAATAGAACTAATGGATTCATTAAAAAGATCATACAAAAAAAAAAATAAAAAAAAAAAGAGAAAAGAAAAAAAAAAAAAAAAAAAAAGATCATACAGAAAAATAAATAGATACAAGTATCCAAGAAAATTTTCAGAAATCACGTGTGTGTGTGTATGTGTGTGTAAAGTGTAGATGTGAAAGCATACTTGAAACAACAGAGTGCTAGTGAATCATAGATGAACAGATAACCAGGATAGAAGAGGAAAATTAGAACAGACCCTAGTCAGGTAGATAATACAACATAATAATGACAGTTCAAATCTGTGGGGGAAAAAATAAATGATTTGAAAATGATGCTCTGTGAGGTCTTACAGGTTGAGGCAGAAATGTGCCCTTCTCTGTCCCCTTCTCCCCACCTTGGTTAAAGTAACAACTTCACTTTTATTTGCAATATGTATAATAGCTTCTCGTGGAAGATTGTGCTTGGAGAAAGCTGTTTACCGTTTTTAAAAGGAGTTTTTAAACCACAAAAATAGAAGATATTTGATCAAGTGTTCAGTCAGATGAAAAGGAATAAAGTTAAAATTTTGTAATACTAACATAAATTCTAGATGGATTATGGGCTAACTTTAAAAGATGAACTCATTAAAGAACTTAGAGAAGAGCATGTAGGTAAGTGTCATATGATCCTGGAAGTGGAAAAAGACTTTCTAAATAGGTAAAGTAAAAGGTTATAAAATAAAACATTGATAGGTTTTAATTGTCTAAAAATGGAAAAATCTGTTTGAGAAAAACCACCAGAAAGATATTTATAACTTAAGTGATAATCTGGATAAAAACATCTATAATACATTATTTCAAAAGGTTTAGTAATCTAGCTAGGATGTTCTTACAATATGGAAAAATTGATGAGCCTAGTAGAAAAATGGATAGGCAATTTGCAAAACAAGAAATTCACGGGGAGAAAAAAAAAAAGGAGACATATGTAATTCTTTTTGTAATACTTTAAGCAATAAAAAAAATAATAATAAAATAAAAAAAAGAAAAAGAAATTCACATGGCCAATAAGAATAAAGAAATAGCTCTGGCCAGTGCTAGGCAGTGGTTAGAGCTTAGGACCACACACTGAAGGGTCTCTGGTTGGTTTCCTGGCTAAAGGCACTTACCTGGGTTGTGGGTTTGCTCCAATTAGGGAGCATGTGGGAGGCAACCAATCAATGTGTCACTTCTCTATCTCTCTGTCTCTCTCTTTCTCCCTCCCCCTTTTTCCTCCCTCCCTCCCATTTTATCTCTGAAAAACAATGGAAAAAAATATCCTTGGGTGAAAATTAAAATAAAATAAAGAAATAGCATACGTATTTGGAAAAAAGAAAAAACAAATGGATAACAGTTTATCTTTAGCAATTTGATAACAATAAAACCTGAGATATCAGTGAGACTAGGAAATAAACTTTCATTTATGTTAAATGGGGAAGGTAAGTATAAGCTGCAATTTGGCAATGCATAGCAAAATGTTTGAATATTTATATCCTTTAATATAGGAATGCTACTTTTAAAAATGTAAATTATGACATGTGCACAAAGATATTTATAAAAATGGAAGTTTATTAAAGCATTGTGTACAATAAGGAAAAATTGGAAGTAAAGTATACATTTAACAATAGGGATTTAGTAGAATAAATTATAGTATTCTTATAATGAAATACTCTAAATAAATAAAAACACTTATAAAAGAATATTCAATGACATGAAGATATTTTTATAATCTGTATTTAAGGGGGGGAAAGCAGTTTATAAAAATATTAAATATATGATTATTCAATTTGAAAATGCATATATACATATACTGGTATACTAGAGGCCCGATGCACTAAATTCTTGCAAGGGGCCGGCCCTCGCAGCCCTGGTCGGCCCTCGCAACCCCAGCGTTGTCCTCCGGACAGTACTCTGGAAGGATGTCCAGGCAGTTGTTTTGCTGTTCAGTCTAATTAGCATATTAGCTATAAAAAAGACTGAATGAATGTCTACTCACATGTTCGTTTTGTCTAATTTTGAATGTTAAGCTTTGAATGTTTATTTTTTATTTTATTTTTGGGGGTATTTTTTTATGTTTTCCAAAGTTTCTATCATAAATATTTGCCATCATTTTAATTATTAAAAAAACCAACAAGACATTTTTGAAATTACTTGCCCATTTTTAGCTTTTAATTGTCCCGTGGTGAATTTGGATTGAAATGCAGTCTCTGGTTTTATTTCTTCACTGTGCTCTGTTTTTACTATCTACATTTTCTTCATAAAGGGTATTGGCATTTTAATTTGCTGAGACAGACATGGAACAAATCATTTATGTCTGTGTTTACAACTTTGCATTGTTGTATGCTTTTGGGAAAATAAGAAAAGGTTTTCATTCTTTTTATTAGCTTCATAATTACTGTCTGTAACATTCTGCCATGATAGCAGAAAACTTGAAAATGTAATTAAGAAATTCCTAACCACAGCAGGAGTTTTGGCTGGAAAAGAGAACCTTAAATCTGAAACCCGATGATCAATAGAAACTGGGTCTTGAAGGCTGCTTTTGAGCCTTGACATCCAAGGGGAAGGGAATAAAACACCAAACTGCTTCAAATCTATGGTGATTATTGTAAAATATATATACATATATATATTTTTATTGATTTCAGAGAGGAAGGGAGAGGGAGAGAGAGATAGAAACATCAATGATGAGAGAGAATCATTGATTGGCTGCCTCCTGCACCCCCACACTGGATATCAAGCCTGCAACCTGGGCATGTGCTGTTGACTAGAATTGAACCCAGGACCCTTTAGTCCACAGGCTGGCGCTCTATCCACTGAGCCAAACCAGCTATGGCAAAAAAAAAAATTTTTTATCATCACCTTATTACTTGATGTGGCTATTGCATTTGTGATTTCTATGTGTTTTCACCCCTAAGTAGTTAAGTTTTGCTCATTTTATTCTACAAAGTTTGCCTGTTGCACTCTCTCTGGGAATCCAAGGAGCATGATGGAAAAATCCTATACAATTTGGGGGTTTAATTTCATCAAGGCAGAAATTAAGGTTAGGAGCCCGTCCTCACCTGTGGCTATGTATAATTGAGAAATTGTGTAGCTTAAATATACTCAAGTCCCTGTGTCCAAGTTTCTTCACTTCAACCTTGTCTAGCCAATATGCACATGCATCTTCCTTGGTTCCTTATAAGAACTTATTAGGATTTAATCTTTCCCTAAATCCCAGCCTTGACAAATGTATTTTTGCTGAGACGTAGACCCCGTTTTCCATGCTCCCTGCTATTAACCGGAATCTTTTCCCAAACCACATGGACCACAGAGGTTCATGATATTGTCATTTCTGGACTTCCTGAGTCACTGATAAGTGAACGTGCTGCTGTAGACTCTGCATAGACTCCATTTCAACCACATCAAATTCACTCTCTTCTCATGGAATCCGCAGTATGGACCACTGACCATCAACTTTAGTGCCCAGCTCAGGCGGAAGTCGTTCTCTTGCCCTGATTCAGTCTGATTCAAGGAGCATCTCACCTTCCCCAACAATCTCTGTGGAGAGTTGATTCTACCTAAATTATGATCCCATTTTTTCCCAGGATATGTAAGTGTAATTTAAAAAGGAACAGTTGGCCCGGCTGGTGTGGCTCAGTGGTTGAGCATCTCTACCTAGGCACCAAGAGCTCACTGTTTCAATTCCCAGTCAGGGCACATGCCAGAGTTGCAGGCTCCATCCCCAGTAGGGGGTGTGTAGGAGGCAGCCAATCAATGATGCCTCTCTCATCGATGTTTCTATGTCTTTCTCCCTCCCTCTTCCTCTCTAAAGTCAATAAAAACATATTTAAACAAGAAGCTTTCAAAAAGAAACAGTTGGTAAAGCTGCAGAGAGAATTTTCTAACCTTTTCCTTAAGATGAATTAGATAATCTTTTATTATGTGTAATAGAGATTAAATAAACCTGAGTAGTTTTTATTTTATTTGAAAGTGGGGGTCAGATGGACCTCATAGTTTCTGGGATAAATTCAAGTCTCATTACGTTAGCTCCTTTCAAAGGGGTATAGGGGTAGCTCCTTTATAGACAATTTTATTTCATAAAATAAAAATTGTGATAGTTAAATAACTATTTTAAATAAAGTCTACACATTTCCATAGACAAATAAATAATGCCAGAGACATTGATTACACCAATCCTCATATTTTATTTAGTTAGAGGCATTTGTAACCCAAAGGGAAAAAATTGCTAACTTGAAACATTCATAAAATACCAAACAAATACCCTTGGGCAAAGAGTCTACCCACATAAATTGATTTCTAAATAAAGATTCAATTTAGATTTAAAAACTTGTATGCACCCAGAGGTATCTATTACATCTTTAATTTCCTTGCGGGGTTCTGGTGCCTGATTCTGCTGCCATCAACTTCTTATTAGTAACTTTCACATGGAAGAAGTGAAGCTTCCAATCAGCACAATTTTTAATGAACGTATTAGGAAATCATTGCCACCGTATAGCACCTTTCTTATATGGATCTCGTCTTCATCAGTCTTTTTACTTTTGCTGTTTGGGATCACCTTGTTAGCTTTGGGTTATGATACTCTCAAGATAAAACATAAAAATGGGGAACTATTTCCTTTTTTTTGTTTATTGGGAAATCTCATGATGACAGTAGATATTGGTTATATCAAAGTTTAAAAATGCACAGTAAGTAGTAAACATTACTTTGAGTTTTGCAGTCAGCCCTCCACACCACGGCCAGTGCAGGGGAGGCTGGGAGCATGCTCAGATGAACAACATCAGGAGTGAGTGCTTCAACTTTTATTCTCTTCTCTCCTGTCAGGCCCTCTTGTGAAGAGCCACTGAGATTATACTGCACGTCAGCCTTATTATAGCAGCAATGCCTTAGGGCACATTTTCTTCCTCACCTCTAACTGCAGCAGGAATGATGATGATGTCTTTATGGACATCCGTGCCATTTCTTTTCCTTTGACACCAGCCCTGAAATAGTTGAGCTAAATGTCCTTGTTGTTGTTTTACTTATAATCATGCACTTCCGATTTGTTAACATACCCAGAGGCGCAGCTGCTTTCCTTTGCTTGCCCGAGTTTAAGCCCTGCACAGACTTGTGACGCCACCTGGCCTCTATGCTGACTTCATGAAGAAATGGAATCACACCAGGCATACCTGGGATTTTGTCATTTTGCGGAAGATGGGCAGGGTTTCTGGCAGACGTTATATGACAGGGCATTTATTTGGGAAGTTCTCATCACACTGTGTGCTTTTTCTGAGTGCTTCTCCTGCTTGCCTCACTGCTAGCCGTGGTCTCTTTCTGTCCTTTACCTCTGTTCTTTGTTCATGCCCTATTCTAATTATGTATTTATCCCTCACTAGACGGGAACAGTGAACTTGAAGGCAGGCAGGTTTCCTTTGGAGTTGTCTGTCCATGCCTGGAAGAGTAACCAGTACAGTGTAATGAGCTCCCAATAAACTATTGAAGAATAAATACATGAACAAAAGGCACCATTAATTATGAAGATTCGCTCTTTTTAATTTGCAAGGGCGTAGGGAGTTTATTCTCTGGCTCTCTTTCCTTGTTCAGCCCTATTATTACCAGTATATTTGGTAGTAAAGTGAAATGGAAAAGTGAATCAATTAAAAAACTTAAGTAAAAAATTTTGAGGGAAGGAATTGATTCACTTGCACATTCCATTTGGTCAGTCAGTTAATTTTTTTTTTCTTTTATATTTTTATTGATTTCAGAGAGGAAGGGAGAGGGAGAGAGAGATAGAAACATCAATGATGAGAGAGAATCACTGATCGGCTGCCTCCCACACTCCCCCCATTGGGGATCGAGCCCACAACTTGGGCATGTGCCCTTGACCGGAATCGAACTTGGGTCCTTTCAGTCCGCAGGCCGATGCTCTATCCACTGAGCCAAACCAGCTAGGGCCAGTCAGTTAATTTTTGAGAACCTGTTATGTACTAACAAAAACTCTCTCCTTGACCAAACTTTAGTTAGGCTCCTCTGAACCCTCTTCTTGACTAGGCCTCAACCCTGGTCCCCATTCTGTCTTTGGTCTGCCCAGTCCAGTCTTAGCAAAGAATCCTGCTAAGTCACCTCCTTCCCCAGCCCCAAACCCTCTATATCTGCTCAACCTGGCCCGCTTTCAGTACGAATCCTGCTAGGTCAGTGAGCAGGAATCTCCTTACCCTCTTAGTAATTTCCCATCTAGTGTTCCCCACCTCCAACAAGCTCACTGGCTATAAATCTCTAGCTGCCTTGGTTGTTCTCAGAGTTAAGCTTCATCTCCCATCTCTATTGCAGTATCCCTACTTTTTAGTATGTCTTTTTTGCTGTTTCAACAAATGTCAAATTAATTTCTTCTGTAAGTGTCAGGCATGGAGCTTAAATTCCAGTTTCTATTAAGGGAAAATAAGCAAACCAAAACAAAACATCTCTCCCCGCCCCCCACCCCCAAACTCCATGCAAAACACCTCCCCTTTATTCCCCACACAACACAAAAACAAGCCAACATAAAAAAAAAAAAATAACAGCCCTGACCAGTTTGGCTCAGTGGATAGAGCGTCGGCCTGCGGCCTCAAGGGTCCCGGGTTCGATTCCAGTCAAGGGCATGTACCTTGGTTGTGGGCACATCCCCAGTGGGAGGTGTGCAGGAGGCAGCTGATGGATGTTTCTCTCTCATCGATGTTTCTAACTCTCTATCCCTCTCCCTTTCTCTCTGTAAAAAATCAATAAAATATATTTTTTTTAAAAATAACAAATATATTAAGGCTTTCCCTTACGTAGATAGAGGGTTGAGATTGAGTGATCATAGAGGACCACTCCAGGGAGATGACCTTTAAGATGAAAGTTGCAAGACAAAAACATCATGCTGAGATGAGTGACAGGGCACTGCAGGCAGAGGGCAAGGCTGGTGCCAACAGCTGGAGGCTGGGGGTTCTAGGAACACCCTGGAACTTAGTGGGTGAGGAGTAGAGTGGCACAAGAGTGAGGCCAAGCAGTGAACCAAAGATGGACTTTGTGAGGTGGGTGAAGAGTTTGGAGTTTATTTTACGTAAAATTGGTACCCTGGGTTTAAAATGTTCTGGTGTTGTCTGGGTTTTTCACATTGCATTGCTGTTGTTGGCAGCTCTGAGAAATTGTCAACTTTCTATTCTTACTCTTACTGAGGTTTCTCTCTCTCTGGATTTATTATTGTGCCTAAGATGACTGAAAAGTAGGGAATTATTGTCACTTGGGGATCTTACTATTTTCTCTGTTTTCTTTAATGCTCTGAAGTGAAGTAAAAAAAAAAAAATTCTAGAAAATAGCCAGTATGCAGTTTGTGCTTGGTTGCTTTTAATTATTTCTTATACTATCAGCAGCTCTCTGGGACTCTTTAGCTCCTGGAAGGCCCTTCATCATAGAAAAGATAGGTCTGCTTAATTGTTTTCTTTTTGCTTGGATAGTTCTTACTGATATGAGAAAATGTTGACAGTTTTAAGTCATCCTAAGTTTCCCAACCTGCTTCTTTAAAAAATTTATTTTAAAAAGTTTAGTCCTGGCTGGCTTGGCTTAGTGGACAGAGCGTCGGCCTGCGGACTGAGGGGTCCCAGGTTCCATTCCGGCCCAGGACGCATGCCTGGGATGCCGGCTCCATCCTCAGTTGGGGGCGTGCAGGAGGCCGCCAATCAATGGTTCTCTCTCATCATTGATGTTTCTATCTCTCTTTCTCCCTTCCTCTCTGAAATCAATAAAGAAATATTTTTTTAAAAATTTATGTCTGTTTTCTTACACTCTTAATTTTTCCTAATTATTGTTCTTAAACTCATCTGCCTGCTGTGTTCGCTTTCAAAGAATCCACACATTTTAGTTTGTGATGCTATATCATTTGATCATATTACTTCCAGATATTTTTTTCAGAATCCTTATGATGGGCATTTTTTTATACTGTAATTTACTATCGTTATTACATTTTTGTGAAACATTGTGATTCTGAATCATAGGATGGGTATATGTTTATTTAACTTTCTAAAAAATTGCCAACCAGCTTTCCAAAGTAGGGCATGTTTTCCTTCCATCAGCAATATCTGAAAGTTGTAGAAACTTCACATCCTTGTTCAAGGACAGGTTCTAGAGCTGCCTGGGCATCAGGTTTTAGATAAAGTTATTTCTATAATGTGCCAGTGTGTTGATCTATAAGACTCTAAGTGGTCCTGAATTTTTTAAAAAAATCATTCCTTATTTCTACTCTTTTAAATTAGAAACTAAGAATGAACTTCAGTCTAATGCTGTATCAAGGGCTGGCAGAGGGGCAAAGGAAATGACATTCTTTGTGGCTCAGGAATATCTTGGTAACTCCTTTCAGATTAGTAGGGAAGAACCAAATTCATATTTAGTTTATTGTGATGTTTTCCCCCTTTGGCATGTGTCATGCACAGGAAGAGGTGGGAAGAAAGTTGGAAGTCATTACTTTGAGAACCACAATCGATGCCAAGCTTTAGTTACAATTCTATTTAGTGCAATGTTTGCAGATAAGGAAAACAAAAACCCAGAGAAGAAAGAAACTTGTCAAGGTCATTCATCTGGTTAGTTACACCCAGCTAGAACTCAAATCCTGACCTATCTGTTTGGTGCTAGTTTTGATTTTGCTTAAGAATACCCACGATCCATTTTCTGTATAAGCCTGGATATTTCCTACAGACTTCTTTGTGAAAAATGTGTTTTTGTTCAGAGTTACAGGTGGTGAAATATATAAGTTGTTCAAATAGATTCTTTAAAATTATTGTAAAATAAAAAGACACTTTAAAATAGTTTCATGAAGTAATTGGGTCTGAAAGTTTTTTGATTCCCACCCCCACCTCCCCTTCAAACTATATGATGTTATTATGCCGTTGCCATGGGAGAGCATATGTTAGCTGCAGAAAACCTAAAACAGATCTTGGATGTTAAGCAGGTAAGATTAAGTCATAGAGCTCATTTCTTGGAAGGAAAAATATAGCATCCACTTTAAGCACCACCAATGTGCTGGAAGACTGCTTTCCATGCATCTGGGAGATTCAAACATCTGCATTGGTCTATTGGTCTATTGAGATGAAAGAGTAATTTTCCAACATCCACATTTGTTGGAGTCTTAAAAGTGGTTCTTCCAAGAAGACTTAAAAGCAATTCTTTAGGCTAGAACTTTCTAAACACTATTTACTTTTCTATCAAGAAAGCCATTTGTGGTCTCTGAATAAACAAATGCCATTTGATTTTATCACACTGTTGCCTGTGGGCTCTAACCACAGAATCAGGAAGTGGATGGCAAGTGCTTCTTTTCAAGACCTCAGGGGCATTGCAATAAAACCAAGAAATACCTTAATGCTCCAAATAGTTTTCGTGTCTTATTCAGAACAGTGCTAGTAACGAAAGCAGAAGCCATGATCCTACTGTAGAACAAAGTCTTGTATAATATTACTTATATTCAACTATCCATTCAACTTCAACTCCATTCAACGATCTATCTGGATCTTTGGTCTTTTAAAGACATTTAATAAGGGAAAGTGGTGTTTTGCAGCAGAAATCTCCTATGGTTGCATGAAGGCAGCTTACCTTTGCTCTGGAGGAATGATGTGTTGGCCTTCACCATGGTATGTACACTTTTCTCCATTGCCAAAGAATAAGCATTTTATGCACATTTAATGAATAAATAAGTTAAGCTGAATTTTATCATGCATGGGTAAAAATATGAGTATCTGCATTAATAAGTCTACTAATTCTATCATAAATATGGGTCATGTTTTCTACAGGTTAATCTAAACCAGGAGTCTGTAAACCTTTACAGAAAAGGGCCAGATAGTAGTATTTCTGGCTCTGCTCACCACATGGTCTGTCACAAGTACTCATCTCTGTTGTTGTCATGTAAAAGCAGCCATAGACAATATGTAAACAAATGGATGTGGCTGAGTTCCAACGAAACTTTATTTACAAAAATACAGGCAGCATACTCCCAGGCTATAGTTGGTTGAAATGGTCTAGCACGGGTGGGCAAACTTTTTGACTCGAGGGCCACAATATGTTCTTTTTTTTTTTTTAAATATATATTTTATTGATTTTTTACAGAGAGGAAGGGAGAGAGATAGAGAGTTAGAAACATCGATGAGAGAGAAACATCGATCAGCTGCCTCTTGCACATCTCCTACTGGGGATATGCCCGCAACCCAGGTACATGCCCTTGACCGGAATCGAACCTGGGACCTTTCAGTCCGCAGGCCGACGCTCTATCCACTGAGCCAAACCGGTTTTGGCCACAATATGTTCTTAAACTGGACCGGAGGGCCGGAACAAAAGCATGAATGGAGTGTTTGTGTGAACTAATATAAATTCAAAGTAAACATCATTACATAAAAGGGTACGGTCTTTTTTTTTTTTTTTTTTTTTTTTTTTAGTTTTATTCATTTCAAACGGGCCGTAGTTTGCCCACGGCACTCTAGCTATACAACATTGTGCTATCTATGGGAGCAGTTATAGATGGAGGACACAGGCATCAAAAGTCCTATCGGCTTTTATTTTGGTATTTTTCTGCTTTTGTCCATGGGAGTCAAGGTATGTCTGCTTCCCATTTCTACAAAGAGAGAGTGTTGCAAAAGGCTCTTTATTTTTATTCAGGAAAGCATGACACTTTAGAGGTAATATGCTTCTGTCTATGCTACATTCTTTGGAGTTTAGTATACCACCCAGGATTAATAAACACTAAATAATAATCATTTTTCATTTCACCGCCATACCCTTTATGGTGCCTCCTTTGGCACCCCCGAAGGTGTTAACCTGTAGCTTTGACAATGTTCCATTACACGCTGGCAGCAGCACCTTGCTGATTAAATCACACTCGAGAGAGAGAGTTAACTGTGAGGCTGTAAGTATTCCTGACAGGTTGTTCTTGCACGGGTTTGGTTTCTCTCGTATAAAGATTAAAAATCTTGTCACGGCTGGTAAAAAATGAAGTTACAGGAAAAACCACCAAGCATCCACAACTCACAAAAGGCACTTCCCTAAAAATCAGAATTCAGATGAGGGCACAGAATATATGAAGATGTGCCGGCTCTTCCACAAAATACTGACTTCTGCGCGTGGGCCATGAAGTTTCACTCGCACTGTATGAACGCTCCCGCACATGGTATTTTGTGGAAGAGCCGCACGTGGCTCGCGAGCCGCGGTTTGCTGACCACTGCCCTAGCTGGTTTGGCTCAGTGGATAGAGCGTCAGGCTGTGGACTGAAGGGTCCTGGGTTTGATTCTAGTCAAGGCATGTGCCCGGGTTGTGGGCTTGATCCCCAGGTGGGGGGTGGGGGGGCTGATCAATGATTCTCTCTCATTGATGTTTCTATCTCTGTCTCCCTCTCCCTTCTTGTCTGAAACCAATAAAAAGACATTAAAAAACAAAAGAAGAATATATGAAGATGCAACTGTGCGATGATGATCAGGTATTTCCTAGCAGTAACAGGTGGAATGATGGCAAATCCTTTTGTGGGTGCTTGTGCAGGGGGAGTGTCAGCTAATATGTGTAAACCTTTCTTTCATGATCAAAGAATTTCATGTTTATAACTTCATTTAGACAGATCCTACCTAGTAGTCCTATTTTTTCTATTTGCTCTGAAGATGAGCTTTTTCCACCATGAAATCTATTTCTCTCTTTCCCATTGTCCTTAGTGCAACGGTTCTAAAATTATCTTTTTGCTCTCCTTTCAGATTCTTTGCTTAAACTGGACTTGTGCCCAAAGCAGCAGGAGATGCTGTCCTATACAGCCAGAACACTTTATAAGTACTGGCAGCGAAAGTTTATTACTTCATTCCCAAAACAGCACAGAGAGCCACTGCAGAGGTCTAGGGGGGAGGGCAGCCCGAACTGTACATCTGGGAGAAGGGCTGGCTGTCTTGGTGCTGAGTCAGTCCCAGGCTGCCTTGCCGTGGTGGCTTCGAGCTGTGGGTGGTGATGAGCAGAATGGGCAGAGGGGATTTGGTTCTGTAAGTGAGGAGGAGATATACCTGTCAATCAGGCAGACTGGGGCCAATCAGGAAGACTCCATGATTTGAACTCAGCGAGGTGATTTTGACATCTTGATAAACAATAGTCAATCAGTGTGACTGGTAAAACCATTTAACTTTAATATATGTAAAGGTATATACGTCCTGGAAGCATATGTGGCCTTGCTTCTGTCACCCAGAAATAGCCATTATTATTAAGAGTTTCGCCGGAACCGGTTTGGCTCAGTGGATAGAGCGTCGGCCTGCGGACTGAAGGGTCCCGGGTTCGATTCCGGTCAAGGGCATGTACCTGGGTTGCGGGCACATCCCCAGTGGGAGATGTGCAGGACGCAGCTGATCGATGTTTCTCTCTCATCGATGTTTCTGACTCTCTATCTCTCTCCCTTCCTCTCTGTAAAAAAAAAAAATCAATAAAATATATTTAAAAAAAAAAAAAGAGTTTGTTGGGTTTGCTCCAAGTCCTTCTATAAATGAAAGAGAGATAACATTTAAGATCAAGTTGAAGTTTTCTATTTCTCATCCCTCATTTCTTTTCCCTCCCTCACCCCGAAGGTAATCACTATAATTTAGTGGGTATGTTTGGCAGAGTCCCAGTAGGAAACAAAATTTGTGGGGTATTCAATAGGAGTCACAGGTGTGGGCAGACTGTAGGGAAATCACAGTGAGCACCAGTGTGCTGACACCTCTAGGCCTGAAGGGGAGACGGAGGAAGCAGTTACCAATGGAGAGAATTGTGCAGATCAGGGGCCTTGACAGGAGCTGTGCCCTTTGGTTGAGGGGCAAAACCTCCTTAAGGCAGTGCAGTAAACACCCGACTTCATTTTCCTCCAGCCCTCTCATTACTTGTTGGTGTTTCTATGGGCCACACCCAACCAGGAGCAAGAGAACCCTGAAATGGTCCATACAGATCAGCCTCCCTGGGCAAGGAGTTTGGAGGTGGACCCAAAGGAGGCAAATGTTAAGACATCTGGGACAGTGTGTATCCTGAAACTATTATTTATACTTGTCCCTCTACATAGAGGAATAACAAATAGTATACAGCAAGGGTAAGCAAACTTTTTCTATGAAGGGCTAGATAGTGAACATTTTAGATTTTGTGCGTCACATACAGTCTGTCATATATACATATAAATTCAATTTTACAAACTTTTAAAAATGTAAAAACCATTTTTAGCTCAAGGGATATATAAAAACAGGTCATGGGCTTGATTTAGCTGACCCCCTACCATATATTATCAGTTTTAAGTGTTTTAAATTTTTTTTGCATGATTTATATCATACTCTAGTTCTTTTTAATGCTGTATAACAAATTACCACAAACTTACTGACCTACAAGACCACCCACTTTTGATTACTTAGGTAGGAGCAATCCATATCTTGGTTAGTGTTACTGCCTTGGCTTTAATGGTAGAAATCTAGTTGTTGTTTGTTTTTGTTTGTTTTTTTTTTTTTTTTGTCCATGGGACTTTCCAGTGGTCCTCAGATTATATCCAATAGGCAACAATTTACTGAACCCAGCCACAGACTGAATTTAGCTATTGTCCTGAATGAATGGGTTACATCATAAGAGGAAGAATATCTTCTATTCAAATGGGTACCACTAAGGACTTGGAACAATACAATATGATCCTTGCCCTGGGGTGACTTACCGCCAGTGATGGGAAAGGCATTTTGTCATGCTCTGAATGTGAATACAACAAATGATACCAGAGAAGCAGGAAGTGGAATGTGTTCTCTTTGGTTAGGATGACAGGGTACCTATAAGTCAGTGAGGATACGCTGACTGAGACTGGATTACACACAGAAGGCATTTCTATCTGGTATAGCAGGAAGTTCAGAGGTAGGGTGTCTTCAGGGTAGGTTCATGTAACCGCTTGACTGGGTTCTCAAGGACCCAGGTACTTTCTTTTTCTCTGTTCTGCCATCCTCAATGTTGGTTTTACCTCAAGTTTTAGCAAAATGGCTGGAGTAGTTCCAGGTATCATGTTCAGACAGAAAAAGTCCAGACATAAGGGACTGCTTCTCTTTTAGGAGAAAAGAAACACTCCAAAACACACCTCGCCCCCAGTTGCATTCTTTTTATATCGTACTGGTCAGAATTGAATTGTATGCCAATTTCTGAACCAACCACTGCCAGAGGGAGTGATATCACCATTAGACCAATCAGGTTTATTTCTGGAACTGGGATCGGTCCCCTCCCCGCTCCCCCAGGCACTTGCCTGCTTGGGGAAGGGGTGGGTATCTGACCAAAATCAACTTTGTTAGGGGAAAAAAAAGTGTGGGGGGAATGAAGACTGGAGACCAAATAACAGTTTCCATTGCATCCTGACAGTCCACAGCCTTTCAAATAATCTTAAAAGCTATCCCCAGCTACATTAAATATCATTTCTCTAAAATGATGTAAAGTTGAGGTACCATCATAGGGTTAGTATAACTATGTTTTCAAGGCATTTCATTAACCAGTTTTTCACTTCCATGTTGTAGGTTTCTTTTCATGTTTTGGGAATCAATAAACCTTTCATCAGCTCTCAAATATTTCAAAGGCCCTGGACCCCAACACTGTGGGGCTGGAAGTAGAATAATGAAGCCACGACTCTTGTCATCTGGAGGTAAACATATATGGTCATTATCTATCCCTGGCATGACTTCAAATCCACGAAGCAGGGCTGTTTTATTGTCCAGAAGACTGAACCTTTTATTGTACATTTCATGATAAAGCTCAACATACTAAGTTCTTGAGATAACACTTCAAGTTTCACTGCAACCATACTGACAGCTTTGAAAAGTGGGAAGATGAGAACAAGAGAACTAGATACCACAGAAGTAGGTGAGGAGAGCCTTGGGTAGAACATCCAAACCCAAATTCTCTTGGGTAGTTATTCTGTAGTGGGAGGCTTCATGTCAACATGCCTGAAAGGACATAGTGTGGCGAGGGGGAGTTTAAAAACATGTAATCAAAGGTGCTTTTATCTAAGGAGGCTGCCATCTTTCAAAGGAAGGCTGGAGGTGGCATTATGGTCTTGAATTTAAAACATCAGAGTATGATTTGGACTATTTAATGTCCAAATAGATTAAATTAAAGCTTTCTATATAGGCCTGTATGTAGCCAATAGGCTTGTTTTCTGCTCTTAGAACCTTGTACAATAATGACTTAAAAAATACATTTTTATAGATTTCAGAGAGGAAGGAAGAGGGACAGAGAGATAGAAACATCAATGATAAGAGAGAAACATTGCTTGGCTGCCTCCTGCATTACCCCTCACTGGGGACCGAGCCCGCAACCCGGGCATGTGCCCTGACTGGGAATTGAACCATGACCTCCTGGTTCATAGGTAGACGCTCAACCACTGAGCCATGCCGGCCAAGCTACTTTTTAACAATTAATAAGTTGTTTTTTACTATTAACTAATCTTCAGACTTTTATCAAATTTCATCAATTGTCCTACTAATATTCCTTTTCTGGGCTAGGATCCAATCTAGGCTTACACATTGCATTTAACTGTTGTCTCTCTTTAATCTGGATAGTTCCTCAGTTATTGTCTTTCATCTCCAGTGTTTACCTTTTATGACCTGGAAACTTTTTGAAGAGTACTGGCCAGTTGTTTTATAGATATACTTAATTTGGGTTTGTTTAATATTTCTCCTGATTAAATTCAACTTATGCATTTTGGCAAGAATATTACAGAAGTGATGTTGTATTCTTCTCACTTCATCTTATCTGAAGGTACATAATGTCAATATGTCTCAATCACTGCTCATCAGGTGGTATTTGCTGGATTTCTCCCCCGTAAAATTGTTTTCTTTCTCTTTGTAATGAAAAATAGTATTTTGTGAAAAAGAGTATTCTTCGAGACTATGTAAATATCTTGCTTCTCATAATACTTTCTTGTCTGCAACAATTATTGATATAATATTTATCAAATAGTGGTTTTCTACATTTATTAATTGGAATTTTCTAAGAAAAAGCCTTTTCTCTTCTTTCATTATCCATTCATTCAATTGATTTACTCAGTTATTTATTTTTATCAGTATGGACTTATGGATATTTGTTTTCTTTAGGTTATAATCCATTGCTATAATTATTTTGTTGCTCAAATTGCCCCCAATGTAGCCATAGTCTCTTTAAGTAATCTCTCTAATTAAGTGTTAGCTTGAATCATTTTAAATGTTTAAATATGTATACATCTTTCTTGTGTATTGTCTGTTTCTGTCTTTTTTTCATTTTTTTTCTATTGGATTTTCACTCAGTTTTTAAGAGTTCTTTATGTATAGGAATATCAGAGTTATTTGTGATGTATGTCACAAACTTTTTCCTAGTTTGTCAATTGTCTTTTGATTTTGTTTATGGTATTTTAATATACTTGTTAAATGTAAAATTTAATCTTTATTGCCTTTGGATTTTTGAGTCATGGAAAACTTTTACTGCACTGAAGTTAAAGAGGAGTTCATTCATGTTTTCTTCCAGTAGTTGTATAGTTTCATACTTTACATTGAAATTCGTGTTACATTTGGAGTTTATTCTTATGTGTGGTGTGAAGTATGGATCTAATTTTACCTTTTTCCAAATGGCTACCCAGTTGTGCCGGCACCATTTATTAAAAATCCCATCTTTGCCCCAGTGATGTAACTAAGATGCCATCTTTGTCATATACTAAATCTCCTTATTCACTTGAATCTATTTCTGAATTTTCTATTCTATTCCCCTGCTCTGTTAGTCTAACCATGCACCAATACCATACTGTTTTAAGTATAGAGGCTTTTGAGTTTTAATGTGTGATGAGGCAACTTCTCTTCCTACATATTGTTATATATATATTTTTAAGTGAGCCTCATTACTTAATAGCCACAATCAATTTTATGAAAAAATAATACCTTTTTTTATGGACTTCATGACAAAGGAAAACAGCAAGCCTCCTATTTCTCTCAT
The DNA here is from genome assembly GCF_963259705.1 of Myotis daubentonii. Taxonomy (NCBI): domain Eukaryota; kingdom Metazoa; phylum Chordata; class Mammalia; order Chiroptera; family Vespertilionidae; genus Myotis; species Myotis daubentonii. The sequence continues at coordinate 40,645,987 of NC_081853.1, read as the reverse complement.
TATCATCATTATGATAACATCTCCACCATCCTATCTAATAAAAGAGAAAAATGGTAATTGGCGTACGACGATACCCTTTTCATTGGCTAATCAGGGCTATATGCAAATTAACTGCCAACTATGATTGGCAGTTAACTGCCAACTATGATTGGCAGTTAACTGCCAACTATGATTGGCAGTTAACTGCCAACTATGATTGACAGTTAACTGCCAACAAGATGGCGGTTAATTTGCATATGTAGGCACAATGCAGGGAGGCAAAAGGGAAAGCAGGAAGAAGCCCCCTGCCACTGACAGTGATTGGAAACCCAGGGGGGAGCTAAGAGCTGGGGGGCAGGGCAAAGGCGGCCCTGGGGCCGCCTTTGCCCTGCCCCCCAGCCATGATCGGAGAATCAGGCGCCTTTGCCGCCCTGGCCAGTGATAGCAGGAAGTAGGGGTGGAGCCAGCGATGGGAGCTGGGCACGGTCGAAGCTAGGGGTGCCTTGCCTGGGCCTAAAGCGGAGCCCACGATCGCGGGGCCGCTGCAGCTGCGGGTCCCCGCTGCCCGGGCCGGACGCCTCAGCCAGAGGCCTCAGGCCTGGTCAAGGGGCCGATCCGGTGATTGGTGATTGGAGGGTGATGAGGGTCAACTCCTCTGGCTGAGGCATCAGGCCTGGGTGGGGGGCAGAGCCGGGGATTGGGTGGATATGATGGTCCCCTTGCCCAGGCCTGAAGCCTGGGTCAGAGGCGTCAGGCTTGGGCGGGGGGTGGAGCAAGCGATCAGAGGGAGATGGGGGTCCCCTGCCCAGGCATGATTCCTGGGCCAGAGGCCTCAGGCCTGGGCGGGGGCCAGAGCCAGTGATCAGGGGGAGATGGGGGTCCCCTGTCCAAGCCTGACACCTCTGGCGGAGGCATCAGGCCTGGGCAAGAGGCCGATCCTGCGATTGGAGGGTGATGGGGGTCAACGCCTGAGGGCTCCCAGTATGTGAGAGGGGGCAGGCTGGGCTGAGGGACACTCTCCCCCCCACACACCCAGTGCACGAATTTCGTGCACCGGGCCCCTAGTCATAATGATATCTGTGTACCATCTATAATGTCTATATGCTAACCATTTTATCTGTGTTTTCTCATTTAATAAAGCATCAGTACTCAGGCAGACCTTGGGCGAAGTTGAAGACGTGAATATACTGTATAAAGCATCTTTTCTCTCCTCAAGCTCAACTTCTCAGTCTTGGCACACAAGGAGGTTTTGGTTGTTGTTGTTGTTATTATTACTATTTGGTTTTGGTTATTTGAGGCTAACTCTCCTCTTTAGATCTGTGTTAGTGGGAGTTTAGAAGAGAATCCTTCATGAACAGAGATATTAGAAATAGATGGTATCTCCAGTCCCATCATTAAATGCAGAAGTGGTGATTAAGGAGGGGATCATACCAATAGAGATGGAAACAGGTTTAGAAGTAATCTAGTCCAATTTCTTGGTTTTACAGAGGTAGAAATTGAGGGATCCTAATACCTTTGGATCCTCACCACGTTTAGAGCACTGTGCTAAGGATTCTACAAAGTTTATCTCACTTATTACAACAACCTACAGAATAGTCGATAGCATTGCCTCCATCCTACAGATAAGGAAACTGAAGCTCAGAGTGGTAGAGTAACTTGTCCAAGGTGAGTAAGAGGCACAAGGCAGAGTTAGATTTATTTATTTGTTTGTTTGTTTATTTATTTAAAAGTATGTTTTTATTGATTTCAGAGAGAGAAAGGGGAGGGGGAGGGAGAGAGAGAGAACGTATGATCAGCTGCCTCCTGCATACCCCCTATTGGAGATGGAGCTGGCAATCCTGGTATGTGCACTGGCCTGGAATAGAAGGGTGACCTCCTGGTTCATGGGTCTGTGCTCAATCAATGAGCCATGAGCAGATTAACACTCCTAACCCTAGGTAGTAGTTACTTTTAGACACACTTGTCTCTCCCTCCCTAATCTATAAACTCTTTGAGGGGAAGGATTATGCCTCTCATAGCCTTTATTTCCGTGGCTACTATACTAGTACCCTTCACAGAAATATCATCAAGTGCAAATAAACAGATCTGATGCCTGGCTCTGAAAACAAACAAACCAACCCAAACAAAACAACGAAAAAGAAAACTGCTTTTTATTGCTCCCTCTGTACACATTTCTTAGGAACCTAAACTGACATGAAAGAGCACTTGGCTTTATATTTAACTCGCTGGCTGTTACAGCTTGAACATGTTGGTTTTTCTCTTCCAGAGCAGAGCATTTCAGATCCGTATGGTGAAATCTGTTGAGTGTAAAGGACAACACTGTGTCACAAAGTGAGTTCAAATGGAAGAACATCTCCTCGCCCCGAGCTGTGGCTCCAGGCGATTCCCCCTTCCCTTCTCTGGGCTTTGTATGTAAAAACTGATGCAGCAGTTTGTTTCCAAGCTGAGCTAGAATCAATTTAAAGCAGATTTTACATATTTATTTAAAAATGGCTTGTAATGTATTTTAGGGTCAGTATTGATTTCACTTGTCTTTGCGATTACATCTCTGACTGGTGTTTTTGTTATATTGCAATTGCACAGTAAAGTAATAGGTTCTGAGATTCTATCAGTGCCTACTCTTTTTATGTTGCAATTGCTTGGTAATAATATGATTGTATCTCGGCCAGATGTTTTAATACTCCTGCCTTCCAGATTGCTCTTACTGGGGAGGTATTTACCCCAGTGGTTTGCTGCGCCCTAATAAAAATAAACGAAGCAGGAAAACATGTGGTTGCACACACTTCTTTGTGTCACACATGTCTGGGCTGACACTGTGGCTCAGATACCCTACATTCCAGTTATCTTTTGCTGCATAACAAACCACACCAAAATGTAATGGCATAAAACAACAGCTATTTTATTATGCTCATGGATTTTATGGATCAGGGATTTACACAGGGCAGAGTGAGGATTGCTCCTATCTATCCCCTCCGTGAGGTCTGGGGCCTCTGCTAGGAAGATTCAGATAACTGCGGGTGACATTATGGTTGCTGGAATTATCTGGAGGCTTCTTCAATCACATGTTTGGCTCCTGACCTGGGATGAACTAAAAACTGGGCTTTGCTGGGTCTGTCTGTTGGTGTGCCTGCCAGGTGGCCTCTTCATGTGGCTTGGGCTTCCTCACAGCATGGTTTCCTTAGGGTGGTTGTACCCATGGGGCTCCATGAGTGAGTGTTGCAGTAAACAAGATAGGAGCTGCTTAATTTTTTCTGACCTAGCCTCAGAAGTCATGTAGTCATCTTGGTTACAAATGAGCGACTAAGACTGGTCCAGACTTAACTGGAGGGAAATTAAATCCCACTTCTCGATGGGAAGAGTATCAAAGAATTTGTTGCCATCTTTAAAATCTTTACAATGAATATTTTATCCTTTCGTCAAATCTGGTTTCTCATTTTTGAATTAAAAATAAATGGGTTCATTGGTTAAAGGGCAAGTTTACTAAGCATCTATTAAAACACGCTGAGGCACAATAAGGAGTAAGGTAAAAGAAAAAAAATTCTTTCTTACAAAGAAGCTTGCAATTTAATCAGAAAGGTGGTATGCAAATATATGAAAACCTGAATAACACATTTACAAAGTTAAGTATCAAAGAGTGCAAATCAATATGCCATAGAACTTGGCAGTACTAGTTATGGAATTTTTATAATATGCAAATATTTTAGATCACATCCAAGGGAATATGTCTAATATAGCTAGGCACAGTAGCAAATATCACCCAAGCAACCCTTACAAAATTCAAGAGTCTATGAAAGGAGGAGTCAGATGAACACAGAATGTTAGAGTTGAAACTTTAGAGATTATTTATTCCAGTTCTTTCAATATGTAGATGGGAAACCCAAGGTCCAAATGTAAAATGACAATCAGTCCAGGAAGAGGGAAAGAACGCTAGTTTTCTTTTAGCTGAGTCGCCTTGAATATGTGAAACATAACTTCTATGGGTTTCAAGTGAAAGCTTAAATTGTCGGTCTGATTGTATCAGCCAGCTTAGGCTGTTATGCTTTAGTAACAAACCTCCCCCAAATCTCAGTGATTTACAGCCACGGTTTATTTCTTGCTTATGCTACAGGTCCATGGTGGGTCAGGTGTGGCTCTCCTTGATGATGATCTGGGAGCAGGCCCACAGAGCAGCCCCTATTTGGAACACTGGTGGTTGATTCAGAGGTAAAGACTTCATGGTGAAGTGAATACTGGCTCTTAAAGCTTCAGCTTGGAAATCACAGGCTATGACTAACATCAAAGGAACAAAAAGTATGTTCTTTCCTGGGGGGCGGGCTTGCCTGCAGGAAGGGGCAGCAGGTATTTTGAAAGAGAATGCAGTTCATCACAGTGATGGGGCAAAAGCCTGCAGTGAACTGCAGAACTCCAGGGAATGCCACCTGCTCTTGACCTGCTCCAGGTCTACCCGCCAATCAATTGAGGCTGCAATTCAGGTGATTCAACACCCAGCCCACTGTTCTCTTTTCTGGAATGATTCCTCCCTCGAGACCTTTCCTTTTTACTACTCAACAAAACATTGACTTCAAAATTGTCAATCAGCAGAGTCCTTTCCCAGACAGAAGGGCTATTTTTCTAAGGAGAAACTCCCATTTTTTAAAGGTTGTTCTAAACAGCTCTTGCAGCTTTCAGTTTGATTGATCTTTTTGGGCTGCATGCTCCAAAGCCTGGCCACGCGTGTCTTAAATCAGCCATGTCCATCTTACGTGTTTTATTTGGGAAGAGGAGACTTTCATCCCAAACGTGTTTTTTTTCCTGACAGAATTTGTCCTTAGAAATATGTAAATTCCATTACTAGCTATATAACTTTCCCATAAACTCCTTATTCATCTCTAAATTATGCTTAGGGGAGGCAAGATGGATGATATGTGCTTTTCAATGGTCTATGGAAGAGTTAGATGCAAATGTTTTAGAAACTGTTACTCTCAAGCTCTCCCTTTTCAACTAATAAGGTCATCAAAACTTAAGGATGCCCACTCGCTGTAGAAGCTGATCTGCAGAATCAACGGGCTTGTTTGCCAGACTAAAAGAGCTGGGATGCTTTCATCCCCAGAGTTTTTTGTGTTTTTATTTTTGTAACCTTTCATGTAGTGTAACTGGATGCTCCCAGGTTTAATGTACTTTCACCAATGGATTTTTGAAGCCCGCCTCCACTTTGTTCTTACTTTATGTAGAATTGCGGGGATGGCATTGACATGCGCTTTCAGAGGGAAGGTAAATTGAGTTCTGTCTTTAGCTATGGATTGCTGAACAGGTTGCAATATAGTTGTTGTGCCACTAGACTGGTGGTGACCTTCGTGTAGGGATTTTTGTATATTTTACAAAGCAAACATAAATCCAATGAGCCTTAGTCATGGCTGAAAGCCAAACTGAGAAAAACCTTTGAAATCTAGATTAAAAAACCATTGTGGCATTCATTTCATATAGGTCAATGATTTATAAAAGTGAGGGGTATTAACTTCAAATAGCCCAGCTCTGTTCACCCCTGACACACAAAAAAGGCAAGTTCTTGGGAAAATGCCACTGTTGTCTCAAGGTAAAAAGCAAAGAGTAAAGTAACAGAATATTTTCTGGTTGAAAAATAATAACAAGGTCCTTACTGACCCATTCAATCATTAGCTTCTATCTCAGTTCACACGTTGAAATGCCTTCTCAAATGGTTATGCATTTGACTTGTGGGGAAGTAATAGCCTAAACTTTTAGAGTAAGCAAAGTCCACCCACAGCAGCAAATTAACATACAATAACTTTAATAAGAGATGTTAACTGGCCAATTAACCATGCACCACAATAGTCTAGATCCAAGCTCTCACACACCCAGAGGAATAGTCTGTAGGAGCCCAAGAAACCATTACTATAGCCATTTTCCTAAATACTTGCAGGAAAAGAAAGACCAAAATGTGCCACTGGTACTATCTAGAGTTCATATTTTAAAAAATCCCAGGAGACAAAGATAAAGTAAATGTTTGAATATTATAGCAAACATTAATTTGATTGTAAATTAGCGGGCATTATTTGAATATCACTGTCATCTTTGAGAATAAATTTTATATTTGATCTAAGTTCTCTAGGGTTATTTAGAATCTGTTTTATATTGTCTAGGAGGCAAGAAACAAAAATGATGACAACTTCAATTCTTCCTGTAGTGCTTGTGAATGAGTGGTTGGTCTCCTGGCATGGAGACCATTGTCTTTCTGTTTTGTATATTCTTCACTCAATCTATACTCAGCATATATTTCTAAGCTTATACTAGTAATGGGAAATTAGAAGACTACCTCTAAATTCTTGCTTCTGGATCTAATTTACATAACACCCATCAAGAGAGCATTTTACATTTACCTGCACATAAAATGATGCATGTATATACATTTATTTATGTATGCTTATGTATATATAATTTCTAACAACTGGACACTGCTGAAAGCATGAGAGTAAAACCTCAGGAGCTTCCCCAAATTCTGAAGCCATGGAATGGGCTAAGGGCTATCTATGTAGAGCCGTTTTTCTAATGTGCTATTTCGTCAGAATGCATCATAGTGTATAGGAGCAGGGCTTCCTGGAAATGAAATGGGACAAAATCCTGAGAAACAGAATTTAAAATAAAGGATATAAAAAAGAGGAGGCACAGTATGAACCGTTAGCTTTTGCTGTGGAACAAACACAAAATTCAGTGGCACAGTGATTGTTAGGGTTGCTCTGCGGAGCTCGGATGGGCTGGCCTGGGCTTGGCGCCGGACTTCAGGTTCCATCCAGGTCTGTGTCCTGTGGCGCCCAATCTTCGGGGGCCAGCAGACTGCCCAGGACTTGTTCTTCTCGTGGTGATAGTAGAAGCTTAAGGGCATAGCCCAGCTGCACCAGCCTCTGCTTACATCATGTTTGCTAACATCCCATTGGCCAAAGCAAGTCACGTGGCCACCTGCAAAGTCAGGACCAGGATCATATGAATATTTTGGTCACAAGTCATACATTTTGACTAAAAAATCTCCCCCATTGCCACCCAAAACAAATAGAACCAGCCACTGAGCAGGCTGGGTTCTGCTGTTAACAAACTGCTGACTTTGCTGGAATCGTGGTGTGAAGGAAAACCCCTATTCTGTAAAACTACTGTTTGGAATTCTCTGCTATTCTTTGGATGGCCTCTATCTAATTCTGAAAAAGTAACTTTGCTTTCTAGCCTGCTTGAATAATGGGGGAGATAAACTTAGCTGTCTGACCTTGTAGGCCAGAGACTAGATACACCCAATGCCATGCCAGGTGCATTTTTTAATTGATAGAACTGGGTAGTTTTTCAAGGCTGCCGCCAGCAAGCACACAAAGGGCTGGCTCTTCCATAAAAAGGGAAGTTCTGCTTGTAGCTTTGCTTAGAATTTGGATTCATTTCCCTAAGACTGCCGCGGTGAATAAAATGTAACTCCAAACTCTCAGAGCGCTGTTTGGTTCTTGTCCAGTTTTTCTGTAACAGTGGATGCTATGGGGTAAACACAATCTAAGTCACCCAAGAACTCAGTCTGTCCACTTGAAGAATGGGCACGCCCTCATCCTCTTCTGCAAGTTCTAACCTGATGGCATGAAGTCTTGGGCAAAGGTCATTGTTTATTCTTCATGAAGGCAGTGACCTTCCCTAAATCTAGACCAAAGCTTTTCAAATAAAATCACTCCAGCCAAGAGAAACACTGAGCCAAAGGAATAGCATCTTCTTTATCTCATTTCTCTAAAAACTTTGGGAACAGCTTTCCTCAAGCAAAGGCGGCATAGCTGTTGTCTGGGGTGGAGCATTGCTCTGCTGCTGAACAACGGGCAGCTCACGACCCTAGCAACTGGGGGTGCAGGGGGTGGGGGGGTGGGGGCTAACAAGACCAAGACATTTAGCAACTAATCATGGATCTCCAGGAAGGAGACAAAGCTACCTAGCAACTCTCCAAACAGAATTGCCTTCCACCCTGTGAAAAGAGCTTGATTAATGGATTCAAAGAGTTTGGTGGTAACCATTGACATCCAATCCTAGAATACATGTATAGGAATGTGAGGCTAGCAAAGTTATTTCAGGCTGGGCCTGGGGTTGAGCTGCCACGGAGGAGGACACTCAAATCACAGTGACTGGTGTCTTACGTCTTTAAATGTGGATTCCCAGTGACTTCTAATTCAGCTGTGGTGAGACTCAATGAGAGGGCAGCAAACTGTAATGCAAGTGGTCATGTACAATTTTGGACATCTAGGCCATTAAAACCGGGATGTTTGTGTTTTCTGGTTAATGCATCTCATTCTTAGTGATACGATTTTTGGGAAAATTTAATCAAGTCTGAGGAATACAAAATCCATTTAAGTGAAATTGAGTCTTAAGACATATTTTCATTGAATTGTGTAGGACTACTGAGTCATCCTTTTCCATTGTAGGGTTATACATATGTTAGAGATCAGAGGCTTCTAGTGGACTTGCCCAGTTTATTTGGCTAGAGTAAAGATTTATCTCTGATTTTTATACCTGGTTTAGCAGAAAGAATGCCTCAAGAGATATTTAGCATTCACATTGACTTAGCTTCTGAGGCATTCCATTTTGTCTGCTGGTTCCAAGCACTGCTTCTGGACTTCCTAGACCTTATTATTTTGGGGCTACAATCTGGACTAATGGGCCACTATCCACTTTGATGCATTGGTTGGCTTTCTCTTTAGTGTCAAATATCTACCTCAGTCTTTGACTTCCTGTTTTCTCCCATAAACAACCCCAAAGCACTCATAGCAGCCCTCCTGTTTTATTGCCCATAACTGGGCTTTCAACAATAAGGCCTGTTTGGGGATGATTTGGGCTTGAAGGTGGGCCTCAGAAACCTGTTCGCATTTTCTCCCACTCTCAGTGCTGCAGGCAAATTAATAAATAGAGAGAAACTAACATTTCTCAAACATGCACTGGGGGCTCCGAGGCAACTAACTGAAACAACACATTGGTTAAAAACAAATATTCCTAATTATAGAAGTTTATCACATGTTGGTGATTTTTGTGCATTATGGTGGTAGTGTTGCCAACTTTAAAGTGACCTTAAATATTTGTATCAATTTATCAGAGATTTTAAGAGGTTTTAAACTATTTTTTTTGAGGTTTTATTTTTTTTAATCTTTAATTTCTTTATTGGTTAAGGTATTACAAATGTGTCCTCATTCCCCCATTAACCCCCAACCTCCCCCATCCCCCCCCACCCCCACTCATGTTCTCATACCCCTGTTGTCCATATCCATTGGTTTGGCTTATATGCATGCATATAAGTCCTTTGATTGGTCTCTTCCCCTTACCCCCACCCTCCCCTACTTTCCCTCTGGGGATTGATAGTCTGATCACTGTTTCTCTGTCTTTGGATCTGTCCCTGTTCATCAGTCTATGTTGTTCTCTATATTCCACAAATGAGTGAGATCATGAGGTATTTATCTTTCTATGACTGGCTAATTTCACTTAGCATAATGCTCTCCAGTTCCATCCATGCTGTTGCAAATGGCAAGAGTTCCTTCTTTTTTACCGAAGTGTAGTATTCCATTGTGTAGATGTACCACAGTTTTTTAATCCGCTCATCTGCTGACGGGCACTTAGGCTGTTTCCAAATCTTAGCTATGGTGAATTGTGCTGCTATGAACATAGGGGTGCATATATCCTTTCTGATTGGTGTTTCTGGTTTCTTGGGATATATTCCTAGAAGTGGGATCACTGGGTCAAATGGGAGTTCCATTTTTAGTTTTTTGAGGAAACTCCATACTGTTCTCCACAGTGGCTGCATTCCCACCAGCAGTGCAGAAGGGTTCCTTTTTCTCCACATCCTCTCCAACACTTCTTGTTTGTTGATTTGTTGATGATAGCCATTCTGGCAGGTGTGAGATGATACCGCATTGTTGTTTTGATTTGCATCTCTCATATAATTAGTGACTGTGAGCATGTTTTCATATGTCTTTCGGGCTTCTGTATGTCCTCTTTCGGGTTTTAAACTATTTTTATGAACCCTTGGATGCTGACAAGAATGTCCAGTGTTTCTGTTCATTTTTCACGTATTTGGAGTCAGTTTATTTATTTCTGGCCTATTAGGCCTGCTTTCCTTGTTTGCCAATCTTTCATGAATTTAAGTTTTGTTCCAGCTCTGAGTTCTCCAGAAGCAAACTCTTTTAAATGGGTGCTTCCAACCACTAGTTCATCTATTGATACATTTTGGGTGTGCTAGCGCAGTTTTACGATTTAAAATCACAATTTTGGAGACCTATTCCTGCATCTTCTCTGTTATTTTGCCTTGTAAAATCCAAAGTGTGTTTTTACCTATTGATGCCAACTTATTTAGATACATTTTTACCATTTTGGTTGTATATTTCTCTTACATAACAGATCTTGAATAAAGAAAGCTGTATAGAAAAAGCAGGTTTTAAGGAATAGCAAAGCTTGGTTGGGTATGCCTGGAAACATTAGGTTTTTAATGTTATTTTATCATTGGAATCTGAAGAAATGCTTGTCTATGTAAGTCTTCCAATACTGATAGGCATTGTTGAGTGTTTAACCCTAAGTATACTATGTTAGTCCATTTGGGTTGCTGTAACAGAATGCCACAGATCAGGTGGCTTCTAAAGAACAGAAATTTATTTCTCAGAGTTCTGGATGCTAGGAAGTCCAAGATCATGGTGCTGGTGTCTGTGGAGGACCCACTTCCTGGTTCAGACATAACTGTCTTCTTGCTGTGCCCTCACATGGTGAGAAGGACAAGGGAACATGCTGGGGTCTCTTGCATGAGGGCTCCACCCTCATGACCTAACTCCCTTCCCAAGTCCCAACATCCAAAATACTATCATCACATTGGGCATTAGGATTTAACATATGGATTTTAGGGGGGACACACAAACATTCTGTCTGTAGCATGCACTAATAGTGTCTTTTATAGTAAGTGGCATTACTAATTTTATTTGAGCAATCCTTTGTATAAGCAAAGTTGCCATCACCAAATTATCATTGCAAGTAGAAACTTAAAAACAAACACCCACCCTGATTATCACTAGACTGTTTTACGTATTTTATCTCACGGCACCAACTATAGAAGGAACTATTGTGTCCATTTTACAGGTAAGAAAACTAAGGCTCAGAGAAGCTAAGTAACTTTTCAAATTCTCTGACTCAGATCAAGACTTAAGCCGAAACCGGTTTGGCTCAGTGGATAGAGCGTTGGCCTGCGGACTGAAAGGTCCCAGGTTCGATTCCGGTCAAGGGCATGTACCTGGGTTGCGAGCATATCACCAGTAGGAGATGTGCAGGAGGCAGCTGATCGATGTTTCTCTCTCATCGATGTTTCTAACTCTCTATCTCTCTCCCTTCCTCTCTGTAAAAAATCAATAAAAAAATATATTAAAAAAAAAAGACTTAAAACGAGAGTAAGAGTGAGTTCATTTGAATTCAAACACTATTTTTCAAATCTTTCGAACATAACAGCCTTCTTCATTTCAACAGGTTTTCACAACAGATTATGGGATCATCCCACAGATCTGCCCCCAACTTCAAATGCCAATAGCAAGCAGTAGGTCCTGAGGTAACCCGCAACTTCTGTCTGATTTGGCTGCAAATCAGAGGTTTCCACAATCGCCTCCTCAGGTTCAATCATTCTCTAGAATAGCTCCCAGAACTCAGGGAAACACAGCCTTATGTTTATCAGTTCATTGTATAATAAAAGGATATGATAAAGGACACAGATGGATAGCCAGATGAAGAGATAAATAAGGGAAGCCCAGAAGGGTGCCAACTGCAGGAGCTCGTGTCCCTGTAGAGCTGGGGTGCACTGCCCTCCTGGCAGGCAGCCCAGAAGCAATCTGAACCCAGTACTTTGGGAATTTTTATGGAGGACTCATTATGTAAGCACGATCAATTATAAACTCAATTTCCAGCCCCTCTACCCTCTCTGGAGAATGGACAACAAAGGTCTATTGGGTATGTGAGGCACCTCCATGGTCCGCTACATGTACCTATGTCTGTAGGTTGCTGTGTGCATTAAAGAAAATACACACAGATAACATACTGAATTTTGTAATTTCCTAGAGCTAGCATTAATAGGGGCTTTATTAGTTATTAACAGGTTTGACTCCTGAGAGAGGCAATCAGTTCGGGAAGACCAATACTGGGTAGATTTAAAAGACTGTATTAGAAGTTTAGCCATCATTTAAAATATATGGGCTCCTCACTCTAGCCAGAGTTTGGCTTAGTGGTTGGAGAGTCGACCCACAGACTGAAGGGTCGCAGGTTCAGTTCTAGTCAAGGTCACTTTGTTTGCAGCCTCCATCCTGTACCCATGTGCGGGAGGCAACCAATCCATGTGTCTCTTTCACATCGATGTTCCTCTCTCTCTCTTGTTTCCCCCACTCCCTTCCACTCACTCTCTCTAAAAAAGAAAAAAAATGATTAATGGACAAAATATCCTCAGGGGAGGATTAAATAAAAAAAGTCTGATCTAAAATATGTGGCTTCCTTGACCTAATTTATATGGACTCTCCTCTCCTCAACTTCAACAGACATTTAGCAATCCTGATATCAAATCCAAGAATAAAGCAAATTTTGGTAAGTTTACTTAAAGGGGAGAATGAGCCAGTTGTATTTATGTGCCTATAATGAGGAAAGAGAGGCAGCTGTATTCTAACCGAGGGTGTTATAAATTGAGAACTTGGGTGAGAAAGATACACACAGAGTAACTTATAGAATCCTGTCAGCAATGCTACTTTTGAAATAGCACTTACAAGCTCTCTGGCAAAACAAAAGTGAAACAACTGGAATCGCTCCAGCCTCAGGCTTGCAAAACCCCCAGTAAGTGAAGCCAATAAACAGATGCACATTCCTACCTTGAACCACACCCCCTCCCCCACACTCTTTCATGAATCCTACGCATCAGCACTCACAAAAATATTCAAACTTGGTTTCCAAAATCAAGGCCTCCACCCACACTCACCACAGCCACGATCGCCTATCTCCTCTCCCTTGGCCATTTCCCAATACTGTACACTGACTCTCCTGCCGGCTTTGCATGCTTCGGGTGTCAGACCAGGACTCTCAGCAGAGTCATTCAAAAAGGATATCAAGCCCTAACCTGTTTGGCTCAGTGGAGAGAGCGTTGGCCTGCAGACTCAAGGGTCCCAGGTTCGATTCCGGTCAAGGACATGTACCTTGGTTGCGGGCACATCCCCAGTGGGGAGTGTGCAGGAAGCAGCTGATCGATGTTTCTCTCTCATTGATGTTTCTAACTCTCTATCCTTCTCCCTTCCTCTCTGTCAAAAATCAATGAAATATATTAAAAAAAATAAAATTAAAAATAAAATAAAAATCATCATTCTCCCCCTTTTAAAAAAAAAGAGGATATCAAATAGATGGAGCCTTGTGTCGCAGCATTAGAGACCTTTGTCTGCGTCTTAGCTGTCTGTAGGAGTGTGGTTCAACCAGCTACGATGCCTATGGTGTAGTCATTTGTTCATTCCGTAAATATCTTGAATTCTGTTTTTTGCTAAGCACTGCACTAGGCACCAAGGATACTGTAGGGCACGGGCCCCAGTTCTTTCCCTTCAGGGTAGTCTGGGAGGGAGATAAACAGGTAGACAGGAGTGTAGGGCACCATGGAAACACCTAGGCGAGGGAGGGGGCAGGGCAGGGTCATGAAAGGCTCTTTGAGGAAGAGTGAATTAGCGGGGTGAAGGTGGAGAAGGTAGATGTGAGAGGAGTTGAGGAGAGAGCATGTGCAAAGTCCTGGGATTACAATTCCGTATTAATTTGCCAAAAGGCGATTATAAGAGATCAATGAGAGTACTATATATCCATTGTACCCTGAATTCTTGGTCCAGAACCGGTCCATCAAGCTGCGGGAGTTGGAAAGAAGTCCTGCCTTGTTCCAGGGATGCTGAGACCAGGGTGAGTTCTATTGGGTCAGCAGAATATATTTGAAATTTGAATTTGAATGTCTGTAGGATGTATACATTGTTTGTAGTTTGCCCCAAACCCTGCCACTTTCTGGTGTTGTGAAGCAGTGTTCTCTTTGTGGAGAGCAGGGTGACAGGGATGCACCAGAGGGCATATCTACCAGGAAGACCAAATAAGGCAATTCATCTGGTTTCCAGGCAGAACAATGCCTGGGGAAGCAGAGTTAGCATCACTACAAGGCAAGGAAGAGAAGAGGCACGTAGACCAAGCGCAGCCTCGGGCTGATGGGCCCTGGCAGACACTGCCCTCCAGCACCATGGGAAAGAAAAGAAAAAACAAAACAAAAGAAAACTACTGTAATAGTGCAGAAACCCAATCTCCAGAACTGGGTCCTTGATCAGAAGGGAGACAAGGCCAGGCTCTCTGGATGTTGTGTTACCGGTCTGGTGCCCTTTAGATTCCTTTTATATAGAAGTTAACGTTGAGGAGTGACCAGGGCAGAGCTTGCTTTGGAGGAAGGAATTAAGCTCCATCAGATTGATGATTAGAAGGATAATGCAGAGATCCAGGTGAGTCAACATGACCTGCCTATCTGCTGTCTTAAACAGCAGAGTCTGAATTTCGTTGGACGTGACTGGGTCTGGGTGCACCAGTGGCGACTCTTAGTCATTTCTGCATTCCTTTCTTAGTTGCATCAGGCATCCTCTCTGTCCCTGGGCCCTTGGCCATTTGTTTTCCCCTGCTGCTATGGCAACTAGCTTCACTTAGGCACACCCCAACAATGCCCTGCTTCCCGCCCCAGCTGTGCATACTTGCTTGCTGTTCTGGGCTTTCCCATGGCCCCTGAGATATGAATTGCTGTGGGATCTGAATTGGCAACATGCTACGTGCCACCTAAAAGTGTGGGGGCAGTTACTACTCTGTGAAATGAGTTTTAGTCAAGGTGAGATGGACACTAGCTGATAAATTCTTCTTCCTTCTTCCTTCTGAGACGTAATAGCTCATATGTCTCAGAAGATGGCTGTAGGAGATGGAACAAATAATTGCCCTTATTTGCAAGCAGTGGCCAATGCAGTGGCCTTCCTTCCCTGCCTCACTCAGCCTTTGCCTCAGGCTTCGCCAAGATTCAATCAATTTTAGAATTGTGCTGATGTCAGTAGCCTACAGGTCAGTAGCTGCACAGCCCAATATTAGCCAAGAACCACATGTGTCTGCAGAGCACTTGAAACATGTCTGGTTCTAATGAAAATGTTGTATAAAAAATAAAATACACATTAGACTTTGAAGATGTGCTACAAAAAAGATGAAAATGCCTCATTAATTTTTTATACTTATTACATGAAGCAATGATAATATTTTGAGTTAAATAAAATGTACTATTCAGATTAATATCACCTGGTTCATTTAAAAGTGTGCTATTACATTTCCCTTGGATATCATTTGTGTATAATTTGTGGAATCCACTTCTTTGCCCATTGAAAAGTTGAGAGCCACATCCAGCAGTCTCCCATTTTTTTTTTGTTCTTTTGGAATAGCTCTTATTTTATAGAATTTCTGAAAGGTTATTAATCAGTGATGTTTCAATAAGTGATAGTTCTAAAGTAAGGGAGTGTTTTCATAGGGGTCAAAAGAAGCAATAGCTTGTGTAATTTGTTTTATGTGAATATTAATATAGCTATCAATATTTGTTAATACCTAATTTTATAGTATGTTAAATTTGTAATTTGAATTATAAATGAACAAGGGCCTCTATTCAATGCCTTACTAGGCATATTAGGATACTAGTAAGTGCAATGGGTGTTTTAAATGCCAACAGTTTTATAGGCGTTAATCTTCTGGTATATTTTATTATTTGTGTTTTCTATGCTATAATTGAATATAATGAGTGTAGTGCCTAAGGTTTAGAATTTGTGCTTTTTTCCTTTTTGTTGCCCGCTGCTATTATCAATTACATGTTGTGATTTGGAGGGCTAAATTAAATTTGTTGCAGGATTTGGCCCTGCTCCTTTTTCTGGAATTTCCTTGTGGCTTTCTTGCCCAGGGTATTTCGTCATCAAACTGATTAAGCTCTTATGCACATAATCTTACGTTTCATAATCTGACATTGGCTATGCACTCTATACAGTATGAGTCAAATAGCTGTGGATTCTATTCTGTTCTATAAAAAGAAAGGGTTTTGGCTTGGAGTCACATTCTTTCTTTTGGAATTTGGTTCTGGCTGGATTGAAATATTGTTAAAAAATAATTTGGTGAGAAATTGCTTGAGGGATAAGGATTGAGTGAGTTCATACTTAAAAGAAATGTGACTTAAGAATGAGGGAGGAATGGGGAGGGCAAGAAGTCAGCAGGGAATAGAGGGAACATATCTATCTATCTATCTATCTATCTATCTATCTATTTGTTTTTACTTAAATCTTTATTGTTGAAAGTATTACATAAGTCCCCTCCCCACCCCCCCTTTGACCCCTTCTAGTCCACCGCCTCACAGCCCCTGCCCCCTGTCCCAGGCCTTCACCACCCTATTGTCTGTGTCCATGGGTTATACATACATGCATACAAGTTCTTTGGTTGATTTCTTCCCACCCACCTACCCATCCACCCCCACCTTCCCTCTGAAATTCCACAATCTGGAAGGAACAGATTTTAAACATTCGAAAGGAACAGTGCTTTAAAAACAACAAATCAAAATTATTTGCCATAACAACACTCTATCGAAATATAAGCTTTTTGGTTTTAGTTGTAAGTCACCATAATAGCAGAATATGTACCTTTTATTTTTGGTAATCAATTTATTGTTAAAGACCAGAAAACATACTATCCAGGATTTTGAAATATTGAAGGAGGACTATTTATTCCAAGATGATTGTAAAAATGACCTACACTATTCTCTCAACGGACACACTATTTGAGTGGGTCCCAGTAGCTAGATTATGAGGTGAATTTTATATGCCACCGATTTACTAATTTTCCTTCATTTCTAGCCTCTAAATTCTGTTTCTTTGAAATTTTGTGGGTTTTTTCTCCTCAAGTAAAAGAAACTAAATGTAGAGAAACAATTTCATCAAAAGCTTTATTTTGATGAGAAAATGAATGAAAAGTTAATTACACACATACTTTTATCTGAATTGCTATGCTAGCATTAACTTCGTTCAAAAGCACAAGTAAGCAGAATGCTGGGACAGTCATAGTAAATCAGGTATTTCAAACCGAAGTCCCTAAACTGTTTAGCAGCCTTTCGGGACAGTTAGAGTTACAGGCAGAGGTTTACCTCTTGTTGCATTCATACCCCACAGGAATTTTTATCTATGCCAGAGAGGTTCACTTGCAAAGCTGATCTAAGCTCATTGAACCATTAGTGGCAATGGAGACAGCATTCCAAGGTTTGCGCCAACCTCCCACTGGACCAAGGCCCACTCCCACAGTCATGTCCAGTCTGGTTTTATGTTAAATAAACATCTTTTAAACATTACTGTTAACAGCTTTCACTGCTCATAAAATTAAGCTTATGTTACTCTGTTAACATTTTATGACCCAGAGAGGTAGGTTATCACAGGCAGACAACTGTGAAAGAAAATGAACTGTAGCTTAGATTTTTTTTGAGGGGGGGGTGGGGGAGGGAGGGGCAACCAACTTCAAGTATAATTTTAACAGCAAATATCATCGTGGTAGTCACTTTTGGAAGTTATAAGAAAATGACAGGGATGATGTTCATGCTAAGCCTGGAAGGCAGGACTTGGCGGACCTGGGACTGATAAGTACCCACAAGGTTGGCTGTAGCCTGTGGCCAGCAAGGGCTGTATTTTATTCATTGTTATTCTTCCAGTCCGAGGATAGCCCTGACACATGGCAAGCCCTTGGAAAATGTCTGTAGAATGAGGAAGGGTGGAAGGCTAGAAGTTGTTTTAGTGGCACTGCCAGCCCAACCAAGAAAGTACTGGGTGTATTATCCGGATGTGAGTCACGAAAGGGAGCAGGTGAACACCGATGGGGTAATAATGGGAGATGGGAGCACAGGAGGTTGGCTGAGGTTTTCTAGTGCATTCTGCACCTTCAGGATTGCACGTGTGCTTTTCTGAGAAGCACAATAGAGGTGATTCATGGAAGAGACAAATCAGATACAGGCATGTCAGAACCAAGCAGGCTAAGGAAAACTTGGAGTCATACCTGTGTTCATGGTAAGCAGAAATCACATTTTTGAAGAATGCAAAAGGGACTAAGTAAGAAGAGCTAAGTAAGTAGAAAGCCATTGAAAACACTGGGAAAAAATGCTAAGTTCATTTATGAAGAAAATATTTAAGACCAATTCTTAATAAGGGAATGAGAATTAAAGTAATAATTGCATTTGCAGTATTTATGGTAATGTTTTCCTTTTTAAAATTTTATTTATTTATTTACTTATTTATTTATTTTTTAATCCTCACCCAAGGACATGTTCATTGATTTTTTTTGCAAAGAGGGTGAAGTGCTGGAGGCTAAGACCAGCAGGTTATAATTATGCAAGAAATCCTTCAGAAGGCTGATGGACCTTGGGCTTTTAGCAAGGTCTAAAGGCTATGCACCAATTGTTCTGTTGAGACAATGGTGACTGAAGGCAGTTCCCCTAACCTGATAATCTTTTACTGTTTACCAAATTTCACCTTTGATATGTTTGCTTGCTTTGCTAAAGGGCGAATGTATGTTCTAGTAAATAAAAGCAAAGGGGATGGAAAAGTCAGAGAGCTTCTCCACTAGAGGGAAGTGATCCGCCTGGCTTTCCCCCATGCCTTCCAAATTTATATTTCTTGTCTAGTCTCTTCATTTGTGTCTCAGCCCCTTCTCCAGATTGCTGTGAAAGACTGCGGCAGTAAGGGAGCAAGAGAGAGAAACATTGATGTGAAAGAAAAACATTGATCGGTTGCCTCTGGTAAACAGATTTATATCAGGGAAGATGGTTAAAGTATCACTATGCCCCTTGTAAGGGAGGCTTGCTTCCCATTCAGCACTGGTGGGCAGTGGTAGGCATTTGTCATATTTAGGTACCTCTCTGGTCAAGGGTGCCATCCGTTCTCATTTTTGACAACACCTTTGTCCCCTGCATTCCCAGACTATAATGGTTCTAAGAAGAGTTCTTCCAAGCTCCTTTTCTTGCCAAAACTATTTCGAGGGCCGGCAGACACATGTGGGATCCCATCTTCCATGTCTGTCAGAAATTAAGAACTTGAGAGGATGGGGACAGTTCTGATTTTCTTTCTACCTGTTACCTTTCCTCCCCCACTTGCCGTCTCTGTCCAATTTTCTTTTTCTATGTCAGTACCAAGGAGCAGATCATCAGCTTTGCTGGCCAACCAGCCATCCAGATAGGAAATAAAATGCCAATCTGTCCTTGTACTTACCCCAATCTTTTTTTTTTAAATTCTTACCTGAGGATATGTTTTTATTGATTTTAGAGAGAGGGAGAGGGAGAGGGAGAGGGAGAGGGAGAGGGAGAGAGGGAGAGAGAGAGAGAAGAGAGAAATATCAATCGGTTGCCTCCTATATATGCCCTGACTGAGGATCAAACCTGCAACCTAGGTATGTTCCCTGACTGGTAATCAAAACCACAACCTTTGGTGTATGGGACAACACTCCAACCAACTGAGCCACCCGGCCAGGGTAGTCACCCTAATCTTTACAAGTAATTACTCTGGGAGCCTCATTAGAGATGGTCAAGCTTGTCTTGGGAAGGGGAAGTGATCTTCTCTCTCTCTTTCTCTCTCTCTCTCCTGCACGGGAGCAGGGGGGATAGACTCTTACCATGAATTGCTATTCTAAGGCTGGTGACCTTCTCCCCTCTCAGTTCTCTTTTATAGAGACTAGAGGCAGATCATGTGGTGGAGGTGGGTGGTGGTAAGACCCGTTCTATATTTTTGCTTCCCTCTGTAAGGTCTGTGGGAAGGAAGGTAGCCCCCGTGTTGACTGCTTTGTGTACATAAAACATGGGGTACTTAGTACCTTCTATCTTTAGCCCTGACTCTTAGCTGAAATATTACACCATGAGAAAAAAATCCAAGTTGACATCTTGTTCCATATCCTTAGGCACCAGAACTTGCTCCTTGTGCTGGTTGTTCTCTGCCCAAGAGCTTTTTCCTCACCCTTCTCTGTTTGAATACGCCCTGGGAGGCTGATTTCTGTGGACCCTGCCATCTTGGCTCCCTTGTCCTCGTGCTTCTGGTTAGCTTTGGCTAATGGAAGATACTGGTAGAAGATTGGAGAGTGGTAAAGAAGGAAGTTGGAATGTTTATAACCCTGAACACCACACCTCCTAACCCAGCTGTGGGCAAACTACGGCCCGAGGGCCGGATCCGGCCTGTTTGAAATGAATAAAACTATTGAAAAAAAAGACCGTACCCTTTTATGTAATGATGTTTACTTTGAATTTATATTAGTTCACACAGACACTCCATCCATGCTTTTGTTCCGGCCCTCCGGTCCAGTTTAAGAACCCATTGTGGCCCTCAAGTCAAAAAGTTTGCCCACCCCTGTACCTAACCCATGATCTTTTGTGGATGAAATACCTACCTAGTGGCCCTGCTTCCTTAGCTCCAGCTATAACCATTCCCTCCTCTTGCTCCTTCAGTTTAAGGCTGGTAAAGCTTCCCACTCTTGCTAATGTCAAGGTACATTCCCATCCCATGCTGGGTCTCTAACCCCTTAAACCCTGTTTGCACCTCTGAAAAGAGTCCATTCACTAAAATAATTTTAGTTAAATTCTTTAAGCAGGCCATTTGTTTCCTGACAAATATGCTCCCTTTTTCCATTAGCAAAATATCCTGAGGTCTTCCATGTCATTACATATATATTTCCTTAAATGAAGATGGATCATAGTCTGATCAGGAGGAAACCTCAGACCTACCCAACTTGAAGGGCATTCCACAAAATAACTGTCTTGTACTCTTCAAAAATATCAAGGTCATGATATTTGAAGACAAAGGAAAACCAAGGAATTTTTCCAGGTTAAAAAAAAAATTTCAGAGACATAACAAAGTAAATTCAAATCCTGGTCCTGGACCAGAAAGAAAAAGGGGTTTTACTTTATTTTATAATTTAAATTTTATTACATTTATTGGGGGTGATATTGATTTTAAGATTACATAGGTTTAAAACATACAATTCTATAACACATCACCTGTATATGGTATTGTGTGTTCACCACCCAAAGTTAAGTCTCCTTCCATCACCATATATTTGACCCAGTTTACTCTTGTCTATCGCCTCTTCCCCACTTTTCCCTCTGGCAATCACCATGCTGTTGTCTGTGTGCATGAGTTTTATATGTTTATTATCTTTTTTGTCTGTTGCTTTCAGTTTTATATCCCATATAAAAGTGAAATCATATGGTGCTTGATGTTTTTTGTCTGACTTATTTCACTTAGCATGATATTCCCAAGATCCACCATGTAATTGCAAATAGCAGTATTTCATCTTTCTTATGGCTGAGTAGTATTCCATTGTGTATATGTACCACATTTTCTTTATCCAATCATCATCGAAGGGCATGTAAGTTGTCTCCATGTCTTGGCCACTATGAATAATGCTGCAATGAACATAGGGGTTCATATATCTTTACAAATAAATATTTTCAAATATTTGGGGTAAGTACCTAGAAGTGAATTGGGGTCATATAGTAGCTCTATTCTTAATTTTTTGAGGAAATTCCATACTGTTTTCTATAGGGGCCATACCAATTTATATTCCCATCAACCATGTATGAGAGTTCTTTTTCTCCCTAACCTCTCCAACACTTATTATTTCTTATCTTGTTAATAATAGCAATATAACAGGTATAGTGTGGTACCTCATTATGGTTTTGATTTGCATTTCCTTAGTAGCTAGTGAAGTCGAACATCTTTTCATATAGTGTATCTGTTTTCCATTTGTATGTCTTTTTGGGCAAAGCATCTGTTCAGGTTCTCTGTCTATTTTTAAGTTGGATGGTTTGTTTTTTTGTTGTTGAGTTATATGAGTTCTTTATATATTTTGGATATTAGCCTCTTATCGAAGGTATTGTTTGTAAATATATTCCCCAATTTGGTTTAGTTGATGGTTTCTTTTGTGGTACAGAAGCTTTCTAGTTTGATATGGTCCCATTCATTTATTTTTTGCTTTTGTGGTATTTCCCTCCTTTGGGGTCAAATTCATAAAATACTATCTAAGATCAAGGTCCATAAGTTTAGTACCTATGTTTTCTTCTATGTATTTTATTGTTTTAGATCTTATTTTTAGGTCTTTAATCCACTTTGGGGTAATTTTTCTCTATGGTGACAAAGAGCAATCTAGTTTTATTCTTTTGCATGGGGCTTTCCAATTTTCCTAGTACCATTTTTTGAAGAGGTTTTCTTTTCTCCAGTATATGTTTTTGGCTCCTTTGTTGAAAATTATTTGCCCATATAATGTGGGTCGATTTCTGGCTTCTCAATTCTGTTCCATTGGTCTGTTTGTCTGTTTCTTTTTGTGAATACCATGTTGTTTTGATTATCATTGCTCTGTATTGAAAGTTGAAGTCAAGGGAGTGTGATACCTCCAGCTTTGTTCTTTTTTTCTCATTATTGCTTTGGCTGCTTGAAGCCTTTTGTGGTTCTACACAAATCTGATAATTTTTTGTTCTATTTCTTTAAAAAATGCCATTGGGATTTTGATGGGGATTGCATTAAATGTGTATATTGCATTGAGTAATATGGCCATTTTAACTAAGTTGATTCTTTTAATCTATGAATATGGAATATCTTTCCATTTCTTTGTGTCTTCTTCAAAGAAAGAGTGGTTTTAAATTTTGTTCTAAATTTTATGGGCTTGTGTGTGTGCATCCGTGTATGTGTGTGTGTGTGTGTGTGTGTGTGTGTGTGTATATATATATATATATATATATAGAGAGAGAGAGAGAGAGAGAGAGAGAGAAAGCAGGTAAGAAGGAGAGAGGGAGGGAGAGAGAAAAAAAGAGAGAGGAAGTGAGAGAGAGAGGAGAAGAAGAAAGCAATTGTGATAAAATGTTGACATTTGGGGAATGTTGAAAAAAGGTACATAGGGATTTTTTTGTACTATTTCATAAGTCAAATTATTTCAAAATAAAATGACTGTACAGCGTACATGACCTCTGCTTTGCTGTGGCTCTTTTATTTAGGTTGTGTCCCATTTATTTCCTAGCACAATAATCCTGCAGTAAATACTCTTGTAAATATATTTTTCTGCCAATATTTTTGTTGACTAGAGTTGAGGAAATAGAACTGTTGAATCTAAGGTCACACACTTTTTACCTTTTGGTAGATTTTGCCAAGTTGCCAAGACTGTTCAGTAAACATCTACAACCTGTTATATATTATTGCAAAAATGTGAGAAAGTTTTTATTAAAATGTTAGACTTTAACCTGTACAAATGCAGTCTTTCGAATGGATCATATTTAAGTCATGTATGTTAACTGTTTCTCCTCTACCCCAAAGCCCGTTTGTCTCTAACAATTTCAAAGCCCTGCCTCTCTGTATCCTTCTTTTGCTGGGAATTTGTGACTCATCTTCTTTAATACTGTCTTTCTGAATTCCAGTTAGTCATAAATGCTAGCTAATTTTAGTCAGGAGGGTAGAAGAGTGAAAATACTACTTTCAGAAATTAATTATACTTGATTTTTGTATCAGAATGACATTGCTTCCTTCCATGATTACATATAACCAAGGATAGACAGTTATACATTCTTTGAAAGATCAAGTGATCTGATATCAAGGTTGAATTTGGAAATGTTATAGAAATGCTGTACAGTTTAAAGAACACATTTATACATTTTCTCTTTGGATACAATCCCAATATTTAAAGCTGGAAAGAAAGGCCTGGGGTGGGGGGTGGGGGCAGGCTAGAAAGGGTCAATGGGGGGAAAAGGAGACGTATGTAATACTTTCAACAATAAAGATTATATATAATGGGAAAAAAGAATGTACAAATAGGATATGGAAAAAATCCCCACAAATAACAAAACTTAATTGTCTCCAAACTTTTCAGTTTGCTTTATTTTTGCATTATAGCTTCTAATATATTCTGCATGATATACTTTTCATGAAAGTGAAAAATAAAATGAAAAAAAAACCACATGTTATCGACCATTTGGTCTTCTCTCCTTTTGTAGTTGTTGAAACTGCAATTGGCAGAATTTGATACATTGACTGAAATCACAGAGCTGTTAACTGGCAAAACAATGGCTAAGCACTGGATTTCTGACATTTTAAAGTGCTTTTTCCTGCTTCATATCTGTACTATCCTATATAATAAAAGCCTAATATGCAAATTGTCCCCTGGGGCGGTCGTTTGACTGCTTGCTATGATGTGTGCTGACCACCAGAGGGCGGTGCAGAACATGGCGGATGTCAGTGACGCGCTGTGACCTCTCACCGGCTACCTGGGGGCGGGGGTAACGGCGACAGAGGTTAAGATGTTAAGAATGTGGGGTGTCCACCGAGCTTGCTCTCACTCCACCTGCTACCATCCCCCCGAACACCAGGGCTGGCATACCGGGGAATCCCCTACCCCCTCCGTGCTCAGGTGCCAGGCGCCCACGAGGAACCTGCCCTGCACTCATGTGGTGTCTTTTGGGTGAGCCATGCCGCAGCCGCCGGGACCACAGGGGCCGGTTGGGCTCCCCGTGGGTTCGCATAGGAGCCAGTCTGCGAGGCTGCGTGCTGCCTGCCTGGTTTCTGTGCGGTGCCAGTGGGTGGCCCAGAGGCCCACACTGTGCCCTGGCCTGCAGCATCCGGCCATGCTCACTGCATCTCTGTGTGAGGACTCGGGCGTGCGGGGGCCTCAGGGGCCCAGGTGCTGCCCAGGGCCTAGAGGTCAGCTGGGACCTGCCCTTCCATGTCAGACACTTGTGCTTGTATCGCCAGCCAGGCCTAGGGACCGCACCTGTGCACGAAGTTTGTGCACTGGGCCTCTAGTCTTAAATAAAGGTCTCCAGGCTATGCTACAGAACAAGTCATACTATTAGTTAAGCTACAAGTTTGGATGTGGTGATTTAAGGTAGGATGCTTAGTATGAAAAATTTATTTCAAATACAAGTTGAAGAAAAATTTGCATAATATATTCAGTGTAAATGATTTACACCAAGCTTCTAACCAGGAACTTTAACTGGTACATTGGGTTCTTCCTTTTGATTGCTGGAAACTGCATCAAAAGTACAATAATGCTGTATTACAAATATATTAATATCTAAGCTTTAAAAAGTTTTGCCCAAGTGATAATTTTAGCATGCTTCATATACACAATGCCATATATGACTATACTTGGAAATTACTAGAGTTTCCTAGATAATTTGTAAAGCTGGAGAGCTAGATGAATCAGTTTCTAATTCTTTTTATAGCGGCATAATTCAAACTAAGATGACATCATTTCGCTTTTATAATTGAAATAAATAATTCTTTGAGTGTTTATGCCATAATGAGGGAAGATAATGCGTAATTCAAGTTTTAGCACTTACCCGTCTCACCCCTGCCACATCTTTCACTTTTGCTTTAGAAATGTATTATTGTCCTAACCGGTTTGGCTCAGTGGATAGAGCGTCAGCCTGCAGACTGAAGGGTCCCAGGTTCGATTCCGGTCAAGGGCAAGTGCTTACCTGGGTTGTGAGCACATCCCCAGTAGGGGGTGTGCAGGAGGCAGCTGATGGATGTTTCTCTCTCATCAATGTTTCTAACTCTCTATCCCTCTCCCTTTCTTTCTGTAAAAAAATCAATAAAATATATTAAGAGAGAGAGAAATGTATTACTGTGCTCAGTTGGATGCGGATGTTTACAACATTCTGGAGGCTCAGAAAGTTTCAAGTAGAATCTTCAAGTTTCAATGCCATTGGGTCATAGCTGTGGCTTTTTAATGACTCTGGTGGGATAACTTGCTGAGCATATAGAGATTTTAAAAAGTTTACATGGACATGGGAAGAAAATTTTGTAATAGGGCAGGGCTCACTGGGACATGGGTCTGGTGATCAAGAGAAAGAAGATGGCCAGTTCCTATCCCAAAGAATCCTGGGATTTGGCCATGATTTGGATTAATTTGATTATCCAAGGGGATCCATCTGGTTAGTGGGTGGCAGCAGCAGGCGCTTTGATCAATGGTGATAATTTGCGTGGCTCCAAGTCTTCAGCTAGTGGTTGTGATCTACACAGAGTTGATAATCAATGACTGGGCAGATGGTCAGGCCCCAACTAAGTGGCTCTCAACCCCAACACACTCAATTTCCTCTATTGAAGACAAATATTTTTGTTACACTCACTTATTTGACATTCATTGATAAAATAATCTACTTTAAAAAAAATTAGTGTGCCCTTACTATTAAGTAGAAAAGAATTTTAAGAATAACTAATACGATTTATTTTAATATATAATGCTGTGTACAGCAGCACTGAACAGTGCTTCCGGAAGTCGACTGTGCATACAAGCCTCCTGGGACTGGTTAAAAGCAGACTCAGGTGGGCCATGAGCGTCTGTATTTCTGACAAGGACACTTGGAGTAGCTTGGCCCTGGAAGTCAGAATGAAGAAACCAGAGGATTGCACTGAGAAAGAGAAAGCAACAAGTGTAGCCTGACACAGGTGTGTTAATTAGCAACTGAATTGCCAGGTGTTGCCACAGTAGTGTGATTTGTCAGGAAATTCATGAATAATGCTTGGTAAAATTCCGATCAAAACCAAGACCACATTTCCTGGATTTCCTCAGGAGTTGCATTCTTGCAAAAAAAAAATAAAAAATACTGTGTTCACGTGTGAAACGAAGTTCATTTCTGGGCTCAGGTTAATTACAGGCAAATGTTCCACCTACAGGAACACCCAGTGAGAAACTTCAAGGAAGATGGGCCACTCTGTCTGCAGAAGTGCTGCAAGGATTGCAGGACACGTACTATCCTGACCACTGAATAGCAATAGCACACCCGATCATTGTGACAACCCCACACTGCCTCCCCCTGACGGCCAAGTTCTCAAGCACTCTGGGGCATGGAGGGGATTCATGGAGAATCAAGACAGTACTCATCTCAGCCTGCTAATTAGTAACCGTGCATGAAACCCATAGTAGGTAAGGGTTGGGGCCGCTTGGGGACAGATAAGCCTGGGCTCACCGATGTGTAGGTTAGAAATACTACTCCACACTCTGTTGGGGAAGGGGTGGGCTGGAATGGAGCATGCCTCTCAAATGTTCATGCGTCTACAAATCACCTGGAAAGCTTGTTACAGTGAGCAGCTCTGGAGTGAGGCCGGAGACACTGCATCTCCAACAAGCTCCTAGGGTGATGCTGCTGCCGTGGACAGTTCGCTCCACAAACTGCAGAGACAGAGTACCTAACTCCCTAGGGCTGGGCTGTAGGTTGAGAGCGTCGCGCCTAATGCTGAGAGGCGCCGAGGGCAGCCAGGGGTGGTCACCGGTCACCCCGTGTTTCGATAGCCTCCGTAAGAATGATTTTTTTTCTGACTCCTTCTTACCTCTCAGGTGGATGAAAACCAGCTACTAAAGTAGAGCTAGCTTGTCTGCAGTGAGCTCGCTGGTCCTTATCTTCTCTAGAATGGGGAAGCAATAGGCAAACTATTGTTTAAAGGTCATGTTAGGTCTTAATGGTACAGAATAAACGGTGCAGAGATTCTATTTATGTCATCAAAGGATTTAATTAGGCATAATGTGACATATTGCTAACAGATACTGGAAATCCAGTTTACTGACGATAACATCTACTTCAAAGAATTACTTACTGATGATTGAGAATTTTCTGTACAACTTTATTAAGGGGAAAATTTGTTATTTGGTTCTACATTCCAGAAGGCAGATGTATAACCCGCATGCTATAAATTCTCTACTCGTGTCCAGGGTGTAGCAAGCAGGTATCTAGGGCACAGAATGTAAGGAAGTATCTGCTCTCAGGGTCATGCCAGTGTATGGTTGGCACCTGAGAGTGAGTGCCCCCTTAAATTTTGTACCCCAGGCACCTTTCTTGCCTCACGCTAGTTCGGATCCTGCAAGTACCTGTGACAGACGTTGCTAGAAGATGATGCCATGCCGAAAATTGGATGGTGGATTAGCACTTACCTGAGTGAAGATTTCTTCCACATATCGTCGGTTGATTATCTGTTGTTGAGAACACTGTTCCTATTTGTGAGTTTTGTGGTTTGCCACAATGAGCTCCCTATAAAGCCATGCCAGGTCGTTTCTTAAAGACAGAGGGAAAAATCTCAGTAATTTCCTAATTAGATTTCTCATTCTCTGTTTCTAACATTTCTTCTTGGTCCTCTTACAAATATCAAAGAATTACAACGCTTGTATGTTTATTATTTTGAAAGCCTACCTAAGGGTGAGAATCTCTAGGTGTAGTGGACATGGGCAAAACAAACTAAAACAGAATATAAAAATCGAAACCACACACACACACACACACACACACACACACACACACACACCAACACCCCTCCCCCACATGGCTTACAGTCATGATTAAGTCATGAAAATTTTGTTATTTTTGAAAGAGAAGAAGATCCCAAAGGCCAAAACCAACACTTGAAGTCTTTCTATTGGAAAAGGCAGTCCGGAATGCCACATAGCTCATAGCCAGGTTTCAATGGTTTTGTTTCAGCCCCACTGAATCAGCAGGATTGATACCCAGAGCCCTAGGATGTGTCTGTTTCCAGGGCGTCTGGGAAGGCTCACATTGTCAAAACAAAGTGTTCCCCCCGGCCCCCCACTATATGTTAACCTAAATATATGTTACCAATTTTTCAAAAAAGTATTTATGAAAAATGATATTATAATGGCAATAACAAAAATAATACAAACATATCCCATGACCCTTATAAATAACTCACTTGTTTTCATTTTCCCTCTTTCCAGCTGGTCCCTCCCCAGGCTTCATGGGCGTGTGATCATTGCAATGGCACAGGATTCCACACCAGAAAGGCCCCACAATTATGTAGCTGGATAGATACACATCGGTGCATAATTTTACACTTCTGAGTCCAGTGCTGATTTGAAGTTGTGTCTTTTGGACTGAAAATTATACCGTAAGTGCCCTGGCCAGTGTGGCTCAGCTGATTGGAGCTTGTCCTGTACACCGAAAGATGTGGGGTTCAATTCCTGGTCAGGGCACATATCCAGGTTGTGGGTTTGATCCCCTGTTGGGGTGGGTGTGGGAGGCAACAGACTGATGTTTCTCTCTAACATCTCTCTCTCTAAAAAAATTCTACTATAAGTTTATTTTTGTGCCACTTTGTGCTATTACAACATCTTCATGATGATTATGTAATATTTAATCAAGTATATCTATAATTAAAATAAAATTCCCCCCCAAAAATAAAATAAAATAAAATTCCCACACATTATTTTTTAAATATCTTTTTAAAAAAAATATATTTTGTATTGTTGACAAAAAATCACATCTCTCCCATTCCCGCCCCCCCCCCCCCCCACACACACACACCTTTACCTCCTCCTAGTCCCTAACCAACTCTCCCAGGTCTTTACTACCCTATTGCCCATGTCCATGAGCTATGTATATAAGTATATAAGTTCTTTGGTTTATCTCTTCTCATCCCCCAAACCCCACACATACATTAATTTTCCATATCAGTTCTCATGTTTTTAGGAATATGTATTCTATAGCAATGAGAATCTTTCAAAAAGATTTTCAAACTAAGTTTAAATTTTCCAAACAATCACATAATTAAGAAAAACAGAATTAATTAAATGAACAATAATAACTTAGAGCACTGTTTAAAGCAAGTGTATGGCTATTAATGCTCCGTGGTGGTAGAAAACACCACTTATAAATTAAGATGTTAACTTTATTTTTAGAATCCACAGATAATTCAGGTATTGTATTAAAATTTCACGAATCCTGATATGACCAATGTAAAATTTGTGATACGTCAGAAAGGACATCAACAAAGGTTTCTCTTTGCTCTAGCCAGGAAAAAAAAAATATTGCTAGGTAAGGAATTGTATAAGTAAGAGTGTAGGAAGAGATATTTATGCTTTTTTAATTACTTAAAAAAACTTCATAACTGTGTTTAAATGTAGCTTCTTGGATTGATTCCCTGATTTGCTAATTCAAATAATTCTTATCTGTTCCTTAAAGTAGAGTCTTCTCCCCAGTACAATTGGTATGTCCAGTTTCGGTCAGGATATGAACATGACCAGGGCAAAGCCTCATTTCCTTAACAATAATGCACCATCGTTACATTATTTCTTCCCATTCCAGCCAGGATTGCCCCTTGACTTTGTTCCTAATTTATGGTATTTTGCTTTTCCCTTGAAACCAGAGGCCATATTTTCAGGATAAATGAAAAAAACTCAAGTGCTACTGAGACACGCTTGAATGTGACCTTTATGAAACAAAAGTGTAGCCCAGGATTTAAAGGGCATGAAGGTTTTGACTGAGTGTTTCCTCCCTCTGGGAAGAAGGGGCGTGTGGAGGTCAGGGGTGTAGGCCTGGACTCTTTGTAATTGCCTGGGTTGTGAAGGTGGGGCTACTGGGGAGATCAGGGAACCTGCGCTAGGAAGATTTAAAAATTATGAAGTTTTGATGGAGATCCCAGGTATTTGACCTTTTGGACTGATCCTCTATGTCTAATTATTTTTTTCTTTTATATTCTCTTATGCCTTCTTTGGGGATATTTTTCGATTTTAGTTTTCAACCATTCTATTGAATTTTTAATTTTGGCAATCATATTTAAATTTCAAAGAACTTTACTTGTTTTACATCATTCTGTTTTTTTCCTCTTAATAAATAGATTCATTATTTTGTGAATTTTCTCTAATGCCATCAATTAGAGATTTTGAAGTTCTCTTATTTCCAACAGTTTCTTCTCACTCTCTATTTTTTATTTTGAAAATGAACTTCTCTTTGTTCATACTAGCCTTTCCTTTTCATGTGGCAAACTTTTACAAATATCTGGTGATTCCTGATTGTCTCTTTATATTTTGAAATGAGGTGCTGAGAGTCGATTGGGAGTTCTGTTGTAAGGTTGGGGACTGTTGATTGGTATCTTTAAGGACAGAGTGATTGCACAAGGAGCCAACTTGCACTGGGCCTCTAGGGGACTCCCAAATGTGAGAATGTGAAGGTCCTTTATCTTGGCCAAAGGAGAAGTTTTGGAGGAAAGCGGATCCCTGTGAGAAAACTTCTGTGTGAAGTTTTGGTACCTGACTCCCCCATATATTGACTGTTCTGGCTATTATCTATGCAAATAAATTTCCTCAAAACTTGGTGGCTTAACACAACAATAATCATCCGTAGTAGTGGCTCCGACTGGTGGTTTGGATTTAGGATTGCGCATAAACCGGGACTGCAGAAGGCTTGACTGGAACTGGAGGATCCACTTCCAAGGTGACTTGCTCACATGCCTAGAATATTGGTGCTGCTGAGACTGTCCTCTCCACATGGGTCTCTCCAGAGGGTTGCTTGAGCATCCTCACAGCATGGCAGCCGGCTCTTCCAAGACAGCACAGTGGAAGCAGCTGCAAAGCCTTTTAAGATCTAGCCTTAGAAACCCACTTTTTGCCACTTCTACTTATTCTATTGGTCCCATAGGGCTATCTTTTACTTAGCATGGGAGGTGACTACACAAATGAATTCCAGGAGGCAAGAATCATCGCAGGTCAAGTTGGAAGATGACTACCATACTGACCTCCAGTTCATCTTCCTCTTTCAGTTTTACATCTTACCCTCATTTCCTGTTGTAACTTAATTTCCAATTCTAGGCCCCTCTGGGGTTCTGTCAAGAAGTCTGGCAAATTTGTGTCCTTGTTTTCATATCTGCCTCCATGTACACATTATACTATACCTTGTTCTTAGGAGGAAGAAGAGAGAAATGTATTTGATCAATTTGTTGTTTTTAACTTGAAGCCAAAAATTGCATTTTTAAAAAATGTAGCTTCCAGAATAAGGCGTAATTTTATTTTATGGACCAACGAGGGGCCTGGTGCACGAATTCATGGACCAGTGGGGTCCCTCAGCCTGGCCTGAGGGATCGGGCAATACCGGCTCTCCGACATCCCCTGAGGGGTTCTGGATTGCGAGAAGACACAGGCCAGGCTGAGGGACCCCACTGGTGCACCATCAGGGCCGGAGGGACGCAGGAGGTTGGCCAGCCAGGGAGGGACCATAGGAGGGCTCTAGGGTGTGTCTGGGCCATCTCACTCAGTCCTGATCAGTCAGACCCCAGCAGCAAGCTAACCTACCGGTTGGAGCATCTGCCCCCTGGTGGTCAGTGCATGTCATTGCTATTGGTCGACTGGTCTACTGTCTGCCCCGTGGTGGTCAGTGCATGTCATAGCGAGCGGTTGAACGGCCTTACCATATCATTAGCATATTACACTTTGATTGGATGAACAGACAACCGGATGACTGGACACTTAGTTTACTAGGCTTTTATTAAATAGGACTTTATAATTATTTCTATGAATGAATTGCTTTCCACTAATAACCAAGAACAACTAGTTAATCTGGCTGATATGGAGGGATTTAAAAACAACAACCTTCAGCTCAGGAAGTGTGGCTTGAAGTTGAGGGTTGACCTATGAACCAAGAAGTCACCATTTGATTCCTGGTCAGGGCAAATGCCCAGGTTGCAGGCTTGAACCCCAGTGTGGGGCATGCAAGAGGCAGCTGATCAATGATTCTCTCTCATCATTGATATTTCTATCTCTCTATCCCTCTCCCTTCTCTGAAATCAATAAAAATGTATTTTAAAAAATAAAAATAAATGTTAAAATCTTCCGTTTATCTGTAAAATATAAGTAATTCTATGTGCAGTATGCTGCTTGACATTTAAATTTTGTTAGTCTTCTTCTGGTATTAATGTAAAATTAGTTCTTTAATTTATAATGGTCGTCATGCTGTAAAGCTTACACTATATTTCAGAAGCAGGAGAAAAAGATGAGTTTGATGACTGGTGATCCTGTCACTTGTGTGGCTGAAGCAACTCTATAATGTACCTTTTTCTATCATTAAAAACATCTCCTTCCCTCACCAAATACAATTTTCTCATAAATATTTATAGCTCTCCATTTCCTAGGCTTTTTATTACAGAGGCCTTCATTTACCATCTTGCAGAGCTCTATCTAGCTTTTTGGGCAATAAAGGGCACACATATTTCTTTTGAAATCAGTAAGAAGCCAAATTGGAAAGAGCCAAAATGATCTCATGATAGAGTTTTTACATTCAAATTTCTCTTTGTTTTCCTTTGAAAAACCAAAACTCAAAATTCAACTACTAAACAATCATTTATGTTCATTGAAGAATAGGAAAACACACAAAAACAGAAATAAAAATAATAAACAAAAATCACCATAATTTTACCACTTTCTTCTTGGTGTTTTTCCCTTTTGATTTGTTATCCATACATACATGTTCATTATTCTTTGTATGAACTTTGTCCCTTCATCGTTTATGACCATCTTTTCTAATTAAGAAATATAAGCCAGTTATTTGTAAATTATACCTTCATAGGACCAAAATTTAAAAAAATTTAAAAAGAAATATAAGCCTAAGTTATCAAATTTTTTAAAATCCTTACCCAAGCATATGTTTGTATTAATTTTAGAGCAAGAGGAAGGGCAAGAGAGAGGAAGAGAAGGGAGAGGATGAGAGAGAGAGAGGAACATCGATGTGTGAGAGAGACATCAATTGGTTGCTTCCCCCATTTGCCCTAACCAGGGATCAAACCTGAAACCTTTTTTTTGCTGCTCAGGACAATACTCCAACCAACTGACCCGCCTGGCCAAGGCCTAACTAATCAATTTTAATGTTAGCATACTATTCCATTTTATAAATATAATAATGTATTTAACCAATTATCTATCAATGGATATTTAGTTTTCTATAAAATCTTCATTATAATAAACAACACTCTAAAGAATATTCGAATATATATATATATATGTGTGTTTATATATTTTTCTACGCATCTACACAACACACACACACACACACAAAGTACTTTGACTATTTCTGAGGGGTAGATACTTTAAAGTAGAATTTTGAAGTTACAGGATATGCACATTTCATATTGTCAGGTTGACCTTCAAAAGGGTAGAGATTTTTTATACAACCAGAAACATGTATTTTTGAATCTCCAGTTCTCCACACCCTCTACAGCACCAGCGTTAATCATTTTTTTAATATTTGCCAGTGACAAGTATTCCATTTCCACCTCCAGACGCACTCTCCACCCTTCTCCACCCTGCTCTTTGGTGCATCAGCAGGCTCCTTGCCCTCTGGCTTCCTCACGGGGCAGCCAATGGGACCATTGGCAGATGAGCAGACAGGAGCAGAGTGAGGACAATGCATTTATTCGTCCACTCCCTCTCTGACAGGTCCATGGTGGGTGAGCTGCATCCTTCTACCAAAGGAAGGCCACAGCCGCTGTCTGGTAGTCTCTACTCCTTCAGTGTTCCAGGAACTGCTACTCACTTGCTTCTGACCTAGGATGGGAAGTGGCCCTCTCCTGGGCTGTTGCTAGCCCTGGGCACTTCACCACTGCTGATTGGTTTCCCTTAGCACTGTCCACTTTTTAAAAAGCCACCTCACATTAAACTCTCCCAGCCACCCTGCTTGAGTGTGGCTTGTGTTCTTCTAGGATGCTGGCTGATAGATGTGAAAAATGGTATCTCATTTTAAAATATTTTTATTGATTTCAGAGAACAAGGGAGAGGGAGAGGGAGAGAGAGAGAGAAACATCAATAATGAGAGAGAATCATTGATCGGCTGCCTCCTGCACACCCCCACTGGGTATTGAACCCGCAACCCGGGCATGTGCCCTTAACTGGTATGCAACCCGGGACCTTTCACTCCATAGGCTGACGATCTATCCTCTGAGCCAAGCCAGCTAGGGCCAGTATCTCATTTTGTATGCTAACCTTTTGCATCATATATGACAATTTTACCCCTCCCCCTAATTTATCATTTAACCGGGTCTTCAGTATTTTTGTAGTTCAGTGTTAAACAGCTTTATGCAGTCAGATTTATTGACTTTTTCCTTATGTCATGTTTAGAATGTTCTTCCTCACCTTGACTTTGCAAACATCTACCCAACTTTCCTTCTTTTCTGTTTACAATTACATTTTTGAAAATCCTCGCCTGAGGATATTTTCCATTGATTTTTAGAGAGAGTGGAAGAGAGAGGGAAAGACAGAGAGAAATATCTATGTGAGAGAAACACATCAATTGGTTGCCTCCTTGTATGCTCCCCGACCAGGGCCCGGGCTAGGGAGGAGCCTGCAACAGTGGTAGGTGCCCTTGACTGGAATCGAACCCGGCACCCTTAGGTCTGCAGGCCAGCACTCTATCCACTGAGCCTAACCAGCTAGGGCTGCAATTATTTTTAATTTTTGAATCTTAACTTCATCTAGAGTTTATTCTGATTGAAAGTATAAATTATGGGTAGCATTTTTATTTCTTCTTTAACCACAGATTTTTCTCCAGTTTTCCCAAGAACACTTACTGAATATGTACCATCTCCCCACTGATTGATTTGAAGATTTCCCTTTATCATCATTAACCTCTTATTTGTTCTGTTTCTTTGATTTATATGTCTATTCTGGCTCCCTTCTCAAGCCTCTTTTATTTTTGTAACTTTAAAATATACTTTAAAATAGAGTAGAATAAGTTTTACCTCATTACTCTTCTTTTTTCAGAAAATTTCTGGATATTCAATTTTCATGTTTATTCTTCTAAACAAGTAGTCATCTTTTCCAAGGTCTCTCTGGTCCAAAAGTGTGTTAGACATTGGCATTGCACTATATTCAGATATTATTTTGTAGAGAATGGATACCTTTTGAAATTTGGGTCTTCCGATCCAGAAAAATGGTTAGGATATGTTTACTTTTTAGTCTTTTAATGTCTCAGTATAGTTTCTTTGCACATCTTGTACAATTCTAATATTTAAAAAATTGTCATTGCTTCTGTGGAATTCTTATTTTTGTTGTGAAAAGGTATGGTGAGGGGGAGACAGCATTTTCTCATGAGTTTTGAAAAAATCGCTAGCAAATTTAAACTCAAATTTATTATAAGCCACTTAGTAAGCATTTCATTTTTCCCCTAATATCTGTACTCACAGGAACTGAACTAGTAATTTGACATTAATGTGCAATTATGTGTTATACAGTGTAATTGTTAATTCATGAATATATAATGGGCTTCCACTTCTAAGACCACACAGTACCTTAATATTTATGCTTTAAATCTTACTAAACATTAGTGGTATTCCACAATAACCTTCTGAGGGAAGATATTTATATTTTCAAATTAATTATCTATAAAAATAAAAACTCCACATATATACATTTCAACAGAACAATACCATTGCTTAAAAAAATAAACAAAACAAAAATGTATACAGATTAATAGCCTTAAATTTTTCAAAGCTCTCATGAAAAGTGAACAATTTTTACTGCAATAAGATGAATACTAACATTAACTCTAGAGAACTTAAGTAAAAGATATATAACAAAAGATACTGCATTGTTCCATGCATTGAAAGGTCACTGGTTCTTTCCCAGTCAGGGCACATGCCCAGGTTGTAGGTTCGGTTCCTGGTTGGAGTGCTTATGAGAGCAACTGATCAATGTTTCTCTCATTGATGTTTCATTCCCTTCCTCTCTTTCTAAAAAAAAATAAATAAAAACATATAAAAAGGAAAAAAGGACTTAAAATCAACCAAAAAACTTCTTTGCATATATGCATAACTCATGGACACAGACAATAGGGGGTGAAGGCCTGGGGCAGGGTGCAGGGGTAGGTTAGAAGGGTCAGTGGGGGGAAGAGGCATATGTAATACTTTTAGGAATAAATATTTAAAAAATCAAATAAGTAAACCATAAAACTAAAGAATACCTCTAATTCACTTTCAAAATGAGCTTAGCATTGTAGAAAGTTAATAGTGTTACAACGTCTTTATAGATACCCCAAACTAAATTTCTATGCAGTTTGTTAAGTTTTCTACAGTGCATTGTTTTGAATTCTTGAATTTAATTGATGGACTTAAAAAAATAAACTTTATGTTTTAGAGCTGTGTCAAGTTCGCAGCAAAATTGAGGGGTAAGCACAGAGATCGCCCATATCTCCCCTACCCCCACACATGCGTAGCCTCCTCCATTATCAAAATCCCCTACTAGTTACCAATTTGTTACCAGTTAACCTACATTGACACCACATTATTGCCCAAAGTCCATAGTTTACAAGAGGGTTCACTCTTGGCATTGTACATTTTGAGTTTGGACAAATATATAATAACAGGTATCCATCACTGTAGTATTATATAGTTTCACTGCCCCCCCCCCCCCCCCCCAATTCTCAGTTTCCGGCCTATTCCTATCTTCTTACCCCACCCCCTGGCAATCCCTGATCTTTTTTCTGTCTATATAGTTTTGCTTTTTCCAGAATGTCATATAGTTGGAAACATACAGTAGGAGACCTTTAGACTGACTTTTTTCCACTTAGGAGCATGCATTTAAGTTTCCCTCATGTAATTATTCGCATTTCCCTGATGACAAATAATGTGAAGCATCTTTTCATGTGCGTATTTGCCATGTGCATATCTTCTTTGGTGAGTTGTCTCCTCAATGTTTTTTTCTTTTTATTATTACTAATGTTTCCATTGAGGATGTAGCTGTAGGACAGAACATGCATAGTGTATTTGGCAAATTGGTAAACTGAGATAGGGGAAGGTTAAGGGGCTTATATTATTATATGTTTGGTCACTGCCTTAGTTCAGGTTCTCCAGTTGTAGGAGTCCTCTTGCCAGTGTCATCTCTCTAACTCATTTATCTTGGTCCCCTGTGCAGTGACTTCTTTGAAGACAACGCAGAGCACGTCCCTCTTGATTAAAGGTTTCAAAGATAAATGAGAATCTTCTAGGCTTCTTAGGCCTATAGCGTGAGCTTACAATGTCTATGTTTGCGTACAGTATCCCCAAGTCTGCCCCTTTTGTAGCCCGAGGCTTTAGTCAACCTAACTTTTCCTTTTTTATCTTCATATTCTGTTCACATTGGCCTGCTCTCCTCGCTACCTTTTAAAACCCTACCCAAACTCTTAGCAGAGGTGCAGACACATAATTTCATTATGATTTTATTGAATTTTCTCATCTGAAATAAACACTTTATTTTCATTGTAATTTCTTGGCACCTCTTTTATATACGGAATCATTTTTGGTGCACATACTTTAGTAGTCATTCCATTTAATATACACCCTGATGGCAGGTAGAATGTTTTGTTTATTCTTGCATTCTGTGTTGTGCTTAGCATAGTTTAGTTATTACATGTAGTGATTTGTAGCACTGAGTGATGGTTTCTTTTTTTTTAAAATATATTTTTATTGATTTCAGAGAGGAAGGGAGAGGGAGAGAGAGATAGAAACATCAATGATGAGAAAGAATCATTGATTGGCTGCCTCCTGCATACCCCCTACTGGGGATTGAGCCTGCAACCCAGGCATGTGCCCCTGACCAGAATCAAACCTGGGACCCTTCAGTCCACAGGCCAACGCTCTATCCACTGAGCCAAACCACCTAGGGGTGAGAGATGGTTTCTAATGCCAAGACTCCATGGACAGAGTTGACAATAGCCGTAGTTGGACTATTATATAATTGAATATGTACAAATAAAGCTGTAGGTTCCGCTATTAATTTTATTTGAAAGAAGAGCAAAACAGACTTTTTTTACAACTATTTCATGTGTACTAATGTAATTTTCCCTCTCCACGATCCTTTAATTAACCACATTAAATGTTCTTTGAAAAACATGAAATATGGAAAGGAAATTAATCCTGGTTTTTATTTGAGCAGAATAGAAAACACTATATATTATAGGTGTCATCTTTACTCTCTCTGAGTATGGCTGTTATTTAATTTTTAAACAGTTTATTCTTTTAATGTCAATTTAATGTCAATTTAGGAGTAGTTTAGCTGTTATGAGTAGGAAATTTTGCAAGTTTAAATATAGTGAAGACATTTATCATGCATATTTCTGTGAATAGTTGTAATGGAAAGTTGTCAATGGCCTAATTTTTTAAATTGAAATATAATTGGCATACAACATCATGATTCAAAATGTGTGTACATTGCAAAGTGATCACCACAGTAACTGTAGCCACCATCTGTCACTATACAAAGTTACCAAATTTTTTTTCTTGTGATGAGAACTTCTAAGATTTACTTTATTAGCAACTTTCATATTTGCAGTACAGTTATATTATTGACTATAGTCTCCATACTGTACATTATCCCACTATGACTTATTTATTTTCTAACTGGAAGGTTGTATTTTTTTATCTCTTTCACCCATTTCAGCTCCTACCCCTCCCCAACTCTCTTCCTCTGGCAACTACCCCTCTGTTCTCTGTATCTATGAATTTCATTTTGTTTGTTCACTTATTTTGATATTTTTTAGGTTCTACATATACTTGGTTGGGAAGTTCTTTCTTTCAGCACTTTGATTATGTCATGTCAAAATAGCGAGGATAATTTTATGTGCAGAATGACAGTGTGTTTAACTACAGACTTTAAGGAGTGTGCATTCTATGTCATGATTCATCTTTGTGAGTCATGATTAGCAACTTGACCTATTTGTACATGTTTAGTTTTTGAGGATTGGGTAACAATAGGCAATATATGCTAGTGGTATCATTAAGATTCAAGAGCCGTTACATAGGTGGGTCTTTGAAATAACATTTCATTAATTGCCCACGCATTTTTCAATCAGTAACTCACCCCTAATTATTCTGAAAGTTCGTCCTTGAGTGTGCATTTCTTAAAATAACATTTATCATTTTTTTCATATTGTAAAAGCAATATGCATTCATTGCAGAAAATATAATAAGTGTGGAGATGCTAAAAGAATTAAATAAGAACCACAAGCAGGTCTTTCTCATGAAGATCATCCTATTAACATTTTGGTACATATTCTTCTAGTCTTTTTTGACATGTAAATGTATGCATATTTTTTCTTTTGAAAAATGGGACCATACTGTACATACTGTTTTGCAAATTGCTTTTCCCCCCTCCAAACGTATTTTATTAACATTTTTCTTTCAAGCATGCACTTCATTAGTACTCACATTATCTCAAATTCTTCAGATATTTTTATTGACATTATCTTACATTATGAGACTGTGTCACATTGTCTTGAAGGTTAGATTACATCAGAAATGGACTCTGGCTAAACACCAGAGCATGGGAGGTGATGGGAAACACCGGTAGCTCTGAAAATGGAGGGCGATGTGCCAACCAGACTCAGAACATGGAAAATAAAGGCCAACTATAATGAAGCACAGTTGTACTGAAATTTGTGCACATTTACAAATTAGGCTTACCTGCTTGACTCTGTAGAATCCATGCCATTCACTTGGATTAGAACTAAGAGGAACGGGTTATGGACCGGCTCCAAAATGGAAAAGAACGAACAACTCAGACACTAGACAAATGGGAAGAATTCATGTAGCTCCAAACTAGAGGGGTGATTATCTTATGAGACCAGCAGAGTAAAGATCCCTCAGCTTGCTGCACTGTGAATTAGATGTAAGACAGATAGGTTTTCATTTCTCACTTATTGCTGTTTATGGAGCACACACGTTATTGGTGTTTGCTTGAGTGATGGGAGTGACCACACTGGGCTGGCTGCCTGACAAGGCTTGTGAAAATTAGCTGGAAACAGGGGCTGGACCACCTGAATATAAAATGCTTGGAGTCTGTGGCTACTTGGATGAGCAGACGTGAGGACAACCAGGATGTGAAGCTATAAGAGAAAATGTTGAAATATTTACGAATTCATTTATAAATAACAATAATAAACTCATCATGTTACATCAGTGGAACCCAGTAAATATTAAAATTTAAGGCTGTTCTTTCTACTACATCATAGTGGCAAATCGAGCTCTTTCATCCTCCCTTCACCCCTCCCCTAAATTGCTAAGTCTGAGACCATGTGTTAGTTTGACTGATAGAACAGCTTGAAAGCAGGCCATTTGAAGTATAAGATGCATTCTTGGGGATAGGTGAGAAAATATGCCCATTCTGAAAAGCCTTCTTCTACTAAAGTCATTGCATAATGGCAGTCGGCAGCATATAAAAATGACAGGGAGAAGAAATAGTGCTTCGAGAATAGAATTTCTCTTAGCTTTCTTCAGAGTTTGGAGTTCTTCCAGAGAAATGTACTCTTGGTTGGTTCAGTAAAACTGGATCTCCAACAACTGTTGTAATTGAGAGAGTCTGTCCTCCATACAGCACTGGACTCTTAGTGGTGACAAAAATAGTAGTCTCTGTCCTCCTCCACTCCCTTTCCCCATCCTGTTCCTTCCTCTGCCCCCCCGCCCCCCGCCAAAAAATAAAATAAAATAAAAAGAGCTCCTGGTGATGCTTAATCCTTAAAGAGGGAGTTTGCCAAGAAAATTAGTGCCCTAGTATGTGCAACTATTTTTTTTGAATCATTGTGTTTTCTCAGAAAATAAGGATTTTAAAGAGTTGGCAATAAGGAGAGGTCAAGAAATGGGCAGTAAATGGAGAAAGTAAAGGGAGGGGACTCACATCTATTGAGAACCCACTAGCTCCACTTACTGCATACATATTTTCTTCGTTAATTCTCCCAACCACTCTGTAAGTAGGTGTATTTCCCTCTTAAAGAGGGGTTAACTGAAACTCAGGGAGGATAAGAGATTTGCCCAAGACCACACATGCCAAATAGAAGAAACCAGGTGAAAATTGAGGTTTCTTTTACTTCAAGCTGCTTTTACCATAATACGTGAGGCCCGGAAAAGGAAGCAAGTGAAGGACATGGCATTGATGGGGACAGGAGAGAAGCAGCAGCAAGACTATTTTATGACACTTGTGACATTTGTTGTTGTTCACATCTGTATTTGTAGTTGGGCATACAAAATTTAACTATAAATGACTGATTATTAACGGAATTTGTTTAAAAACATGGTCATTCACCACGAATTAACATGAGAGCTCTGTCTGTGCTCACATATCCAAGCTCTTTATATTATCCGAGCATTTTTGTGATAATTCATTCTAATATCTGATACGTTTTGCAAATGGCCCTATCTACCACCTATATATCTATCCTATCATCTATCTGTCTTAGAATCGATCTGCCACACTCCCATGTCACTGAGATAAGAAGGCAAAGCCATTAAATGGCCCTGCAGTCCCCACATAACCCCCCTGCCCTTCATCCCTTTCTCCCCACAGCTGCACCACTCTGTCCTCACCCCTCCGCTGTAACCATGGGCCCTGGGATGTCCTCAGACAGGCCAGGCACTCTCTGGCCTGGGAGCCTCTGCGAGGCTGCTCCTGCTGCATGGAGTGTGCTGCCTGCACACGACCTGTGGCTAACAGTTAGCCGCTAACTCCTTCGTCTCCTTCAACTCTCTGCTTATATGCCACCTCTCAGCATCCCTGACCCCCCCATAATGATGCGAACCACTCCTCCCCTCCTGTACTCCTGCCTGTCCACCTCTCTAGCTGCTCTCTGTTTTCTTTCTTCCGCAGCCCATGTCAGTGCTGACACCCTAGGTTTGCGTGGTTAGTTATCATCTGTCTCCTCCCACTAGGAAGCAAACTCCACAGGGCTGGGGTCTCAGTTTTCTTCGTGGTATATGCCCAGCACCCCAAAGGGTGCCTGGCACAAAGCAAGCGTTTAGTAAATATGTATCAAATAAATAGGGCTGGGGACTACTTAATGAGGGGGCTGAGATGAGGACATTTGAACTGAGTTCTGAATGATAAGAGGCCTCCTTTGCAAAGAACTAGGGTCAGACTGTTTCAAGCCAATTCTTAAAAATTAGAGTTGATAGAAAAGCTCTTCTAAGCACTTTTCAAACATTATTTCATTTACTCCTCTAGCAACCCTATGGTGTAGATACAGGTATTAGCCCCATTCTACAGATAAGAAAATGAGGCCCAGGGAAATTAAGGAAGTCACCCAAAGTCACAGAACCAGTATCTAAACACAGTCAGAAAACCGGGCCATACGGGGCAGAGCCTGCACACTTAACAATTATGCTTCGCTGCCTTTCCAGGCATAGCCAGTGCAAAGCCCTGAGGCGGAAACAAACTTAGAATTTTTGGAAGGACAGCAAGTTTGTGGCTGGTGTTTATTTAGGAACGAGAAATAGATGAACGGAGTGAGTTCAGAGAGGTGAAGACAGGACTGTAGAAAGGCCACCGCTTGAGGTACAGAGTGAGGTAAAGATTGTTCTTATTGCTGCAGGCTTTAATAGTGCAGTGATGTGAACTGATTTAGGTTTTAAAAAATTGCTCTGGATTCTGAATGGAGAAAGAACTGTGTCAGGGTGAAGAAGACGGTAAATTTAAAAAAAAATAAATCCTCAGAACAATTCTGCTTCCCCTGGATATATTTTTTTAAAAGTGTATTAGTTTATAAATGCCTTTTTTGAATCTCTTGGATTCCTTGTTATAGTAGCTAATGGAATATCTTTACATTTTTATTATATTACTTCTTCCACAGTGAGCTTTAACTTCTGAAAATGCAGGTGATGCCACATTAGAACTTCTGAGAAGATAAATGTAGAGGCATCACCCTCACTGATGCCAAGCTACAGCCAATCCATAATATCCCCGCTCATTTCCAGAATGCAATCATATGTTAAAAACAGCTTTATTGAGGCACAGACTTCACCCGGTTTGGGTAATTCAGTGATTTTTAGTATATGTACAGCGTTGTGCAGCCATCACCGCATTCTCGTTCGGGAGCATTTCCATCACCCCAATAAGAAGCTTCATTCCCATTTAGAGTCTTCTTCAGCTCCAGGCAGTCAGACGTCTACGTCCTGTCTCTCTGAACGTGCCTTTTCTGGGCATTTCATATAAATGGAATCATACAGAATGTGATCTTTCACGACTGGTTTCTTTCACTTAGCATCATGTTTTCGAGGTCTTCATTCACACTTTGAGTATGCATCATACCTCATTGCCTTTTGTTGCTGAATAGTATTCCATTCTATGGATAGATACTGCATTTTGTTCATTATTCACCAGTTGATGGACGTATGGGTGATTTCCACTTTGGGCTGTTATAAGTAACACTGCTTTAGACATTCTTGTCCAGGTCTTTGCAGGGGCATTTCATTTTTGTTGGGTGGAGATTCCTTTTGGGAGAAGTGGAATCGCTGGGTCTTTTGATAAATCTATGTTTAACATTAACTTTCAAAGTCTTGAAATCATTCCGGAGT
The DNA here is from genome assembly GCF_963259705.1 of Myotis daubentonii. Lineage (NCBI taxonomy): Eukaryota > Metazoa > Chordata > Mammalia > Chiroptera > Vespertilionidae > Myotis > Myotis daubentonii. The sequence goes on along the minus strand of NC_081853.1, from coordinate 40,601,858 downwards.
GACCTACATCATGACTTCACCTTGATAAATTATCATCCCCTAATAATCTTGATCGTTTTGCTATTAAACATGAATGTGTAAACCTAGCTTTAGTTCCATACTTGAAATTTTAACTTACTTAATAAGGAATGTCTTTGCATTTTATCATGTTTCATATATTGAGAAATACTATCTCCGTGCTCATAGATTATTTTTTTGGTGCTTAATTTGTGATTTGATTAAAAATGTCTTTGAAATGAAGATGTTCTCTAAATTATTGTTTTAGACTGTAACATATGGAGCTATTTCTGTCTTTAAACTATTCTTCGGTGGAACAGGAGGCTTGAAAAATCACAGAGTGAATATTTTTCTTCTTTGTTATTTTAGCTGCTGACATTTTTAAATTCATTTAGCTGTGGTCTTATATTTTTAAAGTTAATGAATTGGATTTCAGGTTTGGTTAACAGTAATTTAAGATGACAAATCATTAGTGAAGCTAATTTTAAATGGAAAACTCACCTTAATATTCAGGCTTGTAATAAAAATCAAATTATAGGTCCATGTGCTGTGCAGACTGTGAGCTAGTTGGTGTGTATGCAGCTCTTTGAACAAAGCAGCATAATAGCAAGGTTGATAGATGACAATCCTGCACGTGGCATTATTTCCAGGAGGTTGAAGTATGATATTTAGGTTCATTTCTAGTCATGATTTTATTTAGCTAAGTCACATAAGATGTAAAGCACTTTGCTTCACAGCCTCTCAAGCAGTTTCTCTAAATATATCCACTATATTTATCCCATTTATCTCAAACCCATATGAGAAATTTAGTAATTGCCATGTTTATTAAAATAAAAAATACAATAGGAATGTTGCTCTAGGAATGTTCCTGGGCCTTTATTTTGGTAAGCAAGTGCATATGTTTATTTTGGGTATATGGCTGGAGCAAATTGCTGGAGCATGAGGAGTGCTGTGGTCAACTTTGAATAAGGGCAAACCATTTCTCAAAGTGGTTAAACCTCTTCATATTCCCATCACCAGTGTTTGAGGGTGTCTGTTGCGCTATCTTATTTTATTTTTAAAAATATATTTTTATTGATTTCAGAGAGGAGGGGAGAGGGAGAGAGAGATAGAAACATCAATAATAAGAGAGAATCATTGATTGGCGGCCCCCTACTGGGGATTGAGCCAGCAACCTGGGCATATGCCCTTGACTAGAATCGAACCTGGGACCCTTCAGTCTGCAGGCTGACGCTCTATCCACTGAGCCAAACCGGCTAGGGCGTCTATCTTATTTTAATTGGTAGAACTGGAGACAACCTGGGTCCATCAGTAAAATTGATGACTAAGTGGTATATGCAATCCATATTTGTGTGTGTTTAACTTTTTATTTTCCCCTCCCAACATTATGGCTTAGATTTCTTTCCATACTAGAACATTAGAATTCCCCCACTCTTTGAAATTGCTGATTAGTATTCAATAGAATGGGTATATTATGGATTATCCACTCTATTAATGGACCTGTAGATTGTTGTAATTTTCTATGGTGTATATACACCTATATACATCTCTCCTTGTGCATTCTTTCAAGTTTTTCTCTAAAGTAGATTTTGAGAGGAGGAATTGGTCAAAGCGTATGCACAAATAAAATTTTTGTTGAAGCAGTCTAATTCTCTGCAAATACTTTTCCAATTGGCATGCTCACTAAGAATTTATAAAAAATGTATTTCTACCCTCTCATCAACACTTCATATTTTAGACACCATGGAAGATGCTAAAAATGAATGCTTACTGCTCTCATGGAATTCCTATTTAATGTGATGAAGGGTAGAAGGAAATACAAAGAATGCCTTCAAGCTAGTTGAACTTGTAGAAGTAATAGCTTGTGGTGCTCTTTACTTGAGATAGGTGTTATCCTGTCTCCAGGATGCCTTAGTGAATTCTTCCCAGCCAAAAGTACAGGCTCAGAAACCCAATTTGTGGGCCCTCATAGTGGATTCATTTTTCAGGAATAGATTCTCAAGAACCAAATTCACAGAACCTGAAGTACAAAACCAACTTAATAATACACAGGAAGATTAGAAGTACCAAAGGGTCCAGACATGCTCTTCAGCTGTCACCTTCTGTTCATGGCTACCCCACACAGAAAGCCAAAGTACCCTTTGAATGCCAACTGACCTAGTTTTTAGAAAAAAATACCCACGCGGCAGTCTATTTGACATGTAGTCTCTGTGAAGCCTCTCAATTGGGAAAACCAGTTTATAATCTCGATCAATGAGGACGGAATGAGAAAGAGTGGAGTTATCACAGAAATCACCACCTCCATAATATGGGATATACCTGCCCTTGGTCAGACAGATGTCTCTTGGGCAAAGACATTGTCTCTTTTGACCCAGCTGGCATGTCAAGTATTTGCCTGTAGCATTCTCTCTTTTCTGGGCTTTCAAGGATGGCCAATCCTCCACCTGACAGGTACATTATATTCCACTACAATCAAGTATTATTCTCCAGAAGCAATCCATGTTATTTAATTCTAATAATAAAATCAATAATTACAGTCAGTAATGTTTATTTAGGACTTAAGATGTGCCAGGCACAGTTCCAAGTGCTTTAAATACACTGACTCAGTTAATCCTCTTTAAAGTGTCTTTCTCTATCTCTATTTCTGTCCATCATGTGTTAGTTTGATAGCTTATCTATCTGAGAGAGCAAACTCATTTATTTTATTTACATGTTCTTGGAGTGACCCTCGATATAGATGTGACATATGGAAACACAATTAAAATACAGCAGAAATTCTAGGTAGAAGATGTTCTTTTTCATTATGCCAATAAGGGAAATTCATGAAGGAAGAGTAAGGGCTTTAAAACATGAGTAGAACTTTTATTGGTAGAGATAGGAGAAAATTCCAGGCTTTTAAAAAAATAAATGACAATTTTCTTGCTTAAAAGGTCAGGTTTTACTTACCTGAGAAGTTTGCTTAAGTGAAAAATCTGACTTATTAATATTGTCTGATAAGAATGATGTATTTTACAAAGAACTTGTTTTTGAGGATGGGGTGGGGAGAGAATATGGATATTTTCCTATAAAATTTTTATTGTCTGATTAAACTAAATGGACATAATACAAAATGTCATTGGCCCTGTGAGCCTCTCCGATCTAATTGTGTTTCTCACACACTTGTACAATTTATATCTTAATGAAAATGAGGCCCAAGAGATACTCTTAAATCCAGGAGGGGAAATTGGAATGCAGTGTTCTTGATTGCAGCATTTGTTATTTTCCTGGGAAAAAGCATCAGTGGCCACTTATAAATTGTGAGTCTGACCTACATTGCAGAGCTAGCAAATTTCCTTAGGAACCTGATCAATAACACCATTGAAAGAGGACATTGCTAATAGCCTTTCCTTAGAAAAAGCTAAGGTTGACAGTCAAGAAAACAATTTGTTCAATTTCATTTACTCTTCTGGAGTTTCCATCAGGTAAAATTGATCCCTATTTCATAGTCATGAAAACATTTTATTTAAAATAACAATGTTGATGTTCATTGCATTTTTAATATAAAAAATGATACATAGGGTAATTATGGTAACAGCCTACTTGTGTCTGACTCTCCTCCCAACTTCCATTCCAGTACCTTGAAAAAATGCAGAGAGAAGACCCAAATAGTAATGAAGGAGGAAACCAAAGGAAGCTAGCAAGTCAAATTTTGCATGAAATTTTTACTATAATTGATGGAGATAAGTTGAGAGTCTTATTATTGGATTGCATACCACCCGCCCACATTGTACATCAGAACTGTATAGTCTCAAAGATGAGAGGAAGAGACAGAAAGTCAACCCTTTATTTATTTATTCATCTTATAAGCTTTTAAACTTATCTCCTTTGTAGTTGTTTTTTGTTTTTTTTTTAATTTATCCTTATTGTGGAAAGTATTACAGATGTCCCCTTTCTAAGGCAGTCATCCTTGAACGCAGGATTTCTCAACCTTGGCACTATTGATATCTGGGACCAGATAATTCTTTGTTGTGGGTGTCTGTCCTGTGTATTGAATATTTAGCAGCATCCTGGTCTCTACCCTCTATCAGTGATGGCGAACCTTTTGAGCTCGGCGTGTCATAGGTTCGCCATCACTGCTCTAGATGCAAGTAGCACTCTACCCTTTTCCTTAGTTGTGAACAGCAAAGTATGCTAAATTCCTTGAAGGGCAAAACGAACTTGAGAACCACGATCTAAATAACTGGAGCAGCCAGAGCCTGGAGCTTCCTCTCTGTCTCACCTTTCTTTTGTCACCATTAGAGCCTCTCTTTTCACTTATAATGACAGGAAGTCAGAAGGAACAGATTGTAGTGCTCTGAAGTCTGAGGCACTTTGTCGTTAATTTTTTTTTTTTTAAGTTCATTTAGACCCAAGTTTGATGGTGTTAGAAGTTAAAGTGATGGTTACCTTATAAGAAGGAGATATTAACAGGGAGGGGACTCAAAGAAGACTTCTCCGGTGATAGAAATATTCCATATGGTCATGTACATGGTGGTTATACATCTGTTTAAATTCCTTGAGCCCAACTGTTAAGCTGGGGACATTTACTTCAGTTATATCCCAATTAACAACAACAGAAAAGAAAGGCCCAAAAGAAAGAAAATCCAACATGGGGTACAGCCAAAGGAAAAGGATAAGAGACCTTCTCTTGGAAGATTGGTAGGGAGAACGTACCTGTGAAAATTAAAAGACCTGAACGTTTTGTTTCATTTTATTTATTTATTTATTTAAAATCCACTTGATTTTTTTTATTTATTTATTTTTTAAAATATGTTTTATTGATTTTTTTTACAGAGAGGAAGGGAGAGAGATAGAGAGTTAGAAACATCAATGAGAGAGAAACATCGATCAGCTGCCTCCTGCACACCTCCTACTGGAGATGCAACCGCAACCAAGGTACATGCCCTTGACCGGAATCTAACCTGGGACCTTTCAGTCCGCAGGCCAATGTTCTATCCACTGAGCCAAACTGGCTAGGGCAAGACCTGAACATTTTAGAATGCGTGTGCTGGCATCATAGAGCTCAGTTTGGGAAGGCAAACAGATTCTCCAGTGGCCCTCCATAATCCCTGGGAAGCAAAGGGGAAATTAAAAGCTGAGGCTGTTAATTCAATCTATAGCCATAATCCTGGAGAAATATTAGCAAACTGCAAGGAAAAGGGATTGGCTTTGAAAAGGCAGTAGACGGCCCATCCTAGCTGTGCCAACAGAAACAGACTCAGGCTCATTAGAAAGCCCAGAAGGGAAAGCTCTGCATCAGCCACTCGCCTGCCTCCTTGAATGCAGGCATTGTACTGGCCAGTACTCTCTGCGCCTCTTCTTCTGCACAGGTACTAATTTTTTAAGGCAGAGAGTTCTCTGCTCCCCATGACCTTAGTGACACCAATTCTTCTACCTCTAAATCTAGAGCATAATATAGACAATGCTGGGCCGGAGTAGAGTGCAAGCGGCTAGCAATGGCTCATTGTTTTTGGAGAATACACAAGTGAGGCATTGTATCCAGACTAGTAACAGTGAGCAGGAAGTAGGCACTGAGTCAGGCTCAACACGTGGTCAGTGTAGCAGTGGTAGATCTGACACCTCAAATCATGTTATAGTGTGCACACTACATTTCTTGACAATTCCCCCGGCCCCACTCCTGGCCAGGTTTCCACCTCTATTCCTCTCTCTAGTGTTGGAGCTGCAGCTGCTGTGTAAAGCAGCAGTATGCCCACAGTGGTCAGTGCATCTGCCAGTTCACCAATTCCAGCGGGTCCCTATTTTGAATGCGATCATTCTGTCCAGAGTGGCCAATGTGTTTGAAATGGTTAGTGTGTTGGGTGTAATGCATCTGCTAGATCTCCAGTGTGTCCAAAGTGGTCAATTTGTCCTTGCCAACAGGGCTGCACTGTTTGTTTGCTGCATTTCTCTGGCACCTTCTCTAGGCCTAGGTGAACTCTACTATGTTTAGGAGGCAAAGTGACCTGAAGACACACATGGCTGGGTCTGGGTATGTGCATGGAGCTTCTGTGCGCCACGCCGGGGCATGAGTTCCCACGGTTCTAGCACTGTTCCCTTGGCTTGCCCGTCAGGCTCTTAAATAGCTGCCTCCTCTTGCAACAAAGAAGGAGCCACTCCTGATTTGCCCCATCCTAGCTCTAACGGCTCCCCACCAGATACCCAATCAGACTGCAGGTCGCACCTTGTCCAACCTCCAGCCTGGGAGCCAGGGGACATTTCCCCCGAGCCCTCTCCCCGTCTCCAATCTCACCCAGGACTGCCAGGGATTAAGGGGTCCACCCATTAGTAACCTCAGTATACATGTCTTTCATCTCCTGGCTTTGTGTAGTAAGAGCTATTAGTCGTTGGCTCACTTGTTTATTAGCATTCAATCAAAAAACATTTATTTAGCATCTACTGTATTCCAGGCATTACTTTATACGTGAGGGCTATAGCAATATGTGAGACAGGCAAGATCCTTCTCTTGGAGCTTATTTTCTAATGCAGAGAAGAGATTAAGTGAATAAACAATCAAACAAGTAAACATAGATTAGATAGTGATAAGTGCTAAAACAGAAATAAAACCAGGATATGTGATATTGACTGAGCTGCATGCGGGGAGTAGTAAGAAGGTGTAGTTGTTTGCCCATGCGAACAAGATTGCCAAAGAATAGGAAATGGCTCTCATTTCCGCCTTGTTCCTTCCTAAACAAACCACTTCCCATGTCCATGTGTGTCAGGGAAGGCTGAGTGGCCCAGCTGCAGTGCTTGGCTCTGATTCCTATCACCCAACCATGGTAACACCATCCCCTTGCCAATGATTGGTCTCAGGATCTGGGCCTCAGCCAATCAGGGCGTAGGATTTTCTTGTCAATAGGCATTGGTTCAGAAATGCGCATAAGTGCAATTGGAGCTCACTTGGTGTGTAGGGGAGTTTTCTGAAAATGTCTGAGAAGTTTTCTGTTTTTAAAGGAAAAGATGGCCTTACTAGACGACAACAAGATAGCAAGCAGGTGCAGTTGTTCTTGGCAGCTGGCCTATGACCATGGAGGAAATATCCCATAGATTAGAGGAAAGCTGATGCTCCGCAAAGCCAAGTATAGAGAAGGAAATGATCTACTTCTTGAGGCTGTCAGTGAACCCCTAAGCCAGCAGCTCATCTTGAAGGCCTGACCTTCAGCACTCAGCATTCCTGTGCAGGCCACAGCTGCCATGTGCTTACGCACAGAGCAGGCCAGAGATCCCCCAGGATCATCCCTCAGCCAGTGGAGTGTGGGAGGCGATGGCTAACCACCGCAGCTCTCCTGTCCATTGCCTGAGACAATTCTGAGCATCCTGCATGGCAGAGAAGTCCTCTCCAAGTCGGGAACATTTACACTGAGCTGTGAATGTCATCAAGAAGCCGTTTGTGGGAAGAACGTTCACAGCTGAGGCACTCAGTTGGCAGAGACCCTAATGGGGGATTTGTTTTGGCATATTCCAGAGTCAGAAAAAAGCAGGGCACGTATGGCCGGGCCCTGGCTAGCTGACAGCTGGATTTCTAGAATCAGAGAATCTGGCTTATGTTCTCCTCCTCGTCTTGCTTGCAGTTTGGTCTTGAGCAAGTTATTTAACCCCTTTGACTCTTTGTTTCCTCATCTTTAAATGGGCTTGGTAATAGCCCTCAAGACAGGGTTGTTATGAGAGTCAAATGAGCTCATGGGTGTGAAATGTTTATCACAGTCCCTGGCCCAGAGCAGTTATTCTCTCATCTAGACTAGGTTTGCTTGCCTAATGTTTGATTTGCCGTGGATTTTATGTCTTTTGGGGGTCATTGTCAGCATGAGCAGAATAAAATCACATCCACTTGAACCGTGGGACGACAGAGTGCCAACCACTGCTGGTACACCCTGAGGAACCATAGATAAGCTTGTTGTTTTTTTTTTATAGAGAGATTACCTGGATCCATTTAGAGCTCTAGCTTCCCCAGAGTTTATCTCCTTGCCAGAAAATCTGGAAGCATGTTTTAAAAGCTTGCAAAATGTTAGATAAGCGCATTATCGGAGCCGAGAACACGTTGCCTCTCCTGTAGCAGCGTTTGCTGCAAACTATCCAAGAAGATAATCTGTCAAAATGCACAGATTGTGGCCCACAGTAAACTCTTCGGCCGATTTTTTCACCACATAAATTCAAAAGCCTACTACAGACGTGTTAGCAAGAAAAACTGGAAGTGCTAACAGGGTTCCAATGGAACACAGGTAATTGGTTACCGGATGGACCCTGACACAGGCAGGGTGGGCTGCTTTGCAAGCCTGACTCGGGACCAGGCTGTCTACCAGATATTAGCACTCCAGGGAAGACCCTGCAGTAGTAGGCAGAGGGCCATCAAAAGTCTACTGCTTCTTTAGGCCATGTTCAGCTTCCATGCAAACTACTGCAAAACTGTGTGTGTTAATGTCACAGATAATTATGCGCAGTGATTCAAGAGCTTACCTGCAAGAGAGAAAAATTCCACCCAGAATGCTTTTTAAGCAGTGTGCTCTCATGCATGAGTCCACAGAGAAAGCCATTTGACTTAATAATGTGTATTCACTTACAACAACGAAGACCAAGACAATTGTTTTTAACTCACCTGTCAGTGGTGACATTTCCTTTGGAGCTCCCTGTCAGAGAAGTCTAATAAAATAATAGAAACTGCTAAGTAATATTTATCTAGGGCAGATAATATTTGTCTGACCTCTAAGAAGCTCTTAAAGTAACCAAACCTCTCCACATTTCATCAAAAGCTATTGAGGGACCATTTCTATCTACTATCGTCAACTAATCTATAATAATAAAAGCATAATATTCTAATTAGACCGGACATCCTTCCGGATGTCCTTCCTTCCTGACAAAGCCACAGAGGGTGGGGGCCGTGGCAGAGGTGGTGGGCGGGGGCAGGGGGCCAAAGCCCTTGCACAAATTCCGTGCATCAGGCCTCTAGTTCACTATAATTATGTGCTATTCAAAATGAAATGTAGAGATAGAAGATTCTATCATCCCTAGCTCTGCCACCTACTCATTCTTTGACCTTATTAATAATAATAGTAACAATGACAGTTAATACTTGAGACCGCTTAGCAGGTCCCAAGCACTTTGCTTAGCGCCTAATTTATACCCATCTCATTTAATATTTGCAGGAAGCCGTTGGGAGGGAGATGTGTTACCATTACATCCTTTTTAGAGTTGAGAAAGAGAGGCTTTAAAAGGTCAATACGCTTGCTCAAGATCACACCCTTAGCGGATGAGTCAGTTGCATTTTCAACTTGAGCTGCCTGGCCTGGAGGATCACGGATTCTGTGTATGTTCTGCCTCCTCTGGGGCCTAGTTTCCACATCTATATTTGTCTTCCTCTCCTCGGTAACCGGGGAGTCCAGGGCTTGGCCCACACTGAGTTTTCAGACTTGGCGTGGGAGTGAGCAGGGCTGACTCACAGCTGAGGGCATGGAGCAGAGTGTCCCTGAAACCAGGTGGCAGGCCAGGGGAGGGCAGGGCAGGAAGCAAGGGGACATCTGAAATGCCCACTCCCAGTCTAGTGATACGAAGTGACGGATCAGCAACAGAGAACCCGCAAGACTGAGCAAGCGAGTGTGGGAGGCAGACTGGAAACATTGCCAGAGTCTGGGGAGACTTAAGTCACGGAACTTATTTGAGGGTGTGCAGGGCAAAGGGTGCCATCTGTGAAACAGAGGGGATCACCCTATCTCTCTTACACGGACCTGGGAAGAGTGAGGGACTAGCCTATGTGCAAGCACTTTGCAACTCTAAAGTGAAAATATTTTTTTAAATATATTTTTTATTGATTTCAGAGAGGAAGGGAGAGGGAAAGAGAGATAGAAACATCAACGATGAGAGAGAATCATGGATTAGCTGCCTCCTGCACGCCCCACACTGGCCCTGACCGGGAATTGAACTGTGACCTCCTGGTCCCTAGGTCGATGCTCAGCCACTGAGCCATGCCAGCTGGGCTAACGTGAGAATTTTTATTGCAAAGTGTTGTCTGTGTTTGTGTAGGCAAGATAACATGACTCTGTGAACGAGAGCAGCCTGGGCTATGGATTTCTGCCCTAGGACACCTCAGTTGAATTTAGGACTAGGAAGAAAGAAAGAAGATTGTTCTGGCAAAGGAAGAGGGGAGATAACTTTCCAGCTTTGTCTTGTGTTCTGAGGGGACAATATTCAAGTTCACCAAGAAGAGAACCAAAACCATTGCAAAATAATGCTCTGAGCTTAAGGTTTCTCTGTCATGATACGTGGTATGTCGACAGACTGGATACAGCATTTAACACAGGTGGTGGGTTTTGTTTTGTAGCTGCACGTCAGCATCAGTTAGTGGCAAAGGGAGCCTCCAGGATCTGTGAGTGCTGTCACTCCCCGGAGCGGAAGGGCACATGACGAGGGAGCTGCACTCAGGTGCAGTCAAGGACAGACCTGGGGAGAATTTAACACCTCTGACCTGTGGAGCAGTGGCTGGAGATGCGCAGGGTGGGTCATGGGGTCACGCAGAACCACTATTGGGTTTCATTTCCACTCTGGCAGCCCAGGGAGCTGGAGTGAGCAGCACCGGGCGGCAGCTGGTTTCACACAGCAGCCACAGGGAATGCATCCAGCAGGGTGGTAAGGCTTGTGCCCTGATTTGGCGGGCAGCAGGACCAAGACGGGGGTGGGCAGAGGCACAGCTGTTACCTGGCATCAGGCCTGACAAACAAGCCAGAAGCAGAAAGCTGGAGGCCTTGCAGCTTCACCAATGCTGGGAAGAAGCTGTGCAGACATTTCTCTGCCGGGGGTGACCTTGGCCCCACTGCATACCATTGACTTCAGGCCGAACAGTAACAGACGTTGACATCAACCAGCTCTCTGTGGTGTAATCTGACAGGAGGATGCCAGGGAAATCAGGAGAAACAGGTGAACCCAGCCTTGCTTTATGGAGGAGACACTAAGCAAGAGAAAGCTGCATCTTCCTCTAGGACATGGTTCTCAACCTGTGGGTCGCGATCCCTTTGGGGGTCGAATGACTCTTTCACAGGGGTCGCCTAAGACCATCGGAAAACACATATATAATTACATATTGTTTTTGTGATTAATCACTATGCTTTAATTATGTTCAGTTTGTAACAATGAAAATACAGCCTGCATATCAGATATTTACATTACGATTCATAACAGTAGCAAAATTACAGTTATGAATAACAGCGAAAATAATTTTATGGTTGGGGGTCACCACAACATGAGGAACTGTATTAAAGGGTCGTGGCATTAGGAAGGCTGAGAACCACTGCTCTAGGATGAATGAGTAGGGAAAAATCAGAAGAACTAATGGAAAGAAAAGGGAGAACATACTCTTTTTTTTTTTTTTTAATATATTTTATTGATTTTTTACAGAGAGGAAGGGAGAGAGATAGAGAGTTAGAAACATCGATGAGAGAGAAACATCGATCAGCTGCCTTCTGCACATCTCCTACTGGGGAAATGCCCGCAACCCAGGTACATGCCCTTGACCGGAATCGAACCTGGGACCTTTCGGTCCGCAGGCCGACGCTCTATCCACTGAGCCAAACCGGTTTCGGCGAGAACATACTCTTTAGGATGTAGGGGGAAAAAAAGAAAAAGTTAAAAATGATGACAAATGGAGAGCTTTGGAGCAGAGGATAGTGATTCAACACAGACAACTGAGGTTTCTAAAATGCAGACCAGAGCCAAAGGAAGAAAATTACATTCAAATGTATAACAGAAGGAAACTAGCCTGAGCTATGGGAGACCTGATTATGTGTGTACTAGTAGAAATGGCTAATGCAGCATCTATACTAATGAAAGATATCCAGACACATCCTGGTAATATTTAAAATTTCAAATACTGCCATAGCATCAAGGGAGAATATCAGGTAGCTTATAAGGAAGGGGGGGCATATTTCCTTCTGATATACTCTCTATAAGATAAAAGGTTAGAAGAGCATAGATGATAGGAATAGATGGGGCAAAGATTTGGCACATGAATTTTATTCCAGCAATATATATTAAAATCTATATTTTATTCCCATATATATTCTATTTCTGAAAAGATAAGCCAAGCAGCTGCCAAAGAAAATTCCCTGAAAAAACAAAACAAAACAAAACAAAAAAACTCAAAAGTGAACTCTTGATGACCGAAGGACACAGAATTCCGTGATGAAGAAACTCGTTGTACAGAAAAAAATTGCACTAAGCCCAATATATACATAAATTAAATTTGAAGAATTGTAAATTCTTTAGGTTCCAAACCAAAGGAAAATGTCAGGATCAAAATTCAAAAGGAACACACCGAATAATAAATTTTGCAGAGTAGTTATGCATGTTTGTACTTGACACATAGTAATCACACTTTATAAACATTTGCTTAATGAGTATAGGACCCCTACCATGTATGTAAGAATAAGCTGGAGAACTGGGGATGATCCATACCTAGAGGAAGCTGAGTCATTCCTTCTGCTGGGTAAAGCTGGGTAAATAGGAGAACTTTCTGTTCCCTTTATGACTATGAGACAACCTTTTTTTTTTGTTATTTCAAAGTGAAAGTTAAATTCATTATTTATATGTAATTATTATAATTATAATCTGAAAGGGGTTTGGTCAGATTTTCTGAACAAATAATTGAGGTCATGAATGTGATGGGCACTCTGAAAATAGACAGGTGCCTTTAACCATGTAACAAAAAATATCCCCATGTCCATGGGTCTATAGGGATAATACTAGTATGTCTTTCCTGGTTCCTAACTGTCAGTCATGAACTCTCTCTCAATAATACCACATTTCCTCCCACGTCCATATTAGTGTGACTCACACTACCTTAATTTTTAATTTTATTCTCCTGGATTTATATGATTCATTAAGTTAGGTGGGGTTTTTTGTTGTTGTTTTTTTAAGTTTACTTATTGAGAATTGATTACAAGCTGATTCATAACCATGATTCTTTTAAGATGACTACTTAACAATGAACCAGAATGTTGGCTGTTTCCCCCATAGAAACCATCTGCTTTGAGATTGGGGGCACTTTGTTGAACAATACACAGTGGATTTGTGCTCTGAACAATACCAAAGGGTTGAGGAGAAGTAGCAAGGGCACTTTGCATAGTTTGTCCCAGAAGGTCTTAAGTGAGTGAGATCTGCTATGGATTAGGGGTTAAGACCTAAAATGGCCCAGTACATTCAAGATAGAGAGGTTTATTCTGGATTTGACTGATTCCAGAATAAACTTATCACACATTCCAGTGACTGTAGAATTTTTACCCTTGGCCTTACCATTATTCATACATGCTAGATCATCTTTTTGATAATGAGGTTGTTCCCTAATTTGGGGGTTGTGTCTAGAGAAAGTCCGTATCTTTGTTCTGGGAAATACGTTTCAGGAAGTATTAAGGATGCAAGATTTATCTCCCTCTTGAATTTGACCTTGGCTCAGAATAAAAGTGACAGTGGGCTGGGGATTTCCTGGGAATCTGTTTGCCCTGCTCTGAATGTGTCAAGGACATACAGCCCTGTTCTTTGTCCTCTATTGTGTATTGTATCCAGAGAACATTTAATTCTCTGTTTGAAGAAGGCTAAGTGTAGATTGTCTAGTATGTGACTTATTAGGGGTGACTATTAGACCACTTTTCTTGAAGATAAACATATGCTAGGAAATGCAAACTCATTTTAATACTAGTATTGTTACCATTGTGAGTAGCTAGTTACTAATAATAGGAATGGCGCGAAGGAGGAAGTCTGACATCACAGGCTTGTCACCTTGGGCAGCTTCACCAGGAAGCTCCAACTTTGCACTCCCCAGGGAACCACCAGCCTATTCCCCACAAAACACGGGGAGGAAGAGTCCAATAAAGGGAAAAGAGACGCATGCCCAGTAAAGTTGGGGTGACATAGCAAAGGTACTTGTCTGTCAGTCACACCTGGGAACAAAGATCATTGGCCAGAATGGGCATGGCCACTGCAAGTGAGTGAAAATTTGGGAAAACATAATCTCCTAAACAAAGGAGTTGTCTTTCTTGTTGCTCTCTTGGCTCTCTTGGTGTGCTTGGCTCGTGACTCTTGTGGCTCATGGCTTTTCTTGCTTTTGCTTGTATTGCCCACAGCCAGGCGGACCCCACACACAATAGACTCATGGGCAACAGCTAGCCCGATGCTGTACTGGACCCAGCTCCAATATGGAATGGACACTCTGGACACTGATTCTGACTTTGCTCTGCCCAAACCCCAGATACGCTTCTTCGATGACTGTACAGAGGGAAATGGAACTTTGGAAACTCAGGGATGTAATTCATAGACATAAAATCACTCATTTTCCTGTGTGAGTCTCAGAAAATTCTTTTTCTTGGAATGTTGCAGGAATCCACTCCCAGCTGCAGCCAGGGGAGATGAGGCCCTCTCCCGTCTGTTAACAGTATAACATCAGTAGAACTACAAACTGGCTGGAAAAAAAAAATATACATAGTTTCAAAGCCAAATAAAAATATTTTATATTTTCCATTTATTTATATATAATGCACATATAATATGTTAATATATTACATATTCTTTTTTATGTTTTTCTGAATAATTTTTGACTGTATATATTACTATTACTTAATAGATAAAATACATACAAAGGCATGCAGAATAATCTTCTAAAATATTTTAAATTCAGAGTTTATATTTGCTAGCAGCTGTGTAATTTCTGCAATTACCTGATTTTTATATTTTTAATGCTACTATTATTCAAGAGTTTGAAGAACATTCTTATCAACATATATGTACATATGTACATATGTAGAGATATAGTGTGTATACATATAAACTATATATCTTTGAAATATCCTGGTATGATTCCATTACATTAGTATTCAAAGGACTTAATTTATCATGTATTTCCAGTCCTACTATCAGTAAAGACTTCATGCAATTATAGGGCTGCTAAAAGGAAGAACATTAGTTTAGGCCAGTGGTTTTCAAATTCATTTATTCATTTGTTTGTTTATTTGTTCATTCACTCAGTAGAAAGGAGAAGATATATTTAATATATATTATAATTTATATAATAAGTATATTAAGGCATGGCTGGCGTGCTCAATGGTTAAAGCATTTGCCCATGCACCAAAAGGTCAGAGGCTCAATTCCTCGTCTAGGGCTGTACCTGGATGGCAGGTTCAACCCCCAACAAGTGTGGAAGGCAACCAATCAATATGTTTCTCTCTCTCTTTCTCTCCCTCTTTTTCTCTCTCTCCCTTCCTCTGTCCCTCCCAGAATACTCTCTAAAAAAAAAAAAAAAATTAATGGCAAAAATATCCCTGGGAGAGGATTAACAAAAATAAATTAATTAAATTAAAAAATTATATACATATATACAGAGACAAACATTCATATGTGTACACACACACACACACACACACACACACACACAATCTTCTGAAAGCTTAAATCTTCCAGCTCACTTGTGGTGCTTCTGATCTACATGAGGGTGCTTGGTGGTGGGTGGGCATGTAGGGAATAGGAGATTTATATTAAAAGGGGAAGGGAGAGAAGATTCAATGCAGGGAGGTGAGGTGAGTGTGGGAAGAGTGCTTGAGGGAGTAGTTTTGTGTGGAGGAGGGACTTCGGGAGAGATGAGAAAGCCTTGCCATGGTTTCCTGGGTACAGGAGACACTGAGTTTGAAGAAAGGATTTTAGAAAGTGTTGCTGGGGTCTGTGTTGGATAGTCTTGACATTCTTGCAGATATACCAGCAGGGTTGGAATTTCTCTTTACTTTTGGCCACTGGGTGGTGCTTCCTGGAATGAGAGCATGGACGTAGACTGAATGTGTGTTAGGTGCTGACAATATAACGGTGGGCACAAAACACACGCCCTTTGCTTTCAAGAAACTTACACACTAGTAGAGTAGATGGCATGAGTCAAATAACCACCAAAGTATCATCCATCCACTCATTATTATTATTATTATTTTTAGCACCTACAATGTGCCAGGCACTTCTTAGGTTCTTGGGATTCTGATTCATCAGTAAAACAAACATAATATTCCTGCCCATGGTGGCTTTATTATGTCCAGTCTAAGCTAGGACTGCATTCCTGAGGATTTCCTTCTCTAAAAGGTTCTGGCTCAGGGATGGCCACAAGAAAAATGTGCAAAAACCTGGAAGGTAGAGCAAAGCTGCAGCCATTAGTCTCTGAAGGCCAGCGTGGGCCCCTGGCTATCCTGTAGCTCACACACATTGGAGCTGATGCGTTGGATCACCTTCTGAATGTGCTGAAGGTGACCTTAGAGTCCTGCAGAATCTCCTTTTCCCACTTCTCCGGGGCCTGGGCCCAGCATAGTGCGGCTCCAGGGCAAAGGGCCAGCTCCTCCTGTGGATTCCGGATTCCATGCAGCACTGAGGTGGGAGTCACCTGCAGTTAGCTGTCCTTGTGAGCGCCACTTCATCCCTGCTCCGTGCCCAGCACAGCCAGGTTTCCTTCTTGACTGTCAGAGTGGTTGACTCATGGCAACTTCAGACACAATGCCAGGAGCAGCGGCAACAGCCTGCATGGTCGCCCCACCTGCTCCGACAACGGTGTGATGACTCCTTCTGGGATGAATCCCCGTTTCCTGCCTCTCAGTCATTCTGCTGCCCTGATTGAACCCTGATGGCTGCTCTGCCCTTGTGCAGTTTACATTCTAGATGGGCAGTAAACAGCTTAATAAAGAAGTGAATTGTAAAGTGTGTTTAAGAGTAAAAGGTGATGGAAAGAATATTAGAGAAGAAAATTAGAGAAGGAAGAAGTAAGAGGAATCTAGGGTGCCATGGGGGGTGGTGAGGAGGCAGGTGCTCTATTAAATAGGGCAGTCATGAGGGGCCTTATTGGGAAAGTAGGGTTTGAACAAAGACTTGAAGGAGGTGAAGAGCTAGTCAAAGGAAAAGCTTCAAGGGTGGAGGGAACATAGAACACACCCTCCCCTCCCCACAAGGCAGGAGAATGCCTAGAGTGTCCCAAGAGGTCCATGAAACCAGTGTGACAGGAGAGGAGAGGAGAGGAGAGGAGAGGAGAGGAGAGGAGAGGAGAGGAGAGGAGAGGAGAGGAGAGGAGAGGAGAGGAGAGAGCATGGGGGAGGGCAGGAGGAGATGGGCCTGGAACTGTAACAGAGGTTGGCAAACACTGGCCTGTGGGCCAAATCCAGCCCCTCTGCCTGTTTCTGTACATCAAGTCTTATTGGCACTCAGCCCTACTTGTTCATTTACATTTCGTCTAAGGCTGCTCTTGGGCTACCGCAGCAGTGTTGAATACTTGTGACAGAGACCATATGGCCTTCACAGCCTGAAATATTTACTGAAAAAGTTTGCTGACCTCTGCGGTTTTGGTTTTTACTCTGAATAAAGTGGGAACCACATGAGGGTTTTGAGCAGAGGAGGACCAGGCTCCGATTTATCTTATAGAAGAATTATTCCTGCTGCTGTGCTGAGAGCAGATTGCAGGGATCAAGGGTAGAAGCAGGATGACACAGCAGGAAGCTATTGCAACCATCCAAGCAGGCAGTGATGGTGGCTTGGACCAGAGGGGCAGCAGGGGACGTGGTGAGAGGTGTGGGTGGATTCTGATTCTCTTTTGAAGGCTGAACCAAACTGACAGACTGGATTTGGGGTGTGGGAAAATGAAGGAGTCAACAATTGTATAATTATAACCATCTCAAATGCTGGTATAAAATGATTCCTCAGAGGTGCCTCAGGGACCAGTGGTGATGGGAGCAATGCCAATCTTCCCACCCAATTGGAGCTTTTCTGCTTTGAATATTGTATGTATTGGACTTCATACTAATTCAGTTGTTCTCAGCCTTGCCTGCCCATTAGAATCGTCTGGGGAGCGATTGTATGGATGCCTCCCCCCCAAATTCTTATTTAATTGGTTTGGGTTTTGACCTGAGCATTAGGATTCATAAAAGCTCCCCAGATGATGCTTCCGTCAGCCAAAGTTGAGAAACACTGCTCTAATCTTTTCTTTGAACAGAATTCCTATGCCTTTTGAATGATGGCAAAGGGCTGGTTCGAGATCTAGAAATGTGTGGTAGAATTGTCTTTTTAATTTTTATCTTCCCAGCACTCAGCACCTTCATAATGCCTCCTTCATTTCCTTTGAAGGAATTTCTTCTCCCCTTTGTTCACAGCCTTGGTAGTAGTGGTGCCCATCCCTTCACCATGAAGGTGAACCTCCTGGATCTCTTCTCTCCCTTCCCCAGGTGCAGTCAAATGGCAGCTGGGTGACTTCAGCTATTCCTTGGACACACGGATATCTGAGATGGTTGCAGGTGTGACTTGTTGTAGCAATGGCCAAAATGGACAGCATGTTCCTGTCCAGGATTTTCCACCATGAAGTAATTGCTGAGTCCTGCTCTCGACTTTTTAGCCCTCAAAGCTCCCTTGGTTATTTCAATTCATTCAGGCAGCTTTATCTTGTAACCAAGAGCCCTACTGATACAGAATGCCTGGGTGGCATTCTTTGCTCTATTTGTATCATGACATTATTCTAGTTTATTTCTTTGGCAACTATGTACTGTGATTTCATTGTTGAAATAGAGCAAACAACAAGAATAACAATCTATTGAACTACACTTATTCAGGAGGGAACAGACAGATAAGAGTTGTTGCCAGATTGTTTGGAGGTTATAACAATGATTTATAAGATTAGCATAGCTATCAATAATAACAACAATTTATTAATCATCTACTTCTCGGAAGTACAAAATTTATTTGACATTTTTGCAGAATACTGTTGAAAATGCAGTATATGTAAAATCTTCACTGGTGACCTAACAAGACCTCAGTCTTGGAGCATGTGCTGGATAGCCAATAGAAGAGGAATTTGTGTCATGTTGGGTCCTAATGGAAGCAGACACCAAGGCAGAATTAGAAATGCAGGATAGCCCAGCCGGTGTGGCTCAGTGGTTGAGTGTTAACTCATGCACCAAGAGGTCACTGGTTCGA